>NC_051115.1:3552616-4152616 GCF_014839805.1 Manduca sexta | reverse complement strand
GGATTCCTCTAGTGAGAGGGATTAGGCCTTAGTCCACGCTGTAATGCGGGCAGACTTCACACACCCTCTCAGAGTGAGTTAAATAATAATATCAGCACTGTATTATATACTGTCCCACTGCTGGGCCTCCTCTAATGAGAGGGATTAGGCCTTAGTGTACCACGCTGTAGTGCGAGCAGACTTCAAACATTCAAAATTCCTATAGAGAACTTCTCAGGTATGCAGGTTTACTCACGATGTTTTTCTTGGCCGTTAAAGTAAGCGATAATTCACAAAGAATATACATAACTTTAGAAAAGTCAGAAATGTGTCCTTGGGTTTTGAACCTGCGGATATATATACCCTACGCACGACAGCTTCCTCCGACGGAAGTGTTTAAGTTGTCTACAACCGCCTCTAAATACTGTTGTTACCAGCACTGACTCTGAGAGACAGTACATACCGACTGTTGGACGTGACGAAAAAATTTGGGCAGGTCAACCATTTATCTAGTTATTTTATTTCATAAAACTAGTAGCTAATACAACACTAACAACAAGCATTTATTCCGAAAGGCTAGGCAGACGTAATTAGTGCACCTACTTTTCGCCTGCGTTGCAATGTGCAAGCCTATCGCCATATCGGGCACAAATTACGGGTTGATACTCAACAGAAAAACTAATGAGACTCTAGTCATAGGCAAATAGGTATTGGGGTCTTTGGAAATCTCATTCAATTAAACGCAAGCAAGCTATATTTTAGGTTTTTAGTCTAGCTTATTTATTTAGTCAAATATGGCCATAGCGTGACAGTGCCGTATTATTTTTATCAATCTCCGCATTGTTTATAATACTCTTTTCATCTGTACAATGAATTGCTATATACTTACCATCAGGCGCAGAAATAACACCAACAAGGGAGACATAAGAAATGAAAGACTTTTATGTTTAGTAGGGATGTTTCGAATGCAGATATCATAGAAATTTTACTTATTGCGATGATAGGTCTTGAGTTCTAGGTACTTGATGCAACCTGCAGCATATTTTCATAGTTTAAAGCTTGCGCCTACCATAACATAATAGCATTCGTGTCTTTTAGTGTGCGAAAAAAATTGCCATATACTTACGGTCAGGCACACACTGCTTTGCCGAAAAAAAATGGAATACATGGCTTTATATTATTTTATTTAATTCTAAAGGTGAAAAAAAGAATTAAAATACTTCAACATCACGGCTATATCTATCCAGACGGGTCCTTGCATACGAGAAACTAACCACATGCCAAAAACATTTAACAAAAAATAAAATCGGCCTCAAAAACTAGTACAAATAAACAAATAATTTTACTTTATTAATTTTAAAACAAGCAATAAAATCATTCTAATTTAGGTTTTTTTGTTTATTTACATATTTTTGGAGGTTAATTTAAATTTAACATTTCGGTAATTTGTTCGTGTATTTAGTTGACATTTATACAAAGAAAAAATATAGTACGAATTGAATAACCTTCTGTTAAACATTATGAATAAGACATAGAAATTCTTCGTATTTAATAGTGTTATAATGGTCTTGCAGGTCATGCAGCAACCGCACACTACGCGTTAACACACAGACGGACATTCTTATCGGCCGAAATAAACGGCATAATAGACTACGCGGACACTCTCTATAACGACATGGAGGGACAAAATTTGTTGAAGGTAATATTTGCTAAATATAGATGTAATGATTTCTTATGTTTACACAAATTTTGGACATTAAAATAAAACTATTTTTCGGATGTTATCGCGGTTTTTGTAACATAATTTTCTCCCGAAGTTTCGAAGACTGCAGCCTTCGTGGTCACGGGAGAGACTGAAGTGCTCATCTGCAATTTTTTTTTCTTCGTCCTTAGAGGACATGCTGTAGTCTTATGATCATACTGCCTAGTCTTACGTTTCTCATCCGCAAGTGAAAGTTACAATATCTACCCACATTTTACAATTATAATATTTTTTTATTTTTTGCTATTGATGGTCCGGTCTACGCAGAATGATCTCACAGTGTCTTGAAGTCTGGCAGCGGGTCTTTAGTGTTCCGATTTAATTAAATGTAGAACTGGATCCCAGGCTTGTGCAAGCTTTCAACCATCTCCTCAATTGACATTCGGATGTTGTTTAATTTCAATAGCTTCGCGAATCATTCTAGGAATTGATGTTCCTTGGCAAATATTTGTGGCTTGTCTAGTCGCAGATAGTGATTGGAGCCTCCTTCAGAATGTTCAGCGGCTGCAGACTTCGTAGAGCGTCGGTGTTTCACGTCATCTATATTCACTGCTGGTAGGTCTCTCATATGTGAGAGTCCGCCTGGCTAGGTACCACCACAATGTCTATTTCCGTCAAGCAGTGTGTAGTCACTGTTGTAGGTTTGAAGGACATTGTAGCCAGTGTAACTACTGGACATAATAACACAATATCTCATGTCTCAGACGAGCGCAGTGGAATACCAAATACTTTGTAATTCAAAGTTGGTGTTTCTACTGTTTATGGATCGTATACCATCAGGCGAACGGTGAGCTCGTCTCGTCATTCAAAGCATTAAAAGAGAATTTTTTTTAGACATTAAAGGAAGTTAAGCTGTTCCCAAATATATCAAAGACTAACGTGCAACTGGCAGACGAAATATTTGATGAAACACTCCTCGCTCCGTACAGAAGGATGACGGGCACTCATAAGATACAAGTTCTCTTTGATTCCATCAACAATGCTATAATAAGAAGGTTCCCTGGCATGCGCAGGATACGGAAAAATAATGGAGTCAGTACTACACTGATGGGTAAGATTTCTAGCAAACATACTTGAGTATTCGTTCCTTTGCATGGTGCGGGAATATGCAATGGTTTACGACTATCTTTGTAGAACAATTTTAAGTATATACTGAAATGTTTTCAACCTTTTTTTCTTGCACCTACCATGATCATCTCTGCACCACCCTAAGGTTGACTGGTATAGAATGCCTATGGCATTAAGTCCGCCTGTATACAGTTGTATATGAAGTGCAATAAATAAATAAATGTTTATTATTAAATTGGCTAGTGTTAGTTGTAAATTAAAATGATGTGTACTTGGAGATGCACGGAATAAATAACTTAGTGGCATATTTATTGTGAAATTAATGACACCATCGATATATATGTACTGTATACTAGATTTTGCGTTCCGAACATTCACTGTGTTCAACTGAATTGAACTGCAATCCATTCAAACTGACTTTAGTATGGTCAATATTAACAGCTCGTGGTTGTGTACGGAGTGGCGCTCATGATATAAGAACTCAAGTCTAAGTGTAATCCTGGATGTGAATAAAAAATATTAGTCAAATAAGTAAAATTAGTTGTTGTCCAAGTGAATAAATAGGTTATAACAGTGACGTTTTGGTCGCCATTTTAGTTCAGATGTTGAACAAATAGTTTATACGGACGTTCGTGTCTATAGAATTTACGTCTATGAAGTAAACTAATTTATTATTACATTTCAGTTCAATCTACGTTATTAAATATGTATAAAAGAGTACCTCGCAAACACGAAAACAAAATTCATAAGAAAAATAACCATAAAAAATTATGCACTGGAAAAATAAAACGCAACAAACATAAAAAGAATAATAAAAGAAATATTTACACGAAAAAACGGGAATTATCCGATAATATGGATAATTATGAAAAATTATTGAGAGATAGTAAAATTAAGCATTTACATATTAATAAAAATAATGTAGAAAATGCAAAACGTAAAAGAAATAAAAATGGAAGTCAATTTAATTCCACAAAAAAAAAGAATGCGAAGAAAAGAAATATTGGAATTAAAACAAGACATAATAAATTAATTAGAACAAAGAAATATTCTAAGATAGACATATCTAAAGAAAATATAAATAAAAGTAAATTAATTTCTTACAAAAGAAACACATTTAATTCAGATTACAGTATTGAGGAGCGAGAATTTAAAGATAAAGTAAATGATGTCTTACGCCACGGTAATATGGTACAGAATATAGTTTTAAGAATTGGTAAAGAAAGAATTGCCAGACCGAAAAATAAAATAAATTATTTTTCGAGTTATAGCGACGAGGAAGGAGTTTTAAAACAGAATATTTATAAAGTTTTTAGAAATAAATTAAAAGAATGACTACAATGTAATTTGTTTCATTTATTTACTTCATTTGGGCAACACAACAAATTATAATTAATATATTTTAACTCCTTATTCATAGACATTATTTATCTAAGGATGGAGCATTGCTGTGATAACAAGTCTGTTTCCCAGCTTTGTTTATCTGACAGTCTAATAGATTCAAGTTGTATCTCAATATTAGCCAATCACAACGGCCCTACATCTACGCACTGCGAAGCCTGCCAGGCCGTCAGCACTGAGAAAGACTTGTTATTACAGCAGCGATAGAGCTTAGATAAATAACGTCTATGAATAAGAGGGATAGTCTATTTTTTTATTTTTATTCCGGTGTTTTGCGCCCGTGGGAATATTTGAATTATATATTTTGTTAGAAGATAAATTAAAGGATAGAAGAGTAATTAAGAGATTTGGTTCTTTGCGCTCGTGGGAATATTTGAATTATTTATTTTATTAGAAGACAAATTAAGGGATAGAAAAGTAATTAAGGGATGTCGCGAGAACGGATTGACACAGACAAGGCAAGCAATATCTTATGCACACCGGTGGACACAGTTTACTTTGAGAATACCTTAAGGAGGCTCTTAGCTTGTACGAACAAGAGTAAACTATTTGCAAGGAACTAACTGGAGGTGCGAATTCTCTTTAGACTGAAAATGTATTTAAACCAAACACATTACCTTAACGCGACGTGCAAACACTGAAATTACTCCGTTATACTTAAATATTATAGCATCGGTGTCCGACCAAAAATTGGGCTTTGGATTTTGTCTCAGCTAAAAATACTTTTGGCTAAATCTTCGGCCAATGTCGAACGAAATTATTATGTACTAGCTTCCGCCCGCAGCTTCGCCCGCGTGGATTTAGGACTTCAAAAATGGAGCCGATCGCGAACGTTCGAGAATTTTCGTTTTACGAAGCTACTCGCTAGGTGATTCGCTAGCCTCTAGGTGCCAAGCAAGCCGCCTGCCTGTGCGTTCGCAACTGTAAAAGCAAAAGTATACTATAACCAGCACAGGAGTATGACAAATAATTGTACCAAGTTTCGTTAAAATCCGTCGAGTAGTTTTTGTTTCTATAACGGTTATACAGACAAACAGACAGACAGACAGACAGAAAGACAGACAGACAAAAATTTTACTAATTGCATTTTTGGCATCAGTATCGATCCCTAATCACCCCCTGATAGTTATTTTTGAAATATATTTCATGTACAGAATTGACCTCTCTACAGATTTATTATAAGTATAGAAGAAGAAGATAGATAGATATAGATAGAAGATTATCATTTGTCCAAAATCAATTTAATTTCCAACGCCTATAAAAGCGGCGATAGCATTGTTGGGAGTGGAGCGGACTGCCGAGACATATATCCGCAGATTTATAACCCAAACGCATCCCTGAATTTTCTAAAGTTATGTGTGTATGCTTTATGTATTACCGCTTGCTTCAACGGTGAAAGAAAACATTCGAAGGAAACCTGCATACCTGAGAAGTTCTCTATAATAATTTCGAATGTATGCGAAGTCTGCCAGCACTACAGCGTGGTGGACTAAGGCCTCAGTAGTAGAGGAGTCCCGTGCCTACCACTGGGACAATTACGGGGCTGATATTAACAACAGATCAACATAAACCATCTATTTAAAGGCTAGTAGGTAAAGTCATACAGTACAAGAGGACGATTCCCACCAGCAACAGTAAAATATTCTCACTCAAGACAAATGTAGCTTCCCGTCGCGTCACCTAAGTGTGTTTTACTTAAAATATTTACTATGCTTGTTATTTGAAGTGTGGATATGCAGAAAATACATTTTACCTTAAAACTGAAAGGCTCGTGGAGAAATATTTAGTGTTTAAATACATTTTACCAAGAAACTGTGGGAAATAGCTCGACGGTTGATAAGTCTGTGTTTAGTCTATTTAACACTGAAGGCACGGTAGAGGCACAACGCATACACGTGTTCCGACCCATTATAGGGAGCCTATCGCTATATCGGGCAAACTAACCACCACTATGACGGGTTTAACACATTGTGTAAAGTCGCTATTCGGGCGGATATAAAATATATCCTACCACCCAATGACGTTTTACAAATAGACGCGTCATAGACTAACAAAATTGCACATAAAAACAGCGCAGTATTTACTATAGTCACATACTTGTGCAGCCCTAGCAGCGAGCATTGATACGGCCCGAGCGACGACCGCCGTGGCCATCTAGTTTATCGGTCTCTGGTCGCCATGACAGTCGAATGAAACGCATTTATTAGTTTAAAAATAAGTTAAATAGTGTATACTTATTACTAACGTATGAAATGAAACGTTTTTTTCATTCACAGTTTGAGTATAATTTGTACATCGTCTAAAAACACAGGAAGGCATTTTATTTATAAAAATACAAAAAGTTTGTAAGCCGACTAGCCGCGACAGTGGTTGGAGGTTGACTAAGTGAATGTCGGGCAATTACCTTGCTTTCGTCTTGCCAGTGAGCTCGGACAACGTATCTATGTAATAAAAACATCTTAGCCTACCACAAGCAAACACATGCTGATCTAATATTATATTGTATTACAAGATTTATTTTCCCAGGATAAAAATTCTTGCACAGCGCGATAGTATTGATACTCTACTGTTTATAGACAATCATGGCGGCCATAGTCGTAAAAACCCTTATCCCTTGCCTCAAAGGGGCCTCAAACCACGTGTCGTATAAGGTTATGTGTGCGAGAGAGACAGGTGTATACCCGTCTCGCGATGACGTGGTCTTGTATACCATATGATCGGGGTGCTATTAGCGAATTGATTTGCCGATATATGTCTATTGTAAACCTTCCCTTTAAATAGGCAAAGGAATTAAAATTTAATATTGACTTTTGTTTTAAAATTATTTTTCGGATTTTATTGCGGTTCTTATATTATAATTTTCCCCCGATGTTTCGAATTGCAGCCTTCATGGTCACGGAGCGCATTGAGATGTTAGTCATCCGTAAAAAATACAATATCTACCTACATTTTACACTTATACAACTTTTTAAATTTTAACTGTTGGTGGTCCGATCTACGCAGAATGAGCTCACAGTGTCTTGAAGTCTGGCAGCCGGTCTTTAGTATAAAATATCTTAATTTAAATGTCTAACATTTGCATAAACATAAGAAATCATTATTGGCTCATGTTTTTATACGGAAGCAGTATCAGATGAAAATTAAGAGATCTTTCTCCCCATCGTAGTATGTAAAAAGTTGGGGTTTATAAGATGCCTTTTTACAATCATTAACACTAATATAAAACAAGAAAATGTATAAGAATGACATATTATAACCATAAGTGAATAAATAAATAAAAAAAACTATAGACACAATAGAATAGCAACGTTTGCAACTCTCCTAAAGCTTCTGATAAAGTATCTAGCTTAAAACTGCAATACGTAACAATATACTTTAAATAGAAAACAAAGAGTGAACTTGGCAAAAAAATAAATTCAAATATCACATGGTTTTGGCGTTAGTTAAATATTAGACAGCTTGGAACTGATGTAACTTATGTAAAGTACATTAATAAGAGATATAATTATGCTCTCAAAAACCCTCTAAAAACTTATATTTTTGTATTATAGAGAACGGCAATGTTTCCTAGAATAATACAAGAAAAACTTCAAATTTAACCACGACATATCTAAATATACATTAATATTTTAATTAAAGAATAATTCTCTAATCAAAAATATACAAATATATCCTTTCTCGTGTTATTAATTATTAATACGAAAGGCGGTTTAAAAAAAAAGTTTTGCGAAAAAGAGTGGAGTATTTTAAGGGTAACAAAGATAGGACGGTTTCACAAACAGAAGACTCGTTTCCGAAAACATTTTTAAATATTGACAATTCCAACAATGACAAAGTCGAAGTGACCCTAATAACCACCCAGACCAGACGTTTAGCAAAAATGGCGGCCATCAGCTGATCATGGGAACGCAGTGAACTCTTTCTTTGATTAAAATGTATAAACCTCAGGTATAAACACAATAAAAACTCATTGTTGACTGCAAAATGTTGAATTTTAAAAATGGAATCTGTCTTTTGTAGTTTATGGAAGGGTTGACAATTTTTGGCGGGAACAGCTGATTGTCAAAACAGGTTTTAGACAGCCCATACCACGGTGGCGAGCGACAGTTATTGTCGCTAAGTGGATTGCATAACCTAAAAACGAATTATTAACCGAATTTTCAATCAGATCAATTTTTTTTATCTAATTATAGCCTGATTCAATAGAGAAGTCAAATTATTAACCTATTTTATCAATACAAGTGTAAATATTACAATACGATGCAATATTTGTATTGTATTTGATGCTATGCGATTCATCGATATAATATTATGTACTAAGTACTAGATTTGGCGTCCCGAACATTCACTGAGATCAAATAATTTCATTTGATATCCATTCAAACTGATTTTAATAGGGTCAATATTGACAGCTTGTGGTTGTGTACGGAGTGGCGCTCATGATATAAGAACTCGAGTCTAAGTGTAAACCTGGATGTGCATAAAAAATATAAGTCAAATATGTGCAATTATTTGTTGTTCAAGTGAATAAATAGGTTATAACAGTGAAGTTTTGGTTGCCATTTTAGTTCAGACTTGGAACAAATAGTTTATATGGACGTTCGTGTCTGTAGAATATACGTCGATGTATGAGATTAGATCTAGCGACCGAAAAGTTAGACATATTGTAGTAGTTGTAGTTTTGGTTTTGTTAGTAGATCAATATTTTTTTTATATACAAATCGATTAAATCATAGTTATAAGCAGGTAATGTCTTGGGTATAGCAAAAAGTTCGGCCATTACCAAAAGCATCCTCATTAATCTAACTTTTTCTGACACAAAATATTTCATAATATTCTATAGGTATACAAAGGATTTTTTATTATGTATCTACAATGAAATATCTATTGATTTTATTTTACTTTAGCCCTTATCTACTGCAAGTTTTTTTAAATAATGCCGTTTTTAGCCTATGTCATTACCTAACATTCAAGTTTACTTCGCTGTACTAAATTTCATGAAAATATATTGCAAACGGATGTTTTCTTTAACTATGCAATATGAATTAATTGGAATATAATTAGCAATACATTTATACAAATAATACAGTTCAGAAAACCTTAGCGATAACACAGAGTATCGTGGTACAGGCTGAATCAGCTGAGCCCGCCTTTTTTTATATCGTTCGAAACCTGTCCTCCGCGCCGCATTCTTGCCCATTCTGAGAATAAGAACTGTGCATTTTTTTTAATTTCGGGGGCACAGGTACTTTTGAGATGAAAGATCGGCAGAACAAGTGAAACCGTGGCTGTAAACTATAATTTAAAAAAAACTATGGAAGAACAAGCGATAAGGACTTTATGGTTAAATAATAATATCAGCCCTGTATTATATACTTGCCCACTGCTGAGCACGGGCCTCCTCTACTACTGCGAGGGATTAGACCTTAGTCCACCACGCTGTAGTGCGGATTGGTAGACTTCACACACCTTCGAAATTCCTATAGAGAACTTCACAGATGTGCAGGTTTCCTCACGATGTTTTGCTTCACCGTTAAAGCGAACGATAAATTCACAAAGAATACACACATGATTTTAGAAAAGTCAGAGGTGTGTTTGTGATTTGAACCTGCGGACATTCGTCTTGGCAGTCCGTTCCACAACCAACTAGGTTATCGCCGCTTTTATTTATCGCGTAACGAATATAGAAAGTATGAATTTTATTGAAATGTACAAAATTAATTAATGTATTGACAGTCCCCACAGTAGGCAAGCCTCTATCGTGGGGTCCCGTGGGATCACTAAGGAGTGCTTTTTACCACCTATAGGCTAATTGTATCCTAGAAATGCATTTTGTTTCGGACGAAGCCGCGAGCAAAAACGAATTACAATCAAGTTGCCTTCTTTGTAAATTATTTCTATATTTCTATTCAACCCTACCTGTTCTCTATACGACTAACCAGGCGAGCAACTAGCTCGTTAAAATAGTGATAAAAACGAAGAACATTGACTTATGTAAATTCAATTCGAAATTCGCTTGAATTACATTAGAATAGTATTATTAGCATTTATAATCTACGATTTTTTTTATTTTAGTAACATTTAAGTAAGAAAACTGGCTGATTTCTTCCGCAAACGATATATGCCAACAAGGGTGTAACATTTTTTTTTTTAGTTCGTCCAGAGGCTGCTGTCTTTCGACCATACTGCCTAGTCTTATGTATAAGGGTATAAAAACGTTTTAGTAGAGGGGGAAGGGGGGTTAAAAAATAAACAAAACACAGTAAATACAATGTTACCTCGCTCGCACTTCAGTACAAAAGGCAAGCTCACAAATAACTCACAAATAAATGGTTGTAAAAACTATATTTTGTTAATTATAGCTCTATGGTATTTCATCAAACGTGACCTCACAGAAATCTCATCATCATATCATCTGTTTTACCCACCTGCAAGAAAGGAGGATAATGTTTTTATTATAATCCACGGGTTACCTAACTGTGCCGGAGACAATACCCGCTGCGGCACCAAAGACAATGGACGGATTATCTTTTCTAAAAGACAATGTCGGCGTTTTAAAAAATACTTTCAATAATTTTATTTATTGATTTAAGTTTGCAAAAGAGTAGTGAAAAAACTTGGAATTGCAGACAATGTAAACAATCTAGTGATGGTTTGATAAGAGAAATTGCTTACTTTACTGGTGGTAGGTCTCTCATATGTGAGAGTCCGCCTGTGTAACACCGCACTGTCAAGCAGCAGTGTGTAGTCACTGTTGTAGGTATGAAGGACATTGTAGCCAGTGTAACTACTGGACATAATAAATAACATCTCATGTCTCAGGATGGCGAGCGCAGTGGAATACCAAACAATACTTTATAATTCAAGGTGTTGGTGTTTATACTGTTTCTGGGCGGTGGTATCGGTTATCATCAGGCGAACGGCAAGCTCCTCTCGTCAATCAAAGCAATAAATAAAAAAAAAAGAAGTACAGGTGTTTTTATGTCCAAATTTGATTACTTACAAAACTAAGAGACATTGACAAAATCACTGGATATTACCCATTAAAACATGTTTGTGCCATGAAATTAACGAACTACGATTTACGCAATTATTTTTTGTTATTCAAAAAAATCACGAGATTTTTTCACACATGTAACAAACTATTACTTATACATAGACAAAGGCGGCGTGTCAAAAAATTCTATATTTAAATTCGAAAAAAAATTACCAACGCACATCGAGACAAGTGCACAGTACAAACATAACTTTTGTATGTCGATAACAACAATTCCCATATAAAAATCTGTTTTATAACCGTACCTCAAACTTTGCCGATACTCAAACCGTACCAACTTTTATTTGCCATCTTGCAAATTAATGTCAATCTAAAAACGATCTTATAACATTGTCGTACGGTACATGTGTGATTTCTACAATAGTGCGTGTTTGTCGGAACTCGACGGGAGAGTCGTCTGGAAGTACCAAACATTCCAGATTTGAAAAGTTAACGCCCGCGCGCAACGGTACCGTAACCGACGCGGCGGTTTCGCGCGCTTTTGCATCCTGCAATGATTCTCTTTACTGTTAATTTGTACTTTATTACTATGATCACATGGATAAATTTTGAATAGCTAACGTCGATAGAAAAAATGACAGATAAAAGAGTTTTTCAATGGACGCAGATTATCGGCATATTAGTCGTTTTCTCGGAATGTGTGAAGTGCGTTTCCTTTGCTTAATATTTGGTACCGTTCTATTTATTCTATTGTAGTTTATTTGTTGTTACACTTTTAGAGGATGTATGCAGGTTTGCCCTTGCTTTCATGGCGCCTTACATTTCAAAAATGTCTATTTATAATTTATTATTTGACCATGAATATAGTTTATTAAATAATGGGTTAATGAAAAAAGTTTACAATTTCTACATTTTTGCACAGGCGTAAACAACATGTTGGCAGTGCACTTATTCGCTAATCAGTGCAGTTATACTTTTACAAAATTCTTTATTTAATAAGTATATCCTTCAAAAACACTTAGAAATTCCTGCAACAAGTTTAACACGCGGTCTTATCGCTAGTAGCAATCTATATCTACTCAAACTAAAGTTCGATAAATCCTCTTTATCCATGTATGATAATTTAAGAATGAAAAATCTATGGCTGTATACAAAGTTTCCTTTGATATAACTTTTTTTGCAGACGCAGAGGCGTGTTTTACCGCCTTCTTTCATAACCTCTTTTCATTACCAATATTGGATATTTTCAAAATTACTGATAAGACAAAAAGTGCTCTTTTCTCACCACTCCGCTCGGAGAGAAAGCAATTTGGCGGAATAAATTGTAAAATCAGTATAAATTGTCCATATTATAGTGCAGTATTTGCACAACCAATATTTTTAGTGTACATACATACTCGACCTTTAGAAAACTATATCGATTCTTATTACTTATTTGCAAAAATTTCGAGTATTTCCGACTAGTATGTCAGACATTGACTCATTTACCTTCTCTCCCCTCCATTCAGATGAGAACCGTCCACGATTGCGAAGTATCGCGCCTTTTTGTACCTAACCTATACGACCTACGTTATGAATGAATGATAACCAAATAGGTCACATGGTAAACTACGATTGTAAAAACATAATAAAGGATTACAAGGTATCTCGTATGCATGAAACGGAACGAAATTAAATTCAAAATTATTATCAGTAAATATAAGCTATATTTTATAATCTACTTATATCTCCTTTTTCGTCCCTCATCCTAGTTCGAATCCCTTCATATAAAGAGAACACATTTGGCGAAAAATGGGTGTCGTGGTTGCACCTCTGCTTATCCTTCATGGATAAAGCCGTGATGTGTATTTTTGTGTTTATTTTTACGTAGATTACATTCATTTTATCTGAAAGTAATTTTCTAAGTTATATTCTCGTTTCAAGTCTATTTTATTAATATTCTTTGTTTATTTCTATTTCCTTCGTAATTTATATATTTTTTTCTATTTAAGTATTTCAAAGTTTTTTTTTACATTTTTACCTAATTTTTTACAAAATTATTATTATTATCCAATACCGCACGTCAATCGAATCTTCAATCCAATTATGCAACGGAATAAGTATCATTCATCCTTGTCATATAACTGGATATATTGAGTGATACGACCGTTTTTTTACCGTACTTTCTTTTCAATCTGAAAGTGGACTAAGGAACAACTTTTTAGAGCCATTTTATGGACGTCTAAATAAACAAATTATTATCACAAGCAGCGTACAACTAAACTATTTATTAGAATGTTGTATTTACATTTCTATTTTGAAAACAATAAATAATGCGACGAGCAAACCTTTCTAGATGAATAGACCTTGCGGTGGTACTAATGGAACCCTTGCATACGTGATACGACCTAGTGAGTAAAGAGTTGTTTGTAATTCTCTCTGTAAATATTACTGGAATCCCAAATGGGCCTCCGTAACAAGAGATTTTTTGCTATCAGCTGTAAGCTATCACATAATTTGTATTCTATACGTGCCATTTCGAAGAATACTACCCGTTAAGATTTCTAGGTTAGGTTTGGAGGGAAATCATAACAATGGCGTCTAGAAAGGGATTTATATTTTGACACAAATAAGTATAGATATTGCTTTGTGTTGTTACATAACGATGTAAAATCACATGGGTAGTTAGTTGCAAGGTAATTACAACCTTAAATTTAGTACAGAAGGTATAAAATACAATAGTACATGGTCGCACATTTCCCGCGCTTTTTCAAGGGGTCATTAGCGGTCAAAGAAACAGGTATAAGTATAGTAAAACATGCAAAAATAAGTTTTATTGCAAACAAATAACGTCGGTTTTCGAATGTAATAATTTAGTTCTCACGATCGACAAGATATAAAAAAACTAAAATAGAAGTTAAAGGAAATGAAACGTTATTTACTAACGAATAACATCGAAAACAAATTGGCGGATGCAAAATGACATTGGCGCGCTTTTGAAGTATGAAGGTTGCGCGTGGTTTATGGTCAATGTGCTCTTGTTACAGGTTGTCTATGGACTGGTTCGCTAATTAAGCGAATACTGAGAAGCAAGCCGAGCCGTCGGAAATATGAGGGTGTTATATCCGGCATTTTAGTATAGCTATTTAAATTTTGGGTGTCCATCTACTAAAATGGCCAGTATTTACAAATAAAAAAGTCAATAAAACCTTACAATTACAATTACAATATAAACATCACTGTGTTGTTTTGTTAAAAGCAACCTATTTATTAATCTAGAAGGTCCAGATATCATCCTATCTGTGTTTCTAGGTTTATTTCTAACCAAAGAGCTCTATGATTATATAGAGCGGACTTTGAGAAGATTGTCATACAAAAATTGCGCTCATGCGATGGTTCAATCTACTGTGAAATAACAAAACATCAATATAAAATAATTCATTATTTTGCTTTAATATCGTGATTTGAACGTTTTTAACGCGCTCATTAGTATATTTGGATATTTCAAAGATGGTAGCAGTTTATTACCAAATGGTTATAAATTTTGGAGCACAAAGCTCCTGATGGCCGGTCTTATAACTAAATATCGCTATAGGAGTGAGGGTGTGTGAAGTCTGCACGCACTACAGCGTGGTGGACTAAAGCCTATTCCCTCAGTAGAGGAAGCCCTTGCAGTGGGACAGTATAAATTACAGGACATACTATTATCACTACATAGTATAAAACAAAATCGCTTTCTCTGTCCCTATGTGTGCTTAAATCTTTAAAACTACGCAACGGATTTTGATGCGGTTTTTTTTAATAGATAGAGTGATTCAAGAGGAAGATTTATATGTATAATAACATCCATTAAATAGTGGAGAAATACTGTTATTTTGTTATGTTATACCCGTGCGAAGCCAGAGCGGGCCGCTATGTTTTTACATACAACGTCCACAGTTTTTCTGTAGTGTATTTAGTATCAGCATTGCACCCGTGCGAAGCCGGGGCGGGTCGCTATATTATATAAAGAGAAGGCGGCAAGAATTTAGTTATGTGAACACTTCACAACTCCTAGACTCGTTTCCAAAGCCAAGACCAACTTTGGATCGCTGAGCTAGCGGAGTTGCTTAGGGGCCGTTCAAGCATTACGTAATACAATTTGGAGGGGAGGGGAGTCTTCTAAAACATTACGATGCGTAACAGGCGCGGGGGGTTCGAACAATGCGTTACGTAACATTGGATTTTTTATTTTAAAACAAAGGTAATATTAGCGATTTTTATTTACACTTCACATACCTGTATATCGGCGGACTTAATGCCAAAGGCATTCCCTCCCAGTCAACCTAAGGGTGGTGGAGATAAATAAGGTAGGTGCATAAGGATATTTAATCATTTTCGATTTTCCGGTACTGTACAACGTCTTATGTAACATTAGATTTTTTATTTTAAAACAAAGGTATATTAACGATATTCCGGTATTATTCGAAAGAAGAAATGTAATTTTAGAGTTACATAACTTTTTGAAGGGAGAGTGTGCGTTACATAGGGGGCTAGGGGGGATCAAAAATCTTCAAAAATTGTTACGTATCTTAAACGGCGCCGTATCCACTGGGAATCGACGCCGCGCGAACCGTTGGATAATCAGTGACGTCATTATCTCTTATCGGTCAAAGATATGTTCACAGGGCGCTCCGGAAATGCTTACACGTGGGTGATAATGTGGACCAGCTGTTAGACGTATTCTAAAAGCGTTTTGACGATTATGACTGCCTTTGTGGTCAATCTGAGGTTTGAATACTGAGTCGGGTAAGTGTTGTTTGGGGTTTTCTACTCGGTATTCAGGAGTCTGGAATTTGTGCCCGATGTGGCGATAGACTCGCCTATCTTGGCGCGGAACACACACAACGACAGTTTTATTTATTTACTAGGATCCGACGGACGTTGTCCCGTCTTAACTATGAATTTGCAGCGCGCGTTCTGTCAATCGCTGCCAGTTATTTCAAACAATGGACAGTTATATAAAATTAATATTTTCGTTAAGTTTTCTTAAGTTTTCTAATTTTCCGCGCAATTTTTTGAATTTTCTCTTTCATAAGAACCTTCTCCTGATAATAATAAACACAACAAAAAAATAGTGAAATCGGTCCAGCCGTTCACGCGTGATGGCGTGACCAAGGGAAATAGGGATTCATTTTTATATATATATAGATTTACTATTTATACATATAATATTATAACACCATAACAGAACACTAATGCGATGTTATACAGATAAAGAAGTTAATTATTAATCTTAACAATAACTTTCAATACATCTATGAGCTATTTCTGTGAATTCCCGCAGGTTGCATATAAATATACAGGGTCATTTTGACATGGCGTTACTAACTGAAATCACATACTTATCTACTTGAAAATAACACTACAATAAGTTACTTGAGCCGTAGATGTAAAACAAAAAAGTGTAAGTTTTGAACAAAATAAATATTAAAAAAAAGAAATTTTAATTTTACGCGCCCTAGTGCCACTACTACTACTCTAAGAGAATTCGTCGCAGCGGCAACATCACACTTTCAGTCAGAAAAACACCCACGCACACGCCATATTCGCATTAAACTACTAAATCAAAAAATCAGAAAACTAAAACCAGGATTTTTGTAAAAATATTAGTTATTAATGGATGATTTTTGGCACAATGTCAACAAAGGTGAAGACGAGTATGTGGTTTCATTTAGTAACGCAATGTCAATATGACTCTGTATACAAGTTATGGGATATTATATTGAGCAATCGTCCCGTGACACGAGTGTAAACTTCAATACATTTGCTTGGAGATTGAACAACAGTTAGTGCCTTGGTTGCAATTCTGCCTATCTCTTCGAGAAATAAATCCGATTTAGACTTATTTTACGACATGTTTACAATAAGTTATTTCATTAATAAGTTAATTATAAGGTAATTTTCAAGAGTTGTGAGCGCCTAAAGCTCTCTCCCAAAAGTCCTGTGTTTGTATAAGCCGGCCTTTCTAGTCTAACAAACGTAGGGTTAAAAAAAACGGCTTATAAATAAAACACAGAAGTGATTCTCGGCGCTTGAAAGCGAAACAATGCTATTGTCTACGGTTATTGTCTCTGGCTCATTGATTTTAACGGCTACCACGTGTCTATGGATTTTGGAACAATTTGAAATTTTGAAATTTTATTATTCTTTTAAAAAAGCGGCGATAGCTTAGTTGGTTGTGGAACGGACTGCCGAGACAAATGTCCGCAGGTTCAAATCCCAAGGGCACACACCTCTGACTTTTCTATTATGTGTGTATTCTTTGCGAATTATCGCTTGCTTTAACGGTGAAGGAAAACATCGTGAGGAAACCTGCATACCTGAGAAATTCTCTATTACGAATTTTCGAGGGTGTGTGAAGTCTGCCCGCACTACAGCGTGGTGGACTAAGGCCTATTCCCTCTCAATAGTAGAGGAGACCCGTGCAGCAGTGGGACAGTATATAATACAGGGCTGATATTATGTTATCATTCTTTTGTATAGTCTTTACTGGATAGTGGATGTAACCGACTAGGGATTCTTAAAGTAAGTTCCACCACGCCGTTCTGCTGTCTAAAATAAAAATGCCCATGAACTTTAATGCAAGGAAGAGGAAGCCACGGGGCTCTTCGAATGTCCTAACTAAGGTTAGTCAAGTAGAAGTAGAAGTCAAGCCGCCATCTTGCCTCTTAAGTTTTAAACTAGGCACCAGTGATGTCTTTGATAGCTATTTAAGCAATTTTTAACCACCTCTTAACGCTAAAACAAGTTTATAAGTAAGACTGATTATGAAAATGCAATGATCCCTTATGGCAAAGATCAGGGAAGGGTTAAATTAAATTCGTGTGTCGTAATTCATGGTTGAGTCCTTAAATACAACACAATGGATTTGGACCGTTGTGTTATTTATTTACGTTAGACATGAAATATAACCATTAAACAATTTATTGATCATATTTGTAGTTTTTATACGTATTAATAACGAACAAGGGAGACTATTATAACAAAAACATAATAATTACTATGTTTACGCGAATGTTAGATATTAAAATAAAACTATTTACGGATTTCATCTCGGTTTTTATATTATTACTAGTTGACCCGACAGACGTTGTCCCGTCTTAACTATGAATTTGCAGCACGCATTCTGTCAATCGCTGACAGTTATTTCAAACAATTGACAGTTATGTAAAATTAATGTTTTCGTTAAGTTTTCTTAAATTTTCAAATTTTCCACGCAATAATTTGAATTTTTTCTTTCATAAGAACCATCTCCTGTCAATAACAAACACAACAAAAAAAATAAATAGGTATTGAAATCGGTGCAGCCGTTCACGCGCGATGGCGTGACCAAGGGAAATAGGGATTCATTTTTATATATATATATAGATATTTATTCTTCTGACGTAAAGGCGTAGAAGCGGCGATAACCTAGTTGGGTGTGCAACTGAGAAGTTCTTTATCGGAATTTTGAAGATGTGTGAAGTCTGCTCGCACTACAGCGTGGTGGACTAAGCCGTAATCCCTCTCAGTAGAGGAGGCCCGTGCAGCAGTGAGACAGTATAATGTTCTATATTTAAATACTGAAGATTTTGTCATGTGACGTCACAAAACTTATGATCCCCGCATCCTTGTCAAGTCATACTTCGTTGACACTTGACACCCTCCCAAACCTGTGACGTAATTTAAGGATGAGCAATATCCCAGCTTCTGCCTCGCCTTATATATTGCGTGTGCGGTAAGACAACTCTCTGAGCTCCTCGGCAATTCTTGTGCGTCTGGTCTCCACACCTCACGCCCGCACGGGGGACATTTGTCGCTCTAGACACACAGCTCAGTGTATACCTCATAGTTGTAACACATTGAGGTCTATGAGCTCGTGAACAGTTCCTAGCCTTCTCCCCTACTCCCGTTCTATGAGGTTCCCTTATGCTTCCCCCACACTTCCTTCCCAACTTTCCTTCAGGCCCCTGCACTCGTTAAGCCGGGGGATGCCAGTACCCCGTTCTCGGGTTTCCCTTGGCTGTGACTGATGGGTACGATATCAAAAAAAAAAAAAAAAAAAAAAAACAAAAAAAAACAAAACTGAGGTCACGGATTCGAAATCTGGGCGGGGAGTGACATTAGTTCTAGATGAATCGGTAGTTGAATACACTTTTGAAGACGTGAGGCATGATGCCAGTTCACATACCATTGCAATGGCAACAAAAACCAGTTTATTTATTTATTTGTAATAAGGAACACCAACAGCACATATTACATCAATCAATATTATAAAAGCAATAAGGTACAGCATCTGATATGTGTGCTACTAATAGGTGAACACGACATTTAAAATACATCGACTAGTTTGAAATACATCGACCTTAAAACGTCATAGTGGCCCACGTGTCGCGTTCCGGGATCAGCCTGTGTATATCCAGTTCCAACATAATTGTGTCGACTGAGGGGTAATCATCTCTCGTCAGTCGACATTCTATTGAACACTTACCATCAGGGTCACTTTAATAATAATAATAATATCAGCCCTGTATTATATACTGTCCCACTGCTGCACGGGCCTCCTCTACTACTGAGAGGGATTAGGCCTTAGTCCACCACGCTGTAATGCGGATTGGTAGACTTCACACACCTTCGAAATACCTATAGAGAACTTCTCAGATGTGCAGGTTTCCTCACGATGTTTTCCTTCACTATTAAAGCGAACGATAAATTCACAAAGAATACACACATGATTTTTTTTTTAAAAAGTCAGAGGTGTGTTTGGGATTTGAACCTGCGGACATTCGTCTCGGCAGTCCGTTCCACAACCAACTAGGTTGTCGCCGCTTAAGGTCAGGATCACTTTTCCGTGAGTTATACAAATAATAAAGAAGTTCCCGTGGGCGCATCCGCGGGAAAAACCTATACAATTAACCGACAAAATCTATTGTTATATTAAGGCGATACCTCAAGGTCCATTTTCATACATTTTGTTTCACCTTTAATCTGGGTAACTAAACAAATTTAGTAGTTGTGATTAGTTCTCGCAGTTGAAAGAAAAACGTAAAAATATTTAATAATCATGGATATTTCTGCCTTTAAAATTTCGTCATATTAAATTTTAAAGGCCGAAATATCCATGCATATTAATTATTTTTACGTTTTTCTTTCAACTGCGAGAACTAATCACTAACTAGACGTGAATTTAAATTCTTTACTTGCCAATACTTGTTTAGTTACCCAGATTAAAGGTGAAACAAAATGTATGAAAATGGACCTTGAGGTATCGCCTTAAACGGAAAATTTTCCGATACTAATTTGTAGAGCGTGGAATATTACTTGCATCACGGAAGATTTAACGGTAAATTTTAATCGAATAAATAACGGTGGGCAAGGCTTGGCTGGGCTTCTGGCATTGTTTTATTCTATACGGATGCTGCTCATCATCAAGTGGATCGAAGAAGGCGAATGCTGGTTTACCTACTAAGGCAATACAAAAATGCTTGAAGGTACACGACTACATTTACATTTTTTTATTGCTTTGAATGACGAGACGAGCGTGCTGTAATGATGGTAAGCGATACGATCCATAAACAGTAGAAACACCTTGAATTACAAAGTGTTTGGTACTCCACTGCGCTCGTCCTGAGACATGAGATGTTAATTATTATATCCAGTTACACTGACTACAATGTTCAAACCTACACCAGTGACTACACATTGCTTGACAGAAATAGACGTTGCGGTGGTACCTACCCAGGACTGTCACATATGAGACATCTACCATCAGTTGCTTGTGATAGTTTTCTAAATAAAACTAAGTTTTGAAGTTTGTCATTATTTTTCATATATTAATTTAATTGTCACATGTTAGTAGATATTGGCTGATCGATCAACAACTCTGCCTCGTATTCCGTAACCACGAAGACTACAGTCTTCTAAACGTCGGTAATTAAAAAAAACCGACCAGATACAAACCTGTAGGTAAGTAACAGTTCACTCATCGCGACAATCGAGTCATAGTTACGGTATTTTTATGAAATCCATAACATTACAATATGGAAAGCTGGAGGAGCATAAATTAAAGACATAGGTGTAAAAATTTAAGGTTTTCGCAATTTTTCCTTTATATGTGCTATAAAACTTTGCTTCATGCCAAGTTTCATGATTCTAGGTCGACTGGAAGTACCCTTTAAGTTTTGATTCCCTTGCGAGTAGTTGCGAGTTTGAAAATATACGGCTTAAATTGCTGTTTCCTTTGATTGCGTTGACATAGAAGTTTGATTTTGTTACATCTTAAAGGTATTATAGATCTGAGTATTTGATATAAATATCAGTTGAATACCTCCACGCGTTCTAGAGAAAAAGGGTCTTGACAGACGGACGGACGGACGGACTGACAACAAATAATATAAGGGTTCCGTTTTTTCCTTTTGAGGAACGGAACCCTAAATAACGACGATAAACTCCGTAAATTATTTTATTTCGATCTCTAACATTCGCGTAAACATAAATCATTTCGATTAGGTTATTTGCATCCTCTCAGATAGCAACCGCACACAGGTCGTACAACCCATAGCGACGTATACATCCTTCAAACAGGCCGGCATAATTTTGTCAACTGACGTCAGTCAATACTATCTGGACCCTGCCTTACCATGAGGTGTAGTGGCAATGACGTTTTACAAAGACGCGTCATACACTAAAAAAATGGCACATATAAACGGCGCACTATTTGCTATAGTCACGTACGTACATATAATTACAAATTGGCTCGAAGAAGGAATAAAAATATGCACACATTCGTTAGAAAAGGATATATATACATCGACAGTTACGTAACAACGTTAGTGCCGCACGCTCATTGGCCGTCAAGTCGGGCAATTACCTTACTTTCGTCTTGCCAGTATTGAGCTCGGACAATGTATTTATGTAATGAAAACATCTTAGTGTAGTGGGATCACTTTGTAATGCCTGGATAACAAACGCTGGATTACATAGTTCCTAGGTAAACAGTCCTGGATTTGCAAATAGGTCGTATATGCCGCGACTTATGGGCGGCAGCCTCTTAGCTGGCAGATTTCAGAGGACGCTCACTCGATTTAATCAATCATTCGTTTAACTTTAAGGCCTTCTACAAACAAATGGAAATTTATTAAGTATTTTAGAAACCTACATACATAAACCTATCTACATGGGGCGGTGGAAATAAAGTGGCCTACACTCATACAAAATATAAATTCGACACTGGGTAACTGAAGCTTTTAACTATGGTACCAAAGCCGTACGAATTTATTGTAATTTTATGGATCACACGAACATAGTCATATGAAGTAAGAAAATGAAAATATTTATTTCGTTCCACAATACACAAAAACATTAGAGTAAGGTTGAGGCTTCATAGAAGGCATGAAAAAGGCCTTGATCAGGAGTTACCGCTCGCATAACAGAAATATTTACACTTAGTAATGAATTATTTGTCTACTACAACTTTATATAAAATAATAAATTAGTTAGAACTATTTAAAAAACCAACGCCAGGTTATATTTGTTATCGCTAATTTGCCAAAAATATACAGTCGTATTTAACCTCAAATTAATTAATCCAAAATGGCGGCCCAATTGTTAAAAATCACGAAACAATCATTAGTTCAGTAAAACACGCTCGATGCGATATCGTGTTTAAACAAATCGGAATATATTTACATAAATACATTCAAGGAATCGGCTCTAATAAAAATTTATGTTTCGAATTACAATGAGCGCATTCTTACTTCCGAATCGTTCAGTCTATGGTTTTTAAAAAGAGGTTTAGTATTTTTTTAGTCTTACGGCCATTGACGTGTATTGTAAAGACACGAACGTCCATATAAACTATTTGTTCAAAATATGAACTAAAGTGGCGACCAAAACGTCACTTATAACCTATTTATTCACTTGAACAATGAATTTAGTACTTATTTTACTAATATTTTTTATTTAAATCCAAGTTTACACTTAGACTCAATTTCTCATATCATGAGCGCCACTCCGTACATAACCACACGCTGTCAATGTTGAAATCATACTAGTCAGGTGTACGGATTGCAGTACAGTTGAGTCAAACGCAATGAGTGTACGTCAGATCTAGTACGTAGTACATATATATTGATGCTTACGCCTAGGTATTTGTAGGCGACGAATTCTTTTTTTATTCAAATGAGCAGACGAACCCGCCGCTCGCTTTATGGCAAGGCACATAACTGCTAATTCTCGAAACTCAACAATAATAATAATATCAGCCTCGTATTATATACTGTCCCACTGCTGGGCCTCCTCTACTACTGAGAGGGATTAGGCCTTAGTCCACCACGCTGTAGTGCGGGCAGACTTCACACACCCTCGAAATTCCTATAGAGAACTTCTCAGATGTGCAGGTTTCCTCACGATGTTTTCCTTCACCGTTAAAGCGAACGATAAATTCACAAAGAATACACACATGATTTTAGAAAAGTCAGAGGTGTGTTTGGGATTTGAACCTGCGGACATTCGTCTTGGCAGTCCGTTCCACACCCAACTAGGCTATTGCCGCTTAACTCAAAATATATTATGTTGCTTAACTCAACAAAAGTTACTATGCATTACTAGTCTTATAAAAATTCCGCGAAGCTATGCTTTGTTGCTTTAGGTGATAGCCTACTTGACTGTGGAACGGACTGCCGAGACGAATGTCCGCAAAACCCAAACACTCATGACTACTAAAAAAACCATGTGTGTATTTGTGAATTATCGCTTGCTTTGGTGAAGAAAAAGATCGTGTAGAAACCTGCATCCCTGAGTTCTCTATAGGAGTGAGGGTGTGTGAAGTCTACCCGCACTACAGCGTGGTGGACTAAGGCCTAATCCCTCTCAGTAGTAAAGGCCCGTGCACCAGTGGGACAGTATATAAATACAGGGCTGATAAAATATTTATCATTGACATTTATTCTATAGACACGAACGTCCAAATAAACTATTTGTTCAAAATCTGAACTAAAATGGCGACCAAAACGTCACTGTTATAACCTATTTATTCACTTGAACAACAAATAATTATACTTATTTGACTAATATTTTTTATTCACATCCAGGTTTACACTTAGACTCGAGTTCTTATATCTATGCGCCACTCCATACAACCACAAGCTGTCAATATTAACCATACTAAAGTCATTTTAAATGGATTGCAGTTCAATTCAGTTGAACTCAGTGAATGTTCGGAATGCCAAATCTAGTATATAGTACATATAATCAATGATATTTATATTATGACCCTTATAGTATAGTGCAAAAGTTGCTTACCGGTTTTTGTAGGTAAAAATTGCTTGTGAAACAAGTTTTCTTGGTGATCAAACCTAGCTTTGGTTAGGTTTTGTTGGTACCCAGACGCTCGCGATACCTAATAGATTAAAATCTGGGCCATGTGGTCATAGGTCATACTTAATGAATGATGATTGTTGTAATTTAGCGAGCTATGCAGTCTTTAGATCTGTTCGAAGTAAAAATGAAAAAAGGATTTGAATCATTGAACTTAGGCTATGTCTTTAATGACGGTATATTTTATTCAGTAAAATATGTTTTACGAGCGAAGTCGCGAGCAACGCCTAGTTTCTGATTTTTTTTACGTTTCATTTCTATTCACCTCTTTTTCCATATTCGAAATTGTATCGTAATATAGATTCTAAATTCAAATATTCTTTGGTCAAACGTCTAAAGAGATTTCGACAAAACTTTTTTCTCTCTGGTTAATTTCGGTTATGTTGTGTCCAATCATATGGTCAAAAATGTTAAACCCATACTAAATTCAACCTTAAGTCATTTTAATAAAGGCAAATATCGTATAAAACGCATTTCCATATGATTTCAGTTTGAATTGAACGCATGTGTGCGTGTGAAATACTGGATTTATTTTGAACAACTCAAGCGTATTAAAACTGTATTTCCTTGCAATAGAGTCAATATTTCACTATTGTATTGTATTTATCAGTGTGCGTAGAAACAGGATTCCCGGCTCATATGATTGTCGTGTAGCATTCCATTGAAGGAATAGACACGGGAATATAAACTTTAAACGTTCACAATAAGTTGTAAAATCGACTGGGATACAGTGTAGGATACCCGGTCTATTTGTGCGGGCCGACGGTTCTTGGGTCGACATTGGCGGGTAAAAAACTGCCAGCGTAAGGAGCAAATTTCTACCATTTTTAACCGACTTTAAAAAGGGGTTTCGTTCATTATTCAATGATTTAAGTCAAACTTATTTTGTTTCAATCAATGATCCTAACCTTTGGATCGACAACGAAAATAGACTAAAGATTATTCAATAAGAATAATGTTTTAAATGTTGTGATACCTAGCTTTTGCCTGCGGCTTCGCCTGTGTGCATTAGTTTTCTGGGATAAAAATCCTGTAGCACCCATGACCTATGTTTTTTTTATTGCTTTGAATGACGAGACGAGCTTGCCGTTTACCTGATGGTTAGCGATACGATCCATAAACAGAAACACCATCCAACACCTTGAATTACAAAGTATTTGGTATTCCACTGCGCTCGCCATCCTGAGACACGAGATGTTAAATCTCATTATGTCCAGTAGTTACACTGGTTACAATCTCCTTCAAACCGGAACACAACAGCGACTACACACTGCTTGGCAGAAATAGACGTTGCGGTGGTACCTACCTAGACAGACTCTCACATATGAGAGACCTACCACCAGCGTGTGTATATACCTTCATATTAGTGAAAAATTTCAAAATTGACATAGTTCCTGAGATTAGCGCGTTCAAACAAAATCTTCAGCTTTATATATTAGTATAGGTAAATGAGTTATTTGTTTGGCTTGTTTGTACTAATTATCCGCAGTTAGAGATGAGAATCGTTTAATGAATTTTATCGTTATTGTTTTAGTTCTGATTCAAAGTATTTTATCTAAGCCAAAATCAGAGATCGCTAGAAAATTTTGTAATTTATTAACAGTTGTTCAGCTGTGAGTCGAATTATTTTATTTATTTATTGCACTTCATACGAAACATGTAAAGGCGGACTTAATGCCAGAGACATTCTCTACCAGTCCACCTGAGGTGGTGCAGAGATAGAACTTATTTATTAATACCTATCTAAAATTATGTAAGACTGTGACTGTTTAATTAAATTATATATTAACACTGTAACAAGATACAGTGGGGTTGTTATGTCCACTAAATATAAAAACACCGAAAACAAAACCAAGATTAAAAAAATCGTTATTGTTTGAGTCAAATATTACGTAACTATAGATATCAATAGCTTAACATATAACGTAATTATTGTTTTACGAGCTATAAATATTATAAAACAAAGTCCCTTTCTGTCTATCTGTATGTTATCGATTTTCTCAAAATCTACAGAACAGATTTTTATGAAATTCGGTATGGAGATAGTTTAAGTCTCTGGGAAGGTTATAGGCTACTTTCTATCCTTAAAAAATATTAAGCGCGACTTTTATCCAGGAAAACTCCTTCACACAGGCAAAACCGCGAGCAAAAGCTAGTTGCATATAAGCGTCTATAACCTTTTAAATGGAACAGATTGCAAAAACGAAGGGCCTTAGGTATCAACCCGAGGCAATTAGACTTTTCGAAGTAGTGTATTAAAAATATTATCCTATTCATTCATTTTACACTATGTATACATGGTATACAGGCGGAATTAATGCAATGGGCATTCTCTCCCAGTCAACCTGGGAGTGGTGTAGGGAGGACAGAGGCATGTGTATAATAAAAAAAGTCTGTATTCTTGTGTATTCTGGCAAGCGCGGCGTCGGACATCCAGCCACTAGGTGGACAGATGACCTCATAAAAGTAGCAGGAGGTCACTGGATGTGGACCATGAATAAGTCGATCTGGAAATCTTAGGGGGCTTGATGATGACTCCTGCTGCTGTTGATGATGGTTCTTCGTTAATTTAGTTTTAAGCATGAAAGCAAATATCAAGAGGAAATCTACATACCTGAGAATTCTATATAAAACATTCTACGTGTGTAATATGCCCGCGGTAATACGTGGAATAAGCCCTAAACCTTCTCAGTAATAGAACACTTTTCAATCCATGGTATAATACAGATCTTGTTTAATTATATAACCTCTGCTTACCCTTCTTTGGTTAAGCGTGAGATTATGAATCTCATTGTTAAAGTTTCGCAAAATAGCAAAATGTCTGTTGAAATATTTTAGTAGCAATAAATTAGGCTTTTTAATCTCTTTGCAACTAATCTACCGCTTTCGCAAAACTCTGGTGTAAGCCTTTCTTTGTTTATCCATTATTTATTACCCGAGTAGTAAGCTTGCTTAGCTTTAACCTTTTTAGAACAATAGTTAACGATCATTGAGGTTAATTTATGATTAGCATTACACAACCATTTTGAATGGAAAATAACAATCATGACCTCACTTTTAGACCATGTTGTATATACAACGTGTTTACGTATTTACTGATGGTAGGTTTCTCAAGTGTGAGACCTATCACCAGTAATACAGTGGTCTAATGTGTGTCAAGATCCATCTATATGTTTTAAAGCTTTGTACGTTTATTTCTAACTAGTTGACCCGACAGACATTGTCCCGTCTTAACTATGAATTTGCAACGCGCATTCGGTCAATCGCTGACAATAACAAACACAAAAAATATATAGTGTAATCGGTCCAGCCGTTTACGCGTGATGGCGTGACCAAGGGAAATAGGGATTCATTTTTATATATACAGATAAACATCATCACAAACTAGCGTTTATAAAATAAGATCTCTTCACTTACAAAAGTTTACTTTGTCAAATATAATATAATATAAACAAAAAATATAAAAAATAACATTTATCTTTATTTTACAATACATTAAATATTACCAAATAATATTCATCGTCAAATTATTTTACACTACATTAATATTACTAATTCCTCCTTACAGTTATAAAAGCCGCCCGTTCCCAGTAGTGATTCGTATAATACTGGGTGTTTGTTACTTTAATTGGTAAAGAATAAAATATAACTGGATGACAAGACGAACAAGCAAAGTATAATAACAATTTGAAAAACACACGTGGCTTGTTTCTGCCATTCTGGGGCCAGATGTTAGAAAGATGTTAAGTAACCAGTAATTACGTCCTTCAAGCCTGAACACAATCGAACAAGATAAAGAAAATATAACATCTACAAATATTAAAATATCCATCATCTATTAAAATATCCATCATCTATTAAAATATCCATAGAGGTGCGCGTCTTCTTATATTTATACTTTATAAAATTTCTAAATGAATTTGACAGCAGCTATATAACTATATCCACCTCTAAATTCATGAAACTCCGTTCAATAGCATCTAAGACGCTAACAAACAGAAAAAATATTAATATCACAAATGTATCGCTTTTCTCTCAATATATAGACACACCGAATTCCACTGTATTGTTATATTATGTATAGATACCAATTAGTACGATGTATGTAAGGCTATTTGGGTGATAGAATTAAACACAAATATTACTGAACGTATTTGATAAAACATAATATTAATATCATAGATTAACAAAGCTTAATTTTTATTGGAAGTGTGTAGACTGTGATGTAATTTATGTGGGCGGGGCCGCGAGCAAAGCGTAGTATTTAAAGACTAATATTACTAATATACTACTGAAACACCGGACATGCATGGAACGAAACATGAAAAACTTTTTTCACACAAATACACGGCCACATTGACGTTTGTTCTATAGACATTAGACACGAACGTCCATATAAACTATTTGTTCAAAATCTGAACTCAAATGGCATCCGAAACGTCACTGTTATAACCTATTTAATCACTTAAACAACAAATAATTATATTTATTTGACTAATATTTTTATTCACATCCAGGTTTACCTTTAGTCTCGACTTCTTATATTATGAGCGCCACTCCGTACATAACAACACACTGTCAATATTGAAATCATACTAATCAGGTGTACGGATTGCAGTACAGTTGAATCGATCACAATGACTGAACGAAACACCAGATTTAGTACGTAGTACATTTATATCGATGCGAGGCCATAATTAAGATGGCGTTGGCTTGGGTCTTATTAATAAACAGATTAGCTAATTATTATTCGGTGCTAAAAATGGCTTGCGATACGAATTACTCAACGTTGATTCATAATCAAATCACGTTTAAAATATAATAAGAACCCTTATTATGCTCTACCGAAATAAAAGGCATGGTTTAAAAATTATTATATGGATAATTTTAAATTAAAACGTTTAATAAAACATAAAATCGTATTACTATTGTTAATGTAAATGTTTACATAGGTAATATAATATTTTGACGAATTAGTAATAAAAATATAAATGCCTGAAAAGATTTGGCCCGTACATAGACAAAGCCCTAAATTACCTTAAAAGCTATTTCTATCTCGGAAAATATACAGTGTATTTTCAAAAAATAAGAATTAATGTTAGTAATTGTTTACAAAAATCGTACTAATCTCTACAAAATCTTTACCTACCTTTTTATAAATTCTACCAAATCTACCGTAATAGTAGAATCTAGCGAGTCCCGCTATCCCGAGGGCGATTGACAAATGTTCTCATTCCGCACTCGGCAGTCCGTCGCCGGCCGCCAGCGTGCGTGGATGTACTTCAGACTGTATTAAAATCAGCTGTGCTATGTTTTAAATCTAATGGACGCGTGATTTTGTGTTATTTTTTTAGTGCCATAGACTGTGACAAAATGTGGGAGAATAAAAATTGTGAAGCAAACTGCCAGTGTTCCGGGTGAGTTCTATATTCAAAAATTCATAAAAATATATTCAAATCTATTTATTATGTCAGTTAAAATATTGAGTTCTATATTCATAATTGCGAAAAAATAACGTGAAACGCCTTTGGAACGCTAATTTATTGAGATTGCGTGGTTAAAATTGTTATTTATGAATGAAACATAAAAGCATAGAGTGCAATGGATACGGTACGAAACCAAATAGGTAATTTGCATAGAGTTCGAATAATATTTCCTTCGTCAAAATAGTATTAAAATCTTTTATTTTTACGCATATTTTTAATATATTTTATAAAAATGAATCTTACACATTGTGTTCTTTTCTTGTGTGGAACGATATTTTAGCTTTAAATTGTATTTAAAATGGTTATTAAGTGTTAATTATTAGCTTATAATATGTTAATAACACTGCAATTGTTTTAAAAACAAATGGATATTTCGTTATGCAATACCCGTTAGATAATATTTAAAGTCAAACTTAACGACTTTTTTGACTTAGTCTTAAACTGCTGCCACTGAAGCATAGATTTTCATTTTTGTTTTTTAAGATTTAGGTATATAAATAAAACGATAAATATTTAAAAAAGGAATCAGGTAATACTGGCTGGTAAGATGGAACTTTTATCAACTTGCTTGGTGAGGCTGTAAAAACCAACCTTCTTGCCGCGTTTCTTGCAAAGGCTGTATAACATTCCGCCTAAAAACTAGAAATACGACGTGTTAGGATTTTTGCAATTTTGTCCGTTATTTTTGTAAATTGCCACGTCATAGCCACGAGGGTCCCTGAACTCTGAAACTTTGTAATTATTACTTAGTTTTCTAACAAATTATAGCCAAAAACTATAAAATAACTGCCCCAGGAACTCGTAACATTAAATTACATTTTAAGTATGACGTAATATCATTGCTGATACATATCTAAAAATAGGAATATATTTACGACTTCAAATATACCAAACTATACATCATAGTAATGTTTTTATCTAGTATACCAGTTCACTGTTACCATACTTAGTTGATAGAAATCATGTGTATTACAGCATGCATTTTAGCATTTGTATTTGGAATAACGGCCTATATTCAATTTGTGACTTAAAAATAAGGCTTTATGTTCCAGGAGCATCTTTTTTGTGAATTATATTCTTGATTTAACTTCTTTCTATGGATTATGACTTACTGGAGTTCGAATTATGTGGGAACATAGTCCTATTGAACCATTTTGATCTTAATTTGATTTCATAGTGTGTGGGCGTCAGTCTTTACATTAAGTTACGATGCATAACTGGATAATATACTGCCAATTTCAAACGGCGTTTTCATTATTATCAACAGTAGTAAGAGTGTGAATATAATTTATACATACTAGTAATTTGCTTTATTTTCTATTAATTATTGCTTGTATATTTCCCTTAAAAACCAATAAATAAATACATGGTCGGAGAAGGACAAAAGAAATAGGTAGGTAATACCTTATAGTCGAATTTCGGCAACGGCTTATCTCAACGGAGATCAGCAGGAGATATTATAGTGCACGAGTGTGTGCAATACACAAGCACTCTCTGTTCCTTCTCATAGTCAGGTGAGACGACATGACCGGAGAGAGATCAGCGGGAGATATTATAGTGCACGAGTGTGTGCAGTACACAAGCACTCTCTGTTCCTTCTCATAGTCAGGTGAGACGACATGACCGGAGAGAGATCAGCGGGAGATATTATAGTGCACGAGTGTGTGCAGTACACAAGCACTCTCTGTTCCTTCTCATAGCCCGGTGAGACATAATAATTAACATCTCGTGTCTCAAGCGAGCGCAGTAGTAAGTAAATACTTTGTAATTAGGTGTTGATGTTTCTACTGTTTATGGATCGTATCGCTTACCATCAGGCGAACGGCAAGCTCGTCTGGTCGTTCAAAGCAATTGTTGCTTGGCGGCTGAAATAGTAGCTTCCCAGCCGTTTTACATACAGGAGGAATACTTAGCGTCTAGCGAACTGTTTACCTTCGTACCTACTCTAAATGAACCTAGTAGATAGGTAGATTACCAACATTGCGAGTTCAAGTTTCGCGTTGCGGTTGGTAAGAACAAGTTTTTTTGTTATTTCCCACGGTGTTTGTTGCGAGAGGATGTGGATTTTATTTTATAGTGTCATCGGATATTGTTATTAATTTTAGATTTGTACATTTGACGTAACCTCTTTGGTGTCAAAAGGCCATTTTTATGTTAACCCGGATTGCCTGCGTCACCTAAATGTTTTCATTTGTACAATTTATCACAGAAAAATACATATGAATGATCCACAATATAATGTACTTATTCTACGTGACAAATCTTTACACGTGTACAACAATATTGGCTAAATATTTTTTTGTCTAACAGAAATTTTAAATCACATATAAATTTATATAAGTAATAAATGCAAACTTAAAATCTTTTAAAATTACAAAATTACAACTTAGTCTAATTAAATTAATATATTAAATTTAATACAAATTAGCAGAGGTACAAAATTATTCAGATTGTTATTGCTTTAATGAAACACATTTTAAAACTAGACAACTCTAATGTTTTCAAATCCAAAAATAAGTTTGTCGTTCCATTGTGAAGGAAATTCTAAGGAATTTCTACTGGGAATCGATTTGAATTTCGAATGCGACGTTTCATTGTATTAGGCAAGATAGGTGTATGAAACCTTATTAGTAGAGTTCTGGTTCTACGGCGAATAAATACTAAGGAATGTTTATAGTTCATTTGAATTTCGAATGCGAAGTCTAATTACGGCCAGGTTTGAAACCTCCTTAGTGGAGGCTCAAAAAAGGTACAATAGAGAACGAATACGTAAGAAAAAGATTTAATCCTAAACACATTTCATAACCTCAAATCCATACAAAGGATGGTCATTACGTCACCAACCTTGAAACGGCGGCGAGACGTCGACCTCTAGTTTTTGTTGTCTATGGCCGGCGGAATGGCGCGAAAGTTTTCCGTTTCGTTTGAAACGAGAGTGAGAGCTATCTCTAGTTACCATAGCTACGATTTGCGCGGGAAATGTTGCAAAATTTTTATTTTTTTATCTGTATTTTATGAAAGTTATTGAGTCAATAAAAACAATATTACTTTTCGCCATACTGCATTTACAACGCGTATACAAGCGTTGTTCTATACTTTCTTGTCCAAGCATTCCACTTTAAAGGTTCTTCGCATTCTGTTAGCTTAGATATAGTGAGGAAGGCACGTAATAAGGGATAAGTAGATCCTCATTATTAGACTTACTTCCATGTCTGGCCGGATGAAAAACATCCTTGGGCAAAAAAAAATTCGTTACAAAAAATATAGTCGTCTCGCTCACCAAACGCGATAGAAAAGGACATGGGAGGAAGCGTACACTATTCTATGAATTGTAAATGAGACTGGAATTAGTTTCATTAATGCTAAATCGGTTATGTTTCTGTCAATAAGGTCATGGGAACGAAAAATGTAAAATCTTTAACCAATTTGATAAAACAAAGCTATAATAAATTGTCATATGTTTTGATCGCTGACTTGCTAGTATTTCACAGTTGAAAGATTGTAAACACGAGTATTTGATATAAATTTCAACTTTGTTACACGTTCCTAAGAAAGACAGACAAACAAACGGACAACAAACCTAAATGAGTAACGCAGAAACTAAAAAAACGTCATTTCAAGGGATTTCTAAGCTTAAAATTATAGGCTTTGTTAATTTAAACTATTTTTTGGATTCTATCGCGGTTTTTATATCCAATTGTCTCCCGAAGTTTCGAAGCCTGCGGCTTGCTTACGGAGGGGATTGACTACGTGACCACGAGACTGCAAAGTCTTCGAAACGTCGAGAGACAATTATTTATTAACTAGTTGACCCGACAGACGTTGTCCCGTCTTAACTATGAATTTGCGGCGCGCATTCTGTCAATCGCTGACAGTTATTACAAACAATTGACAGTTAAGTATATAAAATAATATTTTCGTTAAGTTTTCTTAAATTTTCTAATTTTCCGATTTGTTATCGCAGCAATGCTCCGTCCTTAGATAAGTAACGTCTACGAATAAGGGGGTAAGTAGCTATATTTTGTATGTCAACATTTTCGATTAAACACAGTATTAAAATCGTACTTTCTTAACGTCCAGACGGATTCTCGGTCCAAAAGATCTCTATCCTTCATCAAAAGACCTCTAGACTCGTCACAAGCCCGTAACCCCAGCTATGGGCAAAGCTTATCTACTGAATAATTTGAGACATATGTCGAACGTCACGGCTCGTGAGTAGGGGCTCAGGTACATTTGGGCTGGCCGTTTGATACCCGATAAGATATAGAAATAATACATTTTACTTATTTGACTAAGTAATAATTTGTATTCACTTCCAGGTTTACACTTAGACTCGAGTTCTTATATTATGAGATCCGCACATAACACGCTGTCAAAACTACACTAAAGTCAGGTGTACAGATTGCAGTACAGTTGAGTCGAATACAATGAGTGTTCGCCAGATCTAGTACGTAGTACATATATATATATGATCTACCTACATTTTACAATTATACAAAATAAAACTGGTGTTAGGTCTCTCATATGTGAGAGTCCGTCTGGGTAGGTACCACCGCAATGTCTATTTCTGTCAAGCAGTATGTAGTCACCGTTGTGTTCCGGTTTGAAGGACATTGTAGCCAGTGTAACTACTGGACATATAACATCTCATGTCTCAGACGAGCGCAGTGGAATACCAAACACTTAGTAATGCAAGGTGTTGGTGTTACTACTGTTTATGGATCGTATCGCTTATCAGGCGAACGGCAAGCTCGTCTCATCATTCAAAGCTATAAAAAAATCATTTCTCGAGTGGTGTCGGTTTGACGCCCAAAGCTCATCAAACTTCGTATTTTATTGGTCGTTTCGCAACAATATTGACTACAATTATTAGGAAATTATATTGAAAAATACATTAAATATAATAGAGACATAAACAATATAGAAAAACAACGACAATAGGAATACGGGCGCATTGTTGCATAGAGGACCGCGGTCGTAAGAACTTTTTGTACTCTATGGTTTCAATATGGCGAATAACTCACTAAAACTCGTAATATTATGTATAATTATAATTAAACAGTAGAGTATTCATATTTTGTTATAAATACTACAAATTTTGATGTAGATTTCATAATGTTAATCTAAATTCTGATGTTTATTATGCAGTATATAGTAGATATACTATCACTAAGCTATGCTTTTGGCTTTGTCCGTTTTAGGAATAAAAATGGAGTCTTTAATATTTTGATAAAGTACGAGATCTATTTGAGTGCCAAATTCAGATCCGTACTGCGCTTTTGGAGTTTAGTTTTGACGAACATCTTTACATATTTTCGTATAATAAGTATCTATTAGTAAGATTTATTTACAGGTCTGTGCAATCATCGTATCGTGTATATTGTGTCTTGCAAAGGATTGCGTAATGCTAATAATATGAATGAACCAGCCCCTCCTATGTAGATTTGGACAGGTATTTCCTATTCCAAATTCATAGACAATGAATGTCTGACATTTGACATTTACACCAAGCGGTCAATGACTAGCTAATTTATGGTAATTATTTATTTTGAAATTCTATTTTATATTGGCCGTATGAGTTTAGTTATCTTCGGTTTAGATCAACATAGAAATTAAAAAAATATTAATACGCATGTTTTTTTAATTTGGAATGTTATTTTTTTTAAATTATACCGCGTTCGGCACATGATCTAAGTTTCATAAAGTCAATAATTCGGACTACAATGCTCACACTAATAACAAAATATGGCGGCTGCAAATTGTAATAACTATTGCGATGGTACATGTAGTCGGAAACTCATACGAGACATAGTCTTACAATACATTACTCTTTGTTGTACATACATTATAAACAAATATAAAAGGACACAAACCCAAAATTATTCTTAAAACAGAAACAGGATGCATAAGTCTTAGTTGTTAGTAACATTAAAATGCACACTTATACAAAAATGATTTTATTTTTCTTTCCGCTTTGTTATTTTAGCCATCACGCTTTTATCTCCAACAACTTTTTTCGCTGTTCCGTCTTTTTTTTTTATTTGGCTAGTGTATAGCAATACCTTAAACTGATTTTGAAAAAGCTACAGTTTCTTGCCCGTCTCTGGTGAGAACTGTACTGGTGGTAGTTAATATTGACGGAATCTAAATAACATTTTACAGGTTCAAATAAATTACTTCATTTCTTTTCATATAAGGCATAACTGATTCCAATCCGATACCAAACAACAACATCAGGATTTGAACTCATGATCTCGGCGATGTCGCAATACTAAGCTATCGAAGCACTCGCTTAGTAAATAGACAAAAAGCCCAGTACCAACGTACCGTCACATATCGCTACCCACCCCCGGATGTACCCATCTGTTGGGGTCAACGGCCAGGGTGGCATCGATCGGTAACCGTCACAGGGTTGCTATTGTTTTGGCAATCATCGTTTTAAGGCTATGATTTTTGATCTAGTGGCCATTTTGTTCATTTAGGACGGATTCTCTAGGATTAAAGAATAATATTGCAGTATAATAGGAACACTATGAAGTAGGCATTACATAAGTTCATTCCTGTATTTCTTTTAATGCCTAAATAGATTTGAAAAAAGAATACCATTTAATACCACAAACAAAATGGTAGTTTAACAAAAACTACACAAAAAAATTACTGGCTATTTACGAATTCCAAATTTAAAAAATTATCTTTTCATATATTTTTAAAAAGTTTCGAACGTGGCTATGCTTATTGTATTTGTACCACAAGTTCAATACCAAAAAGGCGGAGTCTAAAGTTTGGACAATAAATAAAACCGCGAAAGCAATTTGCGAAATTCACTTAAACTAATTATTTTACTTGCCGAACTCATTGTGCGTATAGAAAGTCCAACAAAGCGGACGATTTGTGAAAATTACAACATTTAGAGCTTCACACGCGATCACGACTTCAAAAGGCGAGGAAATTGTAGACTACCCTTTTGTCGCGTTTCCACCCGTCTTTTGGTTGAGAAATAAATTACCACAAACTGAATTTTTATCCCGAAAAGTACAGGACTTTTCTGGAAAAGGTCTTACAATTCAGGAGTTCTATTGTTCCTGGTCAAAGACCTGTGCCATAAGACAGGTAAAACTATTTTATTTTTACATACAATAGTTTTATTCCGCATATAACTGTACCCAATCGATATCGCCCTTTCCAGCACCCTTATACCACTCTACACTGCATTACAGTTCAAATCACTACGCAATAGGGTTTAATTTCCCCTATACCTTGATAGAGCAGGTGGTGCTTCCCCTATCAAACGTTTTTCAAAGCGAAAAGCAACTGTCGTATCGATTTTCTTTCTAGGACCATTTTCGTTGACCCCTCTGGTGTATGATGGCCTGTATTGTAGAGAGGTCATGTGATATTTTTGATTGGTTGTGCTATTTTCGCGTCATAACCGCAGTTTTATTTATCACTCATGAATTAATCTAGCGAATGCAAGTACTTGCATTGTTTCTTATATTTGTGTTTGAATGAAAAATAAACAGTAAAATTATTTAGTACACAGATAAAAATATTAAAAAAACTTACTTTTGCCCGCGACTCCACTCGCGTAAAATATTTTCCCGATATAAAAACTAGTAATGGCGCTCTCTATTAGTGAAATAAATTTCAAAATCGATTCGGTAGTTTCTGAGATAAGCTCTTTCAAACTCTTCAGCTTTATATTATAGTATAGTTTCAAACTGTACAGAGAACTTTGATACATGCGAAGTTGCATGTTGAAGTCATACTAACATCTTATATTATTACTTATTGTAATGGCCGATATTCGGTGAATATTTTACCATAATCTCATATTGTAGTTAGACCTCTATAATACAAGCTAGATTCCCACAAAAAGATCTTATAAAAACTATAAAGGCGTTTTAACCACACAAGCGAGGTAGGTAATTTCAAAAAAAGAACTACGAAGCATAGATAATCACTAGCGCGTTTGAAAATGGAACGTAATGGTCGCCATCAGCGGTTAGGGACGGGTCGGTAACGTCTTTTTTTTTCTACATAGCACACTGCTTGTATGTAGGCGGATGAAAGTTCCCGAATGAGGTCTATAGCTTTTTATTGCTTCAAGAATTTTATTTAATTTATTTAAAAATGGCAAATCAAATTATGAAGCGATAGTACCTCAATAAATAGCAAACTCAAACACACTACATACAACTACTATCCAAGGTATATGAAATCTATCACAATACGTCTACACTCATTTAACTACACGCATTATACACCCACACTCAGACCCAAATTTATAAAACCTTGCATTGATATTTCACACTTTTATTATAATATGTAACGCGGTATGTAGGGACCGAAGTATAGTTTTTGTCTTTTGATCTCAATTTAATATTATTAGTATGTTACCTAAGAGTTATTTGTCTTAGCTCATAAGGAAAATTGTATTTTTGGTAAATTTGATAAATAAATAAAATATAGCGAGGTGGATTAAGTCCCAAACCTTCTCCATAGAGCCAAGTTCCTGCGTTGGATAATACAGGGCTGATATTATCATTTAACCATCAAGAATTCTTACATAAGTTAAAACTTATCAGATCTTCCAATCTTGGTAACCTTTACTCCTAATTCGTGACTTGTAAGAGAGAGAGCTTAGAATATTCAAAATGTAGATACGCCGTACTCTCAAACGAAAAACTCTTGCGCACACATGACATTGGCTTGTGAAAAATATGATGATATCGAAAACTGCTAGCAGTGGCGGAGCGCGACATTTTCCAAAACGAACCCGACTACATATAGGTACTAATATAAATGTTTTGCAACTCGTTCTAATGGTAATGAAATTTTCCATACGTTACAAAAGTCGGCAGGAATCGACTTATACGTATAACGTACGTTCGCCACTAAGAGCTAGTATTTCTCATTTAAACAATAAAACGTCCCAAATAGGACAATTGTGATTCTTAAGATAACCCGTCGAATCTACTGTAAAACATCGTTGCCTCGACTCTCAATGGAGCCGGTTCTTGTGTGTGGGTGCGGCGGCATGGGTTTAGGAAATGAGGTACATAGCATCGTTATAGTCACGCCTTTTTCCCTTTTCTGGGGTAGGCAGAAGTACACTTTTTTATATTGACGAGACGAGCATGCCACTTGTGTATAACAATACAACCACCTATAAATATTAGCAACATAGAGACCGCTCAAATATTACGTAACGCAATTTTTGAAGATTTTTGATCCTACCACCCCACCATGTAACGCATTGTAACGTTTTACAAGAACACCCCTTCCCCCCAAATTGCGCTACGTAATACTTGAACGGCCCCTTACAGAACTTGGAGTTACAAACTGCGTGACATTACGCTCATCTGAGACATAAGATGTTAGCTCTTAGATCCCAAATGGGCTTATTTACAAGACATAATTCTAGACTCCAGGCTAAGGGTAGCCGAATATTGCCCGACTAAGGGGTTTAAAAAAAAGCTGCGATAGCCTAGTTGGTTGTGGAACGGACTGCCGAGACGAATGTCCGCAGGTTCAAATCTCAAGGGCACACACCTCTGACTTTTCTAAAATCATGTGTGTATTCTTTGTGAATTTATCGTTCGCTTTAACGATGAAGGAAAACATCGTGGGGAAACCTGCATACCTGAGAAGTTCTTTATAGGAATTTCGATGGTGTGTGAAGTCTACCCGCATTACAGCGCGGTGGACTAAGGCCTAATCCCTTTCAGTAGTAGAGGAGGCCCGTGCCCAACAGTAGGACAGTATATAATACAGGGCTGATATTATTATTATTAAGGGGTCTAACCTGAGACGGTAGTTTATAATACAAGTATGCAACCGAAAAGTCTGAAATAAATTCAATTCATACCATATTTTCTAAATTCTGAATTGAACAATCCCTTAGTTACTTACTAAATACGATTTTTTTTAACAATCTGAGCAAATTATTGATACGTATTTTTCTTTTTTTTCGTGTGAATATTTTAATGTAAGGCTTGAAGGATTTTAGCGAGCGGAATCTAAAAAAGGAAATTGTCTTTGATTTACCTTGCCTTTGACATTGGCACGCTACATTCTGGTTTAAAATTCATAAAGCGTTACTTGCCGATTAAAACGCGCACGTCCATCTCTATGATCTAATAGGAAATGACGTCATCCGAAAAAGCTTTTATTGTCTACGGGTCCTCGTTTACGTGAAGGTATTTTTGTAATTGCCATTTTTTTGCTTTTTTAACATAACATAATTTGTATAAAGTTTTTGTGGAGTACTTATTTGATAATTACGAAAAAGTAAAAAAAAATACGCTGAAACTTTTTTTTATCGAAATATTTACTGAAACAGTGCCTAATTTTTTTTATAATTAAAAACGACTTTTTTTCTTATATCAGTGAAAATATCACTTTTTTTCACAATTTTCCCAACCACACACCTTCACATAGCAAAAAAAAAATACGTTAAATAACAGTTATAACAGTTATTTTCACAAAAAAACGTTAACTAACTCTAACAAGCGATGCAGTGTTTGTGAAACACTTAGCAGTTACGGTTGAATACATACACATGGTCGGCCGTTGAAAATATTACATATTTCTAACTTTAGCATGTGAAATATTAATATTGTACTTTAATGTTGTTTTTTTTTTAGTTATATCTCTGTAAAAAATATATCAAAGAAAACCGCATTAAAATCGGTGAAGGTTTTTAAAAAAACGTTATTTTGTAATCGGAGTTAGAGGATTATTATTTGAAAACATTTCTGAAAAATATCTATTTTTAAATAAATTATGAGTTTCCTTATATATATTTAACTTGAAAAATAACAAATCGATTTCCATGAAATTTCACGGACAAAGGCAACTTTTTATCCCGGGAAAATATATAGCGGGACTTCTATTCAGGCAAAAGTCTTTCACGCAGGCAAAGCTGCGCGCAAAAGGTATTAATAAAAAAAAACTACAAATCTTTCTAAACACCAAATATAGAATTGCGAAACTCGTTCTGTTTTCATTTAGTTTATTTACGGATCGGTTAGTTTCGTCGCGGGAGTCGAACCTGCGTCTCACACCCGATTACTCTCCCGCCGCGTCCACAATTTGTTTTCAATTACGTTTTTTATAACTTATAGTAGACGTATATAGTGAAAATACTTATACTTCAAAATTATTAAGTAGGCAATACTTAGAAAGTTGTGTTTTGTTATTAATTTATAGAAATACGGTTCAAAATTGATAATTAAAAGACAATTATTAAAATATGATTTCACGAAATATTACACTGTAGCCGGTGTAACTAATGGACATAATAAGACTTAACATCTCATGTCTCAAGCGAGCGCAATGGAATGCCAAAGAATAATTTGTAATTCAAGGTGTTGGTGTTTCTACTGTTTGGTCGTATCGCTTACCATCAGGCGAACGGCAAGCTCATCTCGTCATTCAAAGCAATAAAAAAATCCCTTAATTACATTAAAACCTCTGTAGTATCGGAGAAAGTCCGGCACACATCAAAGTCCTTAATAAAAAAAAAAACAATCACAGATAATTAGACACATGTTACTATGCACCTTTACCAACGGTGATTTCAAATTTCGAATCTCGATCCGAACGTCCGTTAGAGTTTGAATATGGAACGGGATTTGATTTTCGTAACTTTGTAAATAGAAAGCTTGTTGACTCTGGCCAATGACTCTTGGGTATGCAGATAAGTGCTAGAGTACGTACTTGTATGCGTTCTTTGGACCATCTTATTGTGTAACAACATTTTAAGTAACTCAAAAACTAGTTTTATAAAATACTAGCGACGCGCCCCGACTTCGCACGGGTACAATATTTCTCCACTATTTAATGGATGTTATTATACATATAAACCTTCCTCTTGAATCACTCTATTAAAAAAAACCGCATCAAAATTCGTTGCGTAGTTTTAAAGATTTAAGCACACATAGGGACAGAGAAAGCGACTTTGTTTTATACTATGTAGTGATTACTGTAGAATTATTACATTGAGATAAAAGTTACAAGAAAGAGTGACTGAAAACATTAATTGAACACAAATCAGCGAATTTGGAATTCATTTTTGGTCCTTTATTTTTTTTATTGTTTTGAATAATGAGACTAGCTTGCCGTTCGCCTGATGTTCAGCGATACGACCAAACAGTAGAAACACCAACACCTTGAATCATAAAGTATTGTTTGGTATTCCACTGCGTTCGCTTGAGACATGAGATGTTAAGTCTTACGTCCAGCAGTTACACTGGCTACAATGTTCAAACCTACAACAGTGACTACACACTGCTTGACAGAAATAGACATTTCCGTGGTACCTACCCAGGCGGACTCACATATGACAGTACTACCACCAGTTCAAAGAAATAGTAATTAAAATTTTTGTCTTATTCTTTTACACAGCAAACTAGCCCTTTCTTCCAGTATGTTAAAAACTTTCATGTTCTAGAAGCTATACTGCTTGTTAAGCTAATTCTTTGGATATTTAAAAAGTACTTTTAAAAATGTTTTTATTTATGTCTCAAAGGAATGAGCGAGAATAGGTGTCATAATTACGTAATATATAGGGATTTGATAATTTCAATTGTTTTTTTTTAGTGCAATCTAGATTAAGTACTAATCCTAGCTATAATAATTATTATATGTTTCGATTGTATTGTGTGTCTTCAATAAAATAAAAAATAATTTTGTCATAAAAAAAGAGGTAAGTAATTATTTCATTATTCGTTTAGATTTTGTTTTAACAAAAATTGGAGAAAAAGAATTCAAATACAAATTAAAGCTAGTTTTGAACGTTATGATTTAACAAATTGTATAAAATATTTAAAAATATTGTCTATGCCTAGACAAAAATAAGTTCTAAATTCAAACATCCTCGTCCATGGTGCGAGAGAGACGCACGGCCGTTAAACAGGTTGTTTTTTTGTCGAGATTTGGTCCCGACATGGGGACTTTGACCTCAGGGGCCTTGTACCCCAATTCTTGTCTTTGAATGTGGAACTAGATTGGGTTCGATCCTTAGATCAGAAGCGATGATCAGTCATTTTTAAATAAAAGGATTGCTCTCTAGCGTCGGTATGTACTACGTACTAGATTTGGCGTTCCGAACATTCACTGTGTTCAACTGAATTGAACAGCAATCCATTCAAACTGACTTTAGTATGATCAATATTGAGTGGTTGTGTGCGGAGTGGCGCTCATGATATAAGAACTCGATTCTAAGTGTAAACCTGGATTTGATTAAAAAATATTAGTCAAATAAGTAAAATTAATTGTTCAAGTGAATAAATAGGTTATAACAGTGACGTTTTGGTCGCCATTTTAGTTCATATTTTGAACAAATAGTTTATATGGATGTTCGTGTCTATAGAATATACGTTAATGCTCTCTAATCCCTATGGGTTTTAATGAAATGTGGGTGTCGCAGCTCTGCGTACCCTGGAAAAAGATGTGCTTCTAGTTTAACGATTCTTATATATACTGAATCGGAGACAGTGATAGGACATAAGACGGAATACACTTGGCGAAAAGTGTGTGCTTTGGTTGCGGCTCTGCATACCTCTTCGGGGATGAATGCGTGATGTTGTGTAAAAGGTCTAAAAGGTCATGTTGTTAGCAATTGATACTTTGACCTACTATTAAAATTCATTGTTAGAACTCGACGCATCATATATTTTTTGTTTATACGTTGTTGTTTTTTTAACATTTATATGTTATATCGAGGTCCATTTTGGACAATTTCACCCGTCGCTACTGACAGAAATACGGGAACCGGTGCGATATCTCGTATAAGACTATTATTAAAGGTATCCCACATTGTCTCTGGTTATAAGGAAACGAAACTGTGTCACGTTGATAGATAAATTGCTGTTTCCGATTGTCACTGGTAAGGGAACAGACTGAAGAAATCAGTAACGAGGTTCTTGTTCTGTTTCTGTAACCGCTGTATTCTATACGTATAAAACAAAGTCCCCTTTGTCTGTATGTTATCGATTTTCTCAAAATCTACTGAACGGATTTTCATGAAATTTGGTATGGAGATAGTTTAAGACCCTGGGAAGGTTATAGGCTACTTTCTATCCCGGGAAAATATATAGCAGGACATATAACATACCTCGTGTTTATGATAATAGGAATTGAAATAAAAGTAATTTTTGTAATTAATCGTGGTTTTATAAATTATATATTTCTTTCTACTAGGGAGAAAATTATAATAAAAATCCGCGATATAATTCCAAAAATACCTTAAAAAAAATAAAAAAAATTCTTTATTTATCACATAGACGAACAAAGTTGCACTTATGATACGCCAAAACGATTTATAAGAATAATTATTAATATTTTTAAACAACAATTACAATTACTTATATAACTATGAACATTTTAAATTAGGGATAAAATTTATAATGAAAACAAGGTACAAATCGAAGTATCCAGCTCGGGCTGGCAAGTAGGGGGAAATAGAAGGCTAACGCGTCGCGATCCTCACCGGCGAGGACATGAGCTCTAACCTAGCTAACCTACCTTTCACTAGCTATCTAGCTACCTTTATTTAAATGTCTAACATTCGCGTAAACATAAGAAATTACAACAGAAATTGGCATATTGAATACCATTCTACATTAATGACTAAGATGTCGGAGCGTGTCCTTTATTATATTGTGTTTACATTATCTAAGGCCCCTGAAATAGTTCACAAAACTAACTGATTTCCACAGCCTTTGTCAGCCAGTTACTGTTTATGTTGAGATAGCGCAGTGACTTAATCCAAGCATGTGTTTAACTTAAGTTTAGTTAACGAGTACTGTTAGATGCTAAACTATTATTATAATTTGTTTTTAAATTGTTATATCACATTTATTTGTTGTGATAGGAATTATCAAAATTACAAAGATTAAATAACCTCTTTTATCATGGATGTCATCGTTTATTTATCAGTGATTTTGCCAATGTCTAATAATAGCAGATTAAAAACAAAATTAAACTATCAGATCGCAATTTTTGTCCTCTTCGAATAAATAACTATTATGTTTCGAAATTTGAATAAAGAATACACAGGTAATTGAGTTTCGTAAAAGATTGAATAATTTAAAAAATCGAACATTACAAAAAGCATAGACGATTTGAGTTCCAATTTCAAAATGGTTATTTTTTTTTAGAAAATCACGTTAAGGTTTTGCTTAGAAATGCCAAGTATCCACTCCCCAACGGATATGGTAATAGTTGTGCACGCGACAGTCCTCCCCAAGCCCTTTATTAACAACATCCTGGTATGCGACGGTTAATGACAACACACACATGTACAACGTAAACTTACGCAATGTGATTTCCTTTGGCTCTTCACTGTAGCCTAGTTTGTTACTCTTGTAAACTAATAAACCGCTTTTAGGGTATTTAATATATGTATATGATTTTGACATTGCGTTACTAAATGAAACCACATACTCGTCTTCACCTTTGTGACATTGTGCCAAAAATCATTCATTAAAAACTAATATTTTCACCGAAAATCCTGGTTTTTGTTTTCGGATATTTTATCGTTTTGTAGTTTAAGGCGAATATGGTGCGTGTATAAGTGTATTTCTGACTCAAAGTATGTTTTCGCTGCGACGAATTCTCTTAGAGAAGTAGTAGTGGCATTAGGGCGTGTAATATTGATTTTGTTCGAAACTTACACTTTTTTATTTTACATCTACGGCTCAAGTAACTTATTGTAAAGTGTTATTTCTAAGTAGATAAGTATGTGGTTTAATTTAGTAACGCAATGTCAAAATGACCCTGTATTTTGGGAATACTACTTTTATGTCACTTTAATAAACACGATAATTTGTAAAAATGTGTTAATATTTGTTAGAAGGTACGCAGAAGCCGCTCAACGGGCGAATAAAACAGACATGTCCTAGATTTATATATTGGTACTAACCTTAAAAATAATATTTACTTTTATAAGTACTACAAATGTACTGTTTTATTGACGTGCACCTATTATGTTCTATCTCTGCCCCACCTCAGTTTGGTAGAGAATGCCTCTGATCTAGTTTTCTACATGATTTGTATGAACAATAAAATAAAAGTAGATATTATTACAGTACACGGGGACAATTATCCAAGGAAACTTCTTATAAGCAACACGTAAACAATAAACGGTATCGAAGTCAGAGATGCGTGGACATGACAGATGCTCCAAATTCAAAAGGTGTAACGCGATGGGAATTTCTCATACCGTTAGAAAAAATATCACCCCTCAAGGTCATGAACTTAACTGTAATCTACATTTTTTTTCGGTTAGCTTTCTTGGGTACTGGCATAAAAAAAACAAGAGACCATAGATAGAATGTAATTTAAATTTAAAATATTTCTTTATATTTCAAATTTGGAATTGAATTCCCATTCCAAGCGGAGCAATGTGGAAATGTTTTCGAAATTCGAATTTTAGTGTATGTATATTTAGGTATATGCTTGTTATTTTTAAGTTTTTAGATTATGATTATATTTCTACCATTATTTAGTAAATTTGTCGCGATTTACATTTTTTAGTTATATATTCTTTCCTAAGCAATATAAAATTATACGTTTCCATGCGTAATAAGATGAAATTATACGTTATTTATATGCAATAAAGAGATCTCAGGACGCTCGCCTGGTACTAAACACATTAGCAACACTATCTAAAACTATAATACTATTTACTACACACATATTTAAATCAATAAGTTGTGACAATCTATACCCGGTAATTAAATACATGGCAGATGTCCTTCCATGGGAATCTGACCATAACCACATGCTCTAATTCCCACAATAGGATCTGCACCCATTGTACACCAAATGTAAATCTTACCTCGCGCCTAAGGTCATGACCCTTGCGAAATTTCGCATTGTTAACAGCTTCCGTACACAAGGGAACTTCCCATGATTGTCTACTTCGAGACGATTCTCACGATGCTGATTAGATATTGTCCGTGAATATGTCTTTATAGTGTGAAATATGTGTCCCTTTTGTTTATATTATGTTTGCCAGTCTTTTGTAATGGGATATTGTATTTTAAGGTATAACAGTTAAATTAACTCATGATACCGTATATTTCATGTAGTTATTAAGTCGATTATTGATCTGTTTCATTTTTTACTATAGTTATATATTGTTATTATTAACTTAATTAGCGTAATTGGTTTAGCCGTTCTAATTGAAATAAATAAATAAATAAACAGTTTTTCTGTTTTTAAGGAGAAAGGATGAAAATACAATCTGATATTAATGTAATAGAGTGGATGATTGAGAATGCTGATTTTTGGGACTTGCATAATGTACTTCGAAGGGAATATAACTGGAAATTTGTTGGAAAAATCGTGTTTACATCAGTAGTGAAGCATCCATTCCTGTCGGATTTCCTTTATGTAGAATCTAATTATCATTAGAACGATTTGTAGACCACATTTATGCATGTTAGAACTTATATGTTGTGTCGAGTTCCCTTTTAGAAAATTTCCCCTTTGGCCACTAGGTTAAAAAACATTGCTTCATATCCTAAGACTGTCTTCGCGTTTATATTTATTCTAAGGTCACATTTATTTCCCTTACTGCGTTTATGGCGCGAAATTCAGTCACGTCAATATCGACCTAAAATAAACAAAGCAATAAAAAATTATTATAGGAAATAAAGAATGGAATTAAAATTCTAAAACCATACAAGTTTATGTGTGTTATCTAACGCCATCTTTGGTTTACGACTGCCATCCGTTATATCGCGCGTTCTATTTTTAAAACTTAGCATAGACAATACATATCTAAATATGAAACAGCCGTTACATATTGCAGTTTTGTATTTCGAATTAACTTTTCTTCGGATGGATTTCATGAGCGAGTTGCTCATAATTTTGACTTTAGTTATTTAATTCCTTTTATTAAATAATTTTTCACGACATGGGTTTTTTTAGGTTCCTATAATAGTTATTATGGACTATAATTATATTTAGAATTTTAAACACGTATTGCAACCTCAATCTCCAAACTAAAATTCTTAATTCAAAATATTTTGAATTTCGAAACTATTCCAGAATGTTAGCAAACACGTTCCATATTCAAATAGCACGAACCTTATCCCGTGTTTTATGGCGCGAACAGAGTCCGTTGTGGGCGGTTTCAGGGTGACGTCACCTCTAACGGTTGTGCAGTGTTGCCAACACGTGCGTGCTGTGCAAAAAAGTGTGATAGAGTTTTAAATTTATCTTTTTGGTGTATCGAATGAGGTTTTAAATAAAAAGGAACATGGCCTTATATTTACGTAAAAAAACCAAATCGACTTCAATATCTGCATATAGAGTACATAAACAGAAGCTGTTTAAAAATGGGCTCACGGACCAACTAATCTAACTGGGTCGCAGATATTAATGTTCTAACGCGTAAATTATCACAATATGGTCAATTGAGGTCACATGAGTTTTGTGAGGAACAAAGACTGGCTGTATGGTTATGGTGGCCTTTGCGTTTATGTTTATATTTGAATTTAGAATACATTGTCTTTGTGTTTTAAATTAAAACTTTTAATCAGGTGATTCTTATTTCGTTATTGACGGTGTTTCTTTTTTGAGTTATTTATTTGAATTTCGAACAGTTTCAGTTGTAATGATTAGAATACCTAATTATTATTGTGTGTAAATTTATTGTTTATAGTGATAAATTAAGCTTTGATAACCTTTCATTGTTCACAGAAAACGGTTTATTTTTAAAATCTAACGAATTGATGCAATATTGTTTTTTTAACCTTGTCAATGCTTTATATGGATATATATGAAACGGAATGTTCTTTTTTCAATTTATGTTTTTTATTGATATTTTTTTCTTTTTCAACCACCGATTGCGAGGTTTATTTTTTTTTTGTTATTTAAAGTAACAGTAAGTTAAACAATAATCATACAAATAACTAGTCATTAGTTAACATCCTGTTGTCGGTTCGTTTGAACTAATTTAACTCAACTGACGTCTCGCGACACGCGACGCTATAGTCGATTCCTTGAGATTTTGTAAAATTATGTTTTTCTGCCAGCAATAAATAAAATTCGCATATTTTCTGGTAATATTTTTTTTTAGTATTAATATCTAAGGACGCTGTGACATATTGTTACACGGCTATTCAAATAAGACAGCGACTTATTACCAATTCATAACTTTAAGAGCCAAAATTTGGCCCATCGACATATATATATGTACTACGTACTAGATTTGGCGTTCCGAACATTCACTGTGTTCAAGTGAATTGAACTGCAATCCATTCAAACTGACTATGTATGGTCAATATTGACAGCTTGTGGTTGTGTACGGAGTGGCGCTCATGACATAAGAACTCGAGTGTAAGTGTAAATCTGGATTTGAATAAAAAATATTAGTCGAATAAGTAACAATAAATGTTGTTCAAGTGAATAAATAGGTTACAAGTGACGTTTTGGTCGCCATTTTACTTTAGATTTTGAAATAGTTTATATCGTTCGTGTTTATAGAATATACGTCAATGGTTGGTGTTGTAGCATATGATTCACGAACGAAGCAACGTACTGGTGACTGTATGTGAGAAATCCGTTACTCTTGATAGCCTGTTGCGCTCGCCTTGACCCGTTTTGGTTCGTGTTATTGTTTATATGTATAACGCCTTCACACTGATACGGCCCGACTTCAAACTTGGGAAGAATGTATGTCGGTTTTATGTTCTTCGCTGTTAACCAATCTTAATTGGAAATCGACAAACATGCAGTCAGCCTGCGGACTGCCGAGACGAATGTCCGCAGGTTCTAATCCCAAGCACACCTCTGACATTTCTAAAAAATTGTGTGTTATTTGTGAATTATCGCTTGCTTTAACGGTGAAGGAAAACATGGTGAGGAAACCTGCATACCTGAGAAGTTCTCTATAGGGATGAGGGTGTGTGAAGTCTCCCCGCACTACAGCGTGGTGGACTAAGGCCTAATCCCTCTCAGTAGTAGAGGATGCCCGTGCCCAACAGTATATAATACAGGGCTGATATTATTATAAAAGTGCAGTTACAAAAGGAGGTCCTAGGACCTTAGACGCATTCCTTCTCTGCTATCTGCATTCGGAGTATAACTGGAACACATTTCTGAAGGTCCAAAACCATGCTTTCTAATCCCCATGGCTTTCCCTAAAGCTGTTGTTCATTCGTTGCCATTTTAGCTCAGATATTGAAATAGTTTATATGGACGTTCGCGTCTATAGAATATACGTCAATGGCTGACCTTGTACGTTTGTAAGACATTGTGAGTGACCGCGGCGGAAGTACTCGTAGGATTCAAGCTTCGGTGACTCCTGCCCTATCGAGTTTTGGGACTTACGGAAACATGGTTGAAGTATACAGTGGTTTTACATGGTCTGGAAATTGTCGCCAGTGGTAATGCGCGAAATAATTAATTGATTCTAATTCACGAAATATATTATTTGCACTTTATATTTCGGAAATCAGTTTCCAAGAGAAGGACCTCAGGTGTTTTTTTTTCAAAATCAGTAAGGTATAAAGTAGGCATGGTGTATAAAGAAAAACCTTTTTTGTTTAAACAACTTTAATAAAAATACATTTCAAATATCATACAAGTGAAACCATAAATTTTTCGGTAATATCTACTTCACGGACTTTTACATATCACTAGGCTTTGTTAAAACACTTTGTGAAATACCTGATATACTGAGATAAAAACTGCATTATAATAATGATTACAGGTTAATCCAGAAAATAATCTTTACCACAGTGTAAAATATAAAATTAATATCTCGATTGTCTTATCGTCTTTGCGTGTGAGAGTCGCCATTTCCACTGAAAATGTTTACAAACTAGTTTACATTTGGTTTTATATAAATAAAGCAATTAGCTTAGAATTGAATTATTATCCAACTGCTATTGAAGGTGTGTGAAGTCTACCAATCCGCACTAGGCCAGCATGGTGAACTAAGGCTTAATACCCCTCAGTAGTAGAGGAGGCCCGTGCAGCAGTGGGACAGTATATAATACAGGGCTGATATTAATTTAATTTTCCTGGTGCGAATGTTAGCCTAGGACATTGATTTATGTTTCCAATTTTTTTTCATATCTATCCAGCGCAGTGTCGGCCTGCGATATTATATATGTGGATGTTAAATTTCAATACCCAGTAATTCAAACTAGTACTCAATAGAGGTAGAATTAGAGTACTAGGCATTATATTTCAAAATTTGGGTGGTAAATGTAAAATAATATTTCAATGCACTTTACAATTGAGTTGGTTCGGTTTGGTCGGACGCCATATGTCGCGGGCGGGCGACCCGGGCGGTCTTCCATTAAATCAAAACGGAAAACGCTAAGGAAACACTTTTACGGCTTTTTGTAACGGAAAATGATGACGGAAGTTGCGGCTTGGGTGACCACTGCCTTTAATATAAAAAAAAAAAACTGATAAAATCGGCAGTCAGAAAGGAGGTTTAAACACATAAAATCGAAAAAGAGGTTGTAGTCATTTAATTTAAATCTATGTGGGTTTTTAAATAAAGAACGATTTATTTTTAAAATGTTTGCTTGGAATAATTTTTGTCAAATCAAAACTTAGATTATTTTAATATTTATTAATAATAAAAGTCTGAATGCTGACTCCTATAGAGAAAAGGAACTTTGAAAATAATCATTTTTCTATGGCTGCATTAGGCTGTAATGTAATTGATTGAAACCATAATATTTAATGGCGAACGCAATCAACGGACCATAGACAGCGAGTGACATGTTTCACCCTCGCACGCACACAATAGGCCAGCATCGATCGGTAACGGTTTCGACGATGCAATGTTTTGCTTTTTTTATCGCACAGATCATTTTTTTGGCAAAGGAAACTTTTGAATCTATTTGCATACTTATATTATTAACATTTAAAAATTATGAAGTTAATTTCATAAAATTTATATTCGATAATCTATATCTTTAAATTTTCCTAGAGGTAACTAAGTTAGGCCTTTTTCACTATTGGCTATTCTCTAGAGAGGGTGTAAAACAAATTTTTAAATTCTAGACTCAAAATGAAGTGCCTAGCGTTTGGTATGGATCAGGTCTGATTTTTAAATTGTCGCTCGCTTTAGCGGCAGAGGAAAACATCGCAACCTGAGTATTCTCCATAAGAATTTTGAAGGTATGTGAAGTCTTGCATTGCAGCGTGGTGAACTAAGGCCTAACCCGTCTCAGTAGAGACCTGTGCTCAGCAGCGGGTATACAATACAGGGGCTTAATTCTCCATATCACAATTATTGACAGTTCGTAACAATCACGCAACGCATTCACGTTTAAGACAAAAGAACTTGGCATACGGACTACCATTCCACGTTAATTTTACACTGTCAAAGAATAAAAAGTAGAGGCAGTTATAGCCTACTTGATTGTGGAACGGACCACCGAGACGAATGTCCGCAGGTTCAAATCCCAAGGGCACACACCTCTGACTTTTCTAAAAAAAAGGATGTGTGTATTCTTTGTTAATTATCGCTTGCTTTAACGGTGAAGGAAAACATCGTGAGGAAACCTGCACATCTGAGAAGTTCTCTATAGGAATTTCGAAGGTGTGTGAAGTCTACCAAACCACACTAGGCCAGCGTGGTGGACTAAGGCCTAATCCCTCTCAGTAGTAGAGGAGGCCCGTGCTCAGCAGTGGGCAAGTATATAATACAGGGCTGATATTATTATTATATAAAAAATAAAACCTCTGGCTGGTTGTTTTTATAGGCTCGAGATATCTTGCAATAGTTCTGTCGTAGTTCTATTGGCCAGTTTTTTTTTGCCAACCTTGATCGGCTAGGGGGAATTGCAGATGTTCCTTAGATAAGATATGGGGTTTATTGATTCCAAATCGAAAATTGTGTTAGTTAATTTGAAATACGAATGTAATTTTAACTTTGACATGTTTATTTCGATGTGGAATTGAAAATATATTGGAAGATATAGGAGTGATATTTTAATGTGTTTTTAAAATACTAGGGTATAATAAATCATGAATAGGTTACAGCTTTCAATAAAAACTAGCTTGTAAATATCAAGGAGTCCATAATTCATGTAAAACGTTTTTACTATGAGGTTAAAACAACGAGATTATCAAAAATTGTACAGTGAAACAATATTTATTATACCAGGATATCATAATCAGTTCTAGTTATATTACTTTTTATCAAAAAAGTGTAACAAATCCCCGTTTGAAGTACTAGGGCATGATGAATTAAAAGAGATCAAATTCAAAAACAGAAGTCGTGGTTGATCGAATCAGTTTCCGTCAGCTATTAAAACTATATCCAAGATTTCGCGCCATTTCGACACGCGACGGTTATCGAGTCTACAAGACAGTTCCATTTATGAATAAAAAATGTAATGGCTTTTTTAATCGACCGGATACGGAAGCGCACGTGCGCGACTCATCCCATTCACTTTCGATCAATGAATGGAGTTTGTTTTGATAAAAAGTCTGTATTATTATTTATTTCTTTAGAATAGTGTACTTATAGAATATACGTGTTGTTATTATGGCTTTAGTGATTTCAGCTGTGTACTTCTAGGTAAAATATACCTTAAATCTTAGACAAAATAATTAAATTACTCTGAAAAGTCGTCTACTTGTAAATGTTTGTCAAATTAGTTAAACAGTTCCGATAATGCTTAAAAAAGTATATATCAGTCTACTTATAAACTTGTTTTAGCGTTAAGGTGGTTAAGGTTATAGCTTAAGGTCCATTTTCATACATTTTGTTTCACCTTTAATCTGGGTAACTAAACAAGTATTGACAAGTAAAGAATTTAAATTCACGTCTAGTTAGTGATTAGTTCTCGCAGTTGAAAGAAAAACGTAAAAATAATTAATATGCATGGATATTTCGGCCTTTAAAATTTAATATGACGAAATTATTAATATATTAGTTACCCAGATTAAAGGTGAAACAAAATGTATGAAAAATGGACCTTAAGCTATAACCTTAAGTATTGCTTAAATAGCTGTCAAAATCACCGGTTCCTAATTTAAACCTAAGACGCAAAATGGCGGCTTGACTTACAGCTGATCGAGAAATGTTTTAACTAAGCATAGCTTTGCGCAATTTTATAAATAAAACTGTATGTTCGGTAGTCTACCGTGTGAATTCAAACATAGAATTTATTTCAAATATAGAATCTGTATCTCCCGCCAAAAAGAACCGTTGCAATTCACACAACAATACCGTAAATTGGCACCCTTATCATTGACCCTTGGTAACGTCTTCAATATCCGGATAAATGGACATCTTACAATAATCTCAAGGTGCCAGAACAGCTGTAAATGCATCTGCGTGCACTTGTTGCGTTTTATTGTTACGCGAGCAGCTGTGCCTCCCGCGCACGCGCCAAATCTTTTTCTTACCTTTGACCCGAGGGCTATATTGTACTAAAAAGTATTGTTACAGTAACGGTTGTATCTAATACAGTTCAGGGAAGATTGTGTATAAAAACATTTTGAGGTTATGTGGGTGGCGCGCGTCAATTTAAAAAGTAAATATGGGTTTATGTTTGATTTAGAGTCTAAAGAAAGGGCTTACATACGCTTTTATTTCCGATGGTTACTATTGGGTCCACTTTTCGCCGCACACAGTGATTGTGTATTTCCATCAAAATTAGTACATAGTTTTCCGCGTTTACTTCTAAAAACTTTAACGAACATACGAATTTTTAGGAATAAGATTTGACGCGATCTTTTCCGACCAGTCGTAGTAGGGGTCATAATAAAGGTTGAACTCGACTTGATATAATGGTAGGGGACACGTAGTGCGCCCTCGGTGCATACTGCATCGTTATAACGGTTTCTGATAACGTTTTTTTTGCTATTTTTAACGGTTATTCCGTTATGATTTGATCGATTAGATTTTGATGTTAAATTTTCTTAAACATCTCACTTTTTAATTATGAAAACTAGGAATTCTAGACTTCTCCCATTGAGGAAAAAAAAATATAGATATGTATTTTGAATTTAGAACGAAAACTTTTATATGAACAGAATTAAAAACTGAATAAATATCTACCTTACGTATACAATCGAGTCTTAATTGAGTTAAAATAATATAATTTGTATCATTAATTCATACCTTCACAATATTCCAATTAACGAACATTTAATAGATAAATGCCAATTAACCAAGAATATAAATAAACAACAACAATAGTTCTAATTAAACTCATAGTTAAGTTAACAATAGCTAAACAAGGAAACACAACTAATAATAACTAACTAGGGCAAATGGTCGATTTATACGCTTACCCTAAAATACATTATACTGGTGGTACGTCTCTCATATGTGAGAGTCCGCCTGGGTAGGTACCAATGCAATGTCTATTTCTGCTAAGCAGTGTGTAGTCACTGTTGTGTTCCGGTTTAAAGGATATTAACTACTGGACATGAGACTTAAAATCTCATGTCTCAGACGAGAGCAGTGGAATACCAAACTTTGTAATTCAAGGTGTTACTGTTTGTACTGTTTATGGATCGTATCTACTATCAGGCGAACGGCAAGCTCGTCTCGTCAATTGTGGTCATGAGATTTGTTGAACCACAAAGGCTTAGAAACATCTGAAGTAAAAAAAAAACACGATAAAATCCGAAACTCAATTGTATTTTTATATATTTGCCATAAATCTCAATATTTATCTGAAAGAAGTGCAAAATGACGTCTGCAAAGTAAAGGTGTTGAGACATAGGATGTTAGTAGGTACCAAATTTAAATGAAATAGTCACAGGAAAACAAACCAATAATGGTAAACAGGACGGCGCGGCGTGCCGCGTTCCCAAAATAGTTTGCATGTGGCGAATACTTTTTGCGAACCGTGAAATGACATTTCCTGCTAAACACCTGCACTATGGATTTATCCTTGATATTTGCGGCCCTCGTGGTTCTATATGTATAAATAAAAAAAAATGGTTTATTGGTAGCAATAATTAAACGTCATGAAAAAAAATATTAAAAAAATAAAAAGTTATGTTATTTCATTAAAAAAATATAAAATAATATTCATTTTGGTATAATGTATACAACAATTGCCATAAAAAAAAATACATTCATTGATAAATTACTAACTAAACGATTAACAGAAAAGTATAATTGGGATATTTGCTAGAAATATTCGTTATTGTTGATTTTGGGCAGTATATTTATTTATTTTTTATTTATTTATCAAATTTACCAAAAATACAATTTTCCTTATGAACTAAGACAAATAACTCTTAGGTGGTAACATTCTAATAATATTAAATTGAGATCATAGGACAAAAACAATACCTCGGTCCCTACACTAGGCACAGCCTGTATCGTAGGCGACCGATTTACATACCGTGTTACACATTATAATAAAATAAAGTAAATTGCGAAACATCAATGCAAGGTTTTATAAATTTGGGTCTGAGTGTGTGGGTGTATAATACGTGTAGTTGAATGAGGGTACACGTATTGAAGTGTCTGTGTCATGTGTGTGTGTGTGTGTGTGTGTGTGTGTGTGTGTGTGTGTGTGTGTGTGTGTGTGTGTGTGTGTGTGTGTGTGTGTGTATTATGACTGTTTAGTATGAGTATAATTGTATGTGTGTTGTGCGTATGAGTTATAGTATGCTACTGGGCTACTTTAAGTAGTGCTTCAATGTCGTTATATTCGAGGGAACATAACCACTTCTGAACCTTAAATTTCATTTCTCTGACTGAACAATGTTTAATTATACAATTTGCGTTACCGTTTACTTTATTATAAATATGGGGATGAAGAAAGACACTGAATCTTCTTGCAAAAGATGTGTTTACTTTTGATGTGGGTAGTTTATATATACGATCGAGTAACATGTTTTTATGTTTAGGCGAATCTAAGATGGTACGATGCGTATTTAGCATAACTCTCAGGATAAATAGACTACGGACTGAAAGAACTTGAGTTTCTTTATAAAGACTAGTAGTTGGATACAATATAGGCTTTTCAAAGATCACTTTGAGCACCGATCTTTGTGCTCTCTCTAGTAACATCATATATGACGCCGCTGTACCACCCCAAACTATAATACAATACGATATTACAGATTGACAGATTGCATAATAAACAGTTTTAAGTAGTTCAGTGGAAGCTGAAGTGCGTAAGTTTTTAAAAATGTATATGAGTTTTCGAACTCTATTTGCTGACGTGATCAGGTGCTCTTTAAAATTCAGTTTTTCGTCAATAAGTACACCAAGGTACTTAATACTGTGAGATTTGCTGATAGTTTTACAGGTGCAGTGTAATGAATTAGGACAGGTATGAATTTGAATATTCATGTTGGACGGTGGGGCCGAAACTTTAGTTTTGTGAAAACATATATAGGTTGTTTTTGATAAATTGAGTGTCAATAAATTGTTTTGTAGCCAAATGGCAATGTTTTTCATTCCTCTTTCGGCTACATCAAAAACTTCCGACCAAGTATTTGCATGAAAAATAACTGCCGTATCGTCTGCGTAACATATGATATCAGAATTACTTATATTGGTTTTAATGTCATTTATGTATAAAATAAATAATATAGGACCTAATATGCTTCCCTGTGGAACGCCGAATTCTAAGCTACATGGATTGCTTTTATCTTGATTAATTTTAATACATTGTTTCCGATTAATTAAATAGCTACGAAACCAATTCAGGCAAATACCTCTAATACCTAGGAGTTCCAACTTTCGTAACAAAATAGGAATACAAACCGTATCAAAAGCTTTGCTTTAAGTCAAGGAAAACGCCTATACAAGCTTGTTTTTGTCTAACTGTTCTACAATAATTTTAGTCGTTAAGTCAACTGCGTTTTCCGTTGATTTGTTTACTCGAAAACCAAATTGCCTTTCTGATAGTATATTGTGTTCGTCAAGAAATTTAATCAGGCGTTTATGCATTAATTTCTCTAAAATTTTAGAAAAAGACCCTAAAAGTGATATTGGACGATAATTACTAGGTTCAGACTTGTCCCCTGATTTATGGATAGGAGTAACTGCTGCCATTTTCCAGGCAGATGGAAAAATACCCTGTGATAAACTAAGGTTACAAATAAATGTTAAGGGCATAATTATGTGGTTTTGAATGGAGTATAACAAACGGTTTGAGATACCATCCAGGCCTGGGGCACTGGATGGTTTCAAACTTCTACTATCAAGGATTTAATCTCTTCTTCGTCAGTGGGATCAAGAAATAAAGATTGTAAGGGTGTATTGTCTATTGCTACTTTGCGGGCAAGTGAGTCCTGGGTTTCGTTAGAAGTTGACAGTATATTATTTGCTAATTGTTTTCCAACACTAGAAAAATAATTGTTACAGTAATCTAAAGATTTTATTACAGAATCTTTTGTTTGTGTGAGCTCCAATGGTACTTGTTTAGTGATCTTTGTATGTGTAATATTTTTAATGGTATCCCAGAGCTGTTTTGGACAATGTTTACTCTCCTCTAGTTTATTTGTATCATAATTTTGTTTTAATTTACGAATAATGTTACCGTAGAAATTTCTGTAGCGGGTGTAAATGAGCTTAATGGTCTCATCCTTTGGGTTCTTGCGAACCCTAGAATGTAGGAGGTCTTTGTGTTTAGAACACCTAATTAGACCAGGAGTCATCCAAGGTTCGATGGTAAATTTTGAGCGACTTACTAGTTTTTTTACTGTGTTTTTACTCAGTATATCAGCGATAATAAATTCAAACTCAGCAACAGCTTCGTCGATTGTACTTTTATTGATGACCACGTTCCAGTTAACCTGGCTTAATTCAGCATTAACCGAATCGTAATCAATTTTGGATATCAATCTTCGTTTACTGGAATATTTATTTATTTTAGTAACTACCCCTGCTATAACAATGTCATGATCTGTTATATCTGTATTACACACAACTGATTGCGTTTCGAACTTTGACGTAACATGAATATGATCTAAACATGCGTTACCACGTGTGGGCATATTAACTATTGGTTTAAGGTTCAGTTCAGCCAGTAGACACAGATAGTTTGCACTTGTATTTATATCCGAGTCATTTTCTAAATAGGTGTTTATATTCATATCACCAGCCACAATTACACATTTAGTGTCTTTAATCATTTGAACAGTGCAAGACAGGGAATTTAGAAAGGGCGAGGTGTCAACGAAGGATGGAGAGCGATATATTCCTAGTACGGTTATATCGTTTCGTATAGAAATTTGAAGGCAATTTGCTTCTTCGATCAAAGGTTCAGTGACCTGTGCCGACCACTGGTTGTTAACATATGCGACAACCCCACCAGCTCTATTTATGTATTTTGTTGTCCTATAGTTATTGTATCCTTTTAGCTGTGGAATAATGGAACTATCATTTATCCAACACTCCGTCAAAATAATAATATCAAATGACATGCGGAGTCTCACAAGTGTGGTTAGAAACGCATTAAAATTATGTTGTAAACTTCTGATATTTAAAGTCAAAATCTTAGTATTATATTTATGCGAAAACATTGCGCTGCAAGATTCAGGGTTACTTACTATATGGCACGGCATTACAGACGAATCGAGTTCTCCTAGTATATCGTAATTAGCCATTATTTATTATTTTATTTGTATAAAAGTACATATATTCCGAAAAAAGTAAGTATGCTTGCCAAAAGTAACCCGAGAAGGCACAACGCAAAATTTTAAATTGATCGGTCTCATTATTATAAGGATCGATTTCATGGATTTCGTTAACCTCAGTAGCTTTTTTATTCATTGTGTATGTTTTTATTTGGTGTGTATTGGTATGTATGTTTTGTGTATTCAGTGTGTAAGTGTATAGTGTAAAAATATGAAAATATAAAATAAAATTAAACTTGTTATAAAATAGGCAAAAAATTAAACAAAAATATAAATAGAACAATCTAAAACAAGGTTGTGCTATATAACATACTGACAGTTTACTCCTGGGCATGCAGATATAATTTAGAAGTTTTTGGCTCGCTTTGGAGAACTTTATCGATGTCTTCCTTTGATTTGATGTGATAAACATCCGAGCCTTTGCCATCGTGTTTCTTGACGAAAATGGATCCGCCCTTTGTCCAGCAGTATTTGAATCCAGCTTCTTTACAACGAGTTCTACATTCACGAAATAAAATCCTGTTGGCTCGAGTTAATCTTTCATTGAAATAAATGTTGGTGGTTATGCCTTCTATGTTAAGGTCATCCGTAGTTAGCCGTCGTGACTTAGCTGACTTGTAGAATAAGTCTCTTGCATTTCGGCGAGAAAATCGGACTACCAGCGGTCGTGGAGTTTTCATTGTTGCATTTTGACGTGGACCTACGCGGTTTACATAATCAATGTCAGAGTCGGATAGATGCGAACCCACTTTAGCGGCTATAATTTTCATTAAGTGTTGGGGGTTCTCATGTGCTGCTTCTGTGATACCGAGTATTTCAATTTCATTAGACATCATTGATTGGGTAATAGAGTTAATTTGGTTCTGTAGTATACAATTTTCATTCATTAGGTCTACAATCTTGTTAGATTTTTCTTCAGCTGCTGTCAGTCTGCATTCCTGAGAGGAGAGCGTAGATGATAATTCCTCAATCCTGCTTTCACACCGTCTCAAGGCAGTAATGGCTACATCAAATTCTGTTTTCAAGGATGCTATTTCAAGACGCAACAAACGTATTTCATCCGTCAGTTTACATAGAGGCGAATCGATGTCTTTGTGCGATGTAGTATCGGACTTACTGATGGGGTTTTCAATATCAGAGCTATTTCTTTTCGACAGACATACACAATCAGGACACTTCCATATTTTCCTTATGTCACTGCTCACATTTGGGATGTTGACACAGAGAAGATGATATCTTTTGTTACAATTTAACTTTGTGCAACAGACGAATTTTCTGTCGGTGATTATATTTGTACATGTCGCGCAGCAGTTACCTTGTTTAGGACTCATATTAAGTAAACGCTTTCTATAAATCACAATCAATTGTATTAAAAATGCTCTGTTCAATCTGGCAACGTGGCACGGGGTTAGCTTAATGGGCAGAACTTAGGCGAAAGAAATGTACTGTACAGAGCGGCAACGCGGCATGGATTGAGCGTGGAATTTGGCAACGCACCCAACGCTTAGATAGCACGAGTTGTCGTAGGTCAGTAAATTAATTATTTTGAATTGTTATATTCTCGTATTATCACTTTTTAAAACACTATTTATCACCTCTGTTTTTATATTTCACTTCTGCAATGTTTATAAGTTGTAATGTAATAAAAATATAGTACTGTTATTAGCTTTATCCACTATTTCAACAATAAAATTACGGAGCGTATGCAAATAGATGTGCTTGCATTGACGGTTCGCATTGAAATTGATATCATCAGACAAGACAAGTATACGGTTTCATTTATTAAGGCAATCCCAAAACTGTTTGGAATAACTGTAGCAGCCTCGTAACTGGCGCAAATAGGGACATAATCGGTTCACTCGTCATTTTAATTTTTTTAAACTGGTAGTGAAAGAGTATTCATGGTAACTCCGATCTGAACCTTGGACGTTGAAAGAAAGTTCGTTGCGTCAAACTAGTTTGTGCATCCATTGTGCCGTGAGTGACAGGTCGAGGGTCAAAAGGGTTTATCACATATCTTTAAGATTTGGTTCTTTCCAGTGTATCTTACATACATACATACATACATAACATCACGCATTTATCCCCGAAGGGGTATGCAGAGGCGCAACTAGGGCACCCACTTTTCGCCAAGTATGTTCCGTCCCATGATGTGATAGGGGGCGAGCCTATCGCCATATCGGGCACTAATTCCAGACTCCGGGTTGATACTGAGCAGAAAAACCCAAATATCACTTTGCCCGACCCGGGATTCGAACCCAGGACCTCAGAGCGCTATTGTACTGGACATGCAATACAACTACGCCACCGAGGCAGTCGGCAGTATATCTTATGTTTGCGATTTTAAGACATGGTAATGAAACTAGTTTTTGGAAGACCTATACCTCAATTTCTCCCTTGACCGTAAAATAAGTGGCTAATTATAATATAAAAACCACAATAAATCCCGAAAAATAATTTCATTTCGATCCAGTATTCAAAATAGTATCTTGAAGATTTGCAGAAGACTTTGGCTAGCAATTTTTACTAAAATCACAACCTGACATGCAAATGAAGACAGACATGCGACAGTGCATTTTTTTTCTTTGAATGACTAGACGAGCTTGTCGTACGCCTGATGATAAGCGATACGATCCATAAACAGTAGAAACACCAACACCTTGCATTACAAAGTGTTTGGTATTCCACTGCGCTCGTCTGAGACATGAGATGTTAAGCCCTAATGTCCAGTTACACTGGCTACAATTTATATTGAAAAAGCAATAAACCCCACGTAGGATCTGACGTAGCTGCCGTGAAGTGTTACACCTCTGCCTACCCTGAAATCCGTGATGATAAACGTGCAAACTGTTCCTCAGATTTCGTCTGTAAAGCCCAAAAAAAATCCAGAAACCGTTCTTAACTTTCACCCCAATCGTCCCTTAACCGTTAAAAGACCCCTGATAAGCGAGTGCAATGCTCTGTGTAAGAGGGTTGTTTTCAATGGGCAGGGTGATGTCGTGGGTATGAGAGGAGCGGGTAGCGGGCAAACAGCTTTTTACGAACAGTTAAATACATTTTTTTTTGTATTTTATTTTACTAGCAAATTGTCGCATGGGCTATAGAGTTTGACTGATCATCTTTGACTATAATATTTCAAAAAGGCTTGTCATTCATTTTTGCGTTAACTCTTAGCAAGTTGTATAATTTAAGCACTAATTTGATTTTTATTTTTATTTGACTGTCTCACTATGAATCCACGTCGAATTCACATATAGTAGATGTCAACAAATTGATTGTACATCATACCTTTTATTATAGCATGTAATATACAAATGGTAATAAAACAAATCTATTAAGTTTACAAAAAGATAACCTCTAATTTCAATTACTCGCCTTTCACACTGTAACCTCTGGCTTAAGATCTGCAACTTATCGGGGCCGTTATGACGTCATACATAAACAGTATTTTGAATTTGGAATTTTGGGAAACTGAAGATGATGTTCTTTTGCCTCTATAATTTTTTTTTTCTATTTCTAGCTATGTGCTATTGAATAATTCTGCCAACGTCAAGTGAGGTTGGAGTGAGGGAAATATTCGGTAAACTAAGCTTTAAAACTACTTTGTAATCTCCGATGAGTTTTTAGATTTTCAATTGATTAGTATTGGTGTAAAACATTCATGAAATAACGTCATTAGATTTAAATACTAGCTCAAAGATGTAGTAAGTAGTTCGTATCATAAGATTTCATTGGCCTATGGAAAAATTAATATCTCTATACAAATATGTGACGTGCAAAACGTTTATAAACGCATTCTCAAAACAACAGTAGCTTAACCTGAACTTCGAAATTATTCATTTGTTTTTTTATTAATTTTCGGGTAACAAACAGAACAATATTTGCCTTAAAATAAATTAACACTAAATATAATACAACCCAGTAGTTTCCGCAGTAAGGTGGTACATACATGTTAAGTTAATAAAGTAAATAAGCACTGAGAAGAAAACATAAAAAAAAAACAAAAGAAAGCGTCTGGAATATTACATAATATCAATTTAAACCAAATGACGTCATGCCAATAGTTAAGAGCCAGATCTTAATAATGCCATTACATATTACATTGCACTTAGCTCGTCATCTTGAGACGATGTTCTGTCTCTCATTATCCAGTAACATTACCAGTGGACAAATCCTTGCACTAAAACACAGGTGTTGGTGTTTGGAGATGAATGATTAAACTATATAAGTACATAGGTGGCGTACATAGATGAATGCATTTCTAGCAAAAAGGATAATAATCCGAGATTAAAAAATAATAAATTACAAACTGAATAATTCGATATTTAAATTAAAGATGACGTAATCGTTAAGAACGTTAAGAAAACCGTTATGCGTGATTATCACAACGCCCCATCCCGAAATCGATCAAGCGATTTTATGCTATTCAACTATTGTTAAAAAATGTACATAAATTGTCAATAAACGTCACGATATCATTATGCAATTGAAATTCCTCATTATGATTTTAAGTGATGTTATAGTGAGACGTAAGGGAAGACTTGTATAAATTATTTATTAGATTTCATGTATTTACAATGACTTAGTACGAAGTTTATCTGAATTAGGGTATTATTTATCTATTTTACTATTATCTTAGATATAAATACAATATTTTTCTGTAATTTCATAAAATAGTTAATTTATATTCATAAGGTCAAGACGTCTGACCGTCAAAAGCAATAACAAAACGCACACAAAAGCTCAGCTGATACCACTGGCTGAATGACGTCTCCCTCGCCGCGACAAAACTTTGACAGCTGAGTTGCAAAGCAAAGCGCGCGAACCGAGTGTAACAAAAATATGAATTTTATCAAATCTACCCTGTAATTAACAAAATATTCAATGAATATTAATGTGTTATCCCTAAAATAGTTAATTTATCGTCGACATATTGCTTAACCAACGTTTTCACACGAGAAATTAGTTGTTCGTACATCGAAAAAAACTTTGTCGCATTGTGAACTTTTTTAGTTGAAATATATTTGGATTGTGTTGACAATGGCTGTTTCAGGGCCTGAGAAAGGGCATGGAGGTACGTAAACCAGTTTTTACCGATGATATAGCCCCCGGAACCCTTACGAAAGGGTTAATTGTATTGTTATCTATTGGTACCGATTTCGACAGGATTTCGACGTTCGTCTTTTGTTAATGTTACGTAGGGAGTATCGAGGATTACGTGACCAAGAGAGCAACGCATTGTTAAAGTTTGAGGTCATTTTCTTGGTTTTGAACAGGTATTTGACGTGTTACATGTAACTATGAATTGTGGTGAAAAATCTCGTTTAAGAGCTATATTAGAGGGAAGATTACGTTTATTATTGTACAAAGAATGTTTATACGATATAAAAATAATTTTACACATGAAAATTGTCTAAGTAGAGAAATAATAACTATGCTCATACATATAAATGCATATTGAATTTGATGAAATTCCTCACTGGATAAGGTTAAACCTCTGAAAAGGATATATACTAGATCTCTAATGTTAAACCAAATTCTGCAATGCCAGTCTTAATAAAACTTTAGTATACAGTGTAATTTTGACATTGTTACTCTGCTGACAAATATTTTTCCAAGAAACCCAGCTATACTTTCAGTTTTTTGATAATTTTGTGGTATAGTATGAAAATGGCGTGCGTGACTATTTCCGCCTGAAAGTATGATGTTGCTGTTGCAAAAAAATCTTTTAGAGTAGTAGTAGTGGTGTTGGCATATGTAATGTTAAAATTACTTTATATAGACATTTATTTTATTCAAAACTTGCACTTTTATATGTTACACTTGTATAACTTATTGTAAAGTTATTTTAAGATAACTATGTGGTTTCATTTATTAATACATCATCAAAATGTCTAAACATTTAAATGTTAATTAAAACTATTAAACTTTCCTGTTATTATCAACCTTCCTATTATAGAAACATTACTATCATAGGTAAATGTAGGTTGAGTTATTGTGGAATAGAAAAACATACAATATTCTATACATATAAAGCAAAGTCCCCTTTTCTGTATGTCTGTATGTTATCAATTTTCCCAAAATCGACAACAAATTTTTATGAAATTTGGTATGGAGATAATTTAAGTCTCTGGGAAGGTTATAGGCTACATTCCCTCCCAGGTAACTCATTCATGTGAGCGAAGCCGCAAGGTAAAGGTAAAGGCAAGTAAGGAATAAATACCAGTAGGTAATAAATATCTGAAATCAATAACAAAACAAATTGATGTTTCATTATTTACCTAGTTTCCAATCAATAATATTCAACTATACTAATATACAAAGCTGAAGAGTTTGAACTTGCTAATCTTAGAACTTACTAAACCAAATATGAAAATTCTTCCACTAATAGGAAATCACATTACTCTTGAGTGCTATAGGCTATTTTTTATCATGGGAAAATATGTATCCAGAAACAAATGTGTATTTGGGCAGATCTGCAGACAAAAGATAGTTTAGTATATAGTCTAGTGGTTAATCTATGTTAAAAATTAGTCAAACACAGTTTGAATTCATGGAGTTGGCAGTGTGATACCCCCATGCCTCAGCACGTAAAGCCGTTGTTGTGATCTCTCTCCGGTCATGTCATCTCACCGGACTATGAGAAGGAACAGAGATTGCTTGTGTATTGCGCACACTTGTGCACTATAATATCTCCTGCGTGGCTGATGTCCATTGAGATTGGCCGTGGCCGAAATTCCCTTAGGGATTAACTCACTGTGGTCTACTATATGGTCGTGTAACAAGTGAGAATTTAGCTCGTCTCTTTATTAATTTGTATATGAATAAAATGCCTTGCCAATCTCAGACAAATGAAACTATATCGGAGCATGTTTCCTGTTGTTATCAAATAACGAACTTTGCGATAACTTAACGGTTTTGCATAGTTTTTTTGTTTTTATATTTCATTTACCTTGTATTTTGGTGGATATGTGCGGAAGCCTATATCTGTCTGTGTTAACAGTTTAATAACTGATTCCAATCTGCAATCCGATTTCGAGAATCAACCAATCATAATAAATCATTTGTAATATCAAAAAATACTTTGATCTGATTGGTCCATTTTTGAGATCGTGAGCCTGCATCAATCCACCACACGCCGCCTTTTGCAAAATTAACAGTTGCAAATTGGATAATTGTACTCAAAACCATTGTTTTCTCATTCCAGATTAATAACAGAAAACTTCAAAATCAACTCTGGGAACAACGGGACCAAACGGAAACAGGAAGAGGCGAACTCCCTCAACTACAGACTTAAAATGAACCCGCATTCATTAGACTTCAACAAGTCACCACACAGCCCACAGAACAAGCGACGGATACTCGGAGAAATAGATAACATATACAGTATAAAGACTTCATTGTTCAAACCAAATTCGCCATTGGACAGGCTAAAATCGCCCTTAGGTGATATCAGGCCGCTACCCATTTCTCCTTTAGCTTACAACTCGCCCGTACTCAGCCCTAAACCAAGCCCCAAGTTGACCCCAAGGTCCTTAGACGTTTACAACGTAGCCCAAAACATATTGGACAGACCTTCACCGCTCACAAGCAAGTCGGTGAGAAATAGGAGGCTTAAGAGGGTATTTGAAGAGCGCACAAGATTCAAAATGTCTAATAAGGAGAACTGTGGTCCTCCGATGGCAGAGACCTTCTTGAAGTTGGATGTGGAGGAGGAGACCAGGGATTGTTCGTTCGGAGGGTTTCAGTCAACAAGAGAGACGGAGAAATGGTCTAATACTAAGGTTAGTGTATATACTATATTCTAGAATTTATGTCTGATCTTACATTAGATTCACTCCTATCTCATCATGGGACGGAGCGCACATAGTGAAGAAATCTCTGCTTACCTCTTCGGCTACAAAGGCATCACGAGTATTTGTTTTATAGTATATGAAAAATTTCTACTTCTGCCGCTAAGCAGCAGTGTGTAGTCCCTGTTGTGTTCCGGTTTGAAGGTCATTGTAGCCAGTGTAACTACTGGACATAAGACTCAATATCTCATGTCTCAGACAAGCGCAGTGGAATACCAAATACTTTGTAATTCAAAGTGTTGGTGTTTCTACTGTTTATGGATCGTATTGCTTACCATCAGGCGAACGGCAAGCTCGTCTCGTCATTTAAAGCAATAAAAATAAAATCTGATGCCACAGACTTCTTTCATACACTATTCCACTCCTGGACCTAGACTACTACTGAGAGGGCTTAGGCCTTAGTCCTCCACGCTAGCCTTCACATATCTTATGTCTATGAGTTATTAGGTGTCCCTACAATGTTTTGTTCCATAAATGCTATTGAGAAAATATTCAAGCTATTTCGAGGCAGAGGATGATAATTTTTGTAGAGGTCATTCGGTTCATCTTTTCATCTCGAATTGCAACAGGATGCTGTGATTGTGCATAATGCCAATGAATCATTGAGATATCAATGCTGTATGTGTTGGAACTGTTAATATATTTTAATAATATTACATGCAAGCCGCTGTCCTGACCAATTTTCATTAAACAGATTTTTGACAGAGATTTTATGTTTAAAAAAATAGTACTGGCTTGTACAGTTTTAAATGGCTTGACCAGGAAAGTAAAACACCTCGAGAAGTTATAAAATAAACAACTAATTTGTGGTAATGACAATGTTAACTTTAAAACGTTTAAATATTCCCAATCAATGCTGGTGGTAGTTTATATTCTATATCCGCCCGGGTATCAAGCGGCGATAGCCTAGTTGGGTGTGGAACGGTCTGCCAAGACGAATGTCCGCAGGTTCAAATCCCAAGGGCACACACCTCTGACTTTTCTAAAAAAAAAAAACACGTTTGTATTCTTTATGAATTTATCGTTCGCTTTAACGGTGCAGGAAAACATCGTGAGGAAACCTGCACATCTGAGAAGTTCTCTATAGGAATTTCGAAGGTGTGTGAAGTCTACCAATCCGCCCTACAGCGTGGTGGACTAAGGCCTAATCCCTCTCAGTAGTAGAGAAGGCCCATGCTCAGCAGTGGGCAAGTATTATACAGGGCTGATTTTATATCCGCCCGGGTATCGACCGTACACAAGGTGTTAAAACCCGTCACAGTGGCCCACGTGTGTCGCGTTCCGGGATCAGCCTAGGATTCAACAGGCCGGCATAATTGTGTCCACTGCCGAGGTGTAATCATCTCTCGACAGTCGATATTATATTGGACCCACTACTTATCATCAGGGGCAGACGGTCACTTTGCTTATAAAAAAAGCCCTTTTATTATAATACAACCATATTCTCTATATAACATGAGTTCTTTATACTAAATATTTAACAGTAAATATTTTTAAAATTTCAGCTGGATTTCTCAAACCTCCAGTCAACTCTCCAAACAGATATCAAAGAATCCTTCGTGCCAGAGAAAGAAATGGAACCTATTGATGACTTCGAAACCCTCCATGATCTAGAAGAGGAATTTGATGCGGACAATTTTGATACTTGCACTAAATACGAGATCATATCTACAGATAGTCCAAACATCATCTCTAGAGGACGGCCATCTACTTCAAGGAAAGTTAATTCAAAGGACTTCATGTTTGGAGCTCCGTTAGCTGAGAATGAACCCTCAACTTCCTTCAATAGGCCGACAACAGCCACAAGGATGCTTAACTTCGAAGAAGAAGATTTTGAATTCACATCACCGGCCATCAAGAAGACTTTAGTGAAAAAATCTTTGAAATTCAACGAAACACCAACAAAAAATCCGTTGAGACATGAGAAAAGCGACTCTAGCATCGGCTCTATGAATTCAATTTCCCCTGCATCGTCTAAGCTAAGATTGTATACTTCAGAATCAACCACTTCTATGGAGAGCGGTTTCATTTCTGAATTAGAGGAACCTTTTTTGGAAATAGAAGAATCGATCTCGCCTAAAATTGCAAACATAGATGATCTACTGTCGGGGCAAATTAAGAATAACATTATAGCGGAGAAAAGGAAAGGGTTGAACCGCAGTTTAAGTTTCAATCCAGAATGCAAGGCCCGGGTATCTCTATTCTCTATTAAGGAAAGCCCGCAGAAGAGATGCAGTAAGAGAACGGAAGAGAGTGGGTTAGAAGTGGCTACTAAGAGGCGGAAGTCAAGTACACAGAATCCTAGCATTGAGAAAATTCAAAGACCAGTTTTACAAAGAGCGTTCTCGGAGAACAATGCTTCCATCATGTCGGCCTTGGCTAGATGTAAGTAGATTTTAATAGAATATAACTTTACTTTTTGTGAAAGTGTTTTTCGGGATAAAAGTCCCGCTATATATTTTCCCGGGATAAAAAGTATAGCCTATAATCTTCCCAGGGTCTTAAACTATCTCCATACCAAATTTCATTAAAATCCGTTCAGTAGATTTTGAGAAAATCGATAACATACATACAGACAGAAATGGGGACTTGGTTATATAATATATTCAATAGAAATTGATATAAATAACAATACAGAATCAAGAATAACGATAACAATCTGTAAGGTTTCATTTTGACAGCAAGTCTAATATAGTACTCCAGTCCAGCGTCGTCAACCGATGGCCTAAGTTCAAGTTGATATGGAGAATGAGAAAAGTATGAATTGTAGGTAAAGTCGAGAGCACGTGTTCCTCGTCCGCTCCCCTCTCCCGCTTTAACAACATAGAGCAGAGCTTATTGAGCGTACGGAATATTAGGAATGGAATTGGTGAATTTATTCGAATTTTAGAACCTCTAGGGGGGGGGGGAGGGAGAGGTAGCTGCTCCCCCCCCCCTGGCGACACCCTTGGTCCAGTAGTTTCTGAGATTAGTGTGGTCAAACAGACAAACTCTTCAGCTTTATATATTAGTATAGATTATATTATAATGTCTTTGCAGCGGCTGCAGAACCGGACCTGATCGGTGATTTCTCCCTGCCGTTCGCTTTGCCACTCACGAGCGGCGAGCACTCCGATCTGAAGAGTATATCTTGCGAGACGCTGGCGGGACTCCTCAGGGGGGAGTACGAGGACTCCATTAGTGAATTCCAGGTAATTTAAATTTGGTTTTATTTCTTGCGGACACTACTGGTGGTAGGTCTTATATGTGAGAGTCTGGGTAACAATGCAATGTCTATTTCTGTCAAGCAGTGTGTAGTCACTGTTGTAGGTTTAAACATTGTAGCCAGTGTAACTACTGGACATAAGACTCAACATCTCATGTCTCAGACGAGCGCAGTGGAATACAAAATACATTGTAATTCAAAGTGTTTCTTCTGTTTATGGATCATATCGCTTATCAGGCGAACGGCAAGCTCGTCTCGTCATTCTAAGCAATAAAAAAACTATATACACTGCTGAACATGGGACTACTGCTGAGAGGGTACAGGTCTTCATGATGGCCTACTTCAGGTCTTCACCATACGAAACGAAATAGTAAACTGAATTCATCGATTTCCAGGACAGTATTGATAAAATACCTTCAATCAGCTGTAGAAGAATATTTACCGTGCGGTTAAAAAAAACTCATTCTTCAGATGTCATGTTGGACCCACATTCACCATTTTGTCTGTTCCAGGTTATTGACTGCCGCTACCCCTACGAGTACGACGGCGGACACATCCTCGGAGCTGTGAACCTGTACACCCAGGATCAAGTCCTGGACCTGGTCAACAAGCCACTACAGCCTCGCGAGGACGAAGCCAAGCGGCGGATACTGGTGTTCCACTGCGAATTCTCGCGCGAGCGTGGGCCTAAGCTGTAAGTGCTGATCTGGTTTTGTTCACGGTCTACTGAGAAGACCATGGTTTAAAGAGAAGACTGAAGGTTTTTATATACCTTTGTGGGTCTGGGGAAGTCGAATTTGTGGGTCGAAGTAACGGTCTACTGGAAAGACCATGATAAATTTTAGTGAAAAATGGGGTATAGATAACGAAGGATATATTGTAGAACTATGGTCTAATCAGAAGACCTGACAAAAACTTAGGTTTAATGCGCATGTCTGCAGCCCCGCACTAATTGTAAGTTGAATACTAAGTTAAAGATTACGATTTACGACGATAACATCTAAATAGTATTTTAGCTGTAAATAATATACTTATTTTCTTGTTTTATTAAAAATATCTAAAATTTTTTTTTTTTACAGATCCCGCTTCCTCCGGTCTTCAGACAGGGAACAAAATAAGGAGAACTATCCCTGCCTCCACTACCCGGAAGTGTACCTTCTCCACGAGGGTTACAGGTCTTTTTATCAAAAATACCCGGATCTATGCTCGCCAGCCGGATATACCGCCATGTTGGACCCCCAGCACCGACATTTGCTAAGGAAGCACCGATCTGTCTCCCAACCCACGTCTACTCACATCAGAAGGAATAGACTACTATTGTAATAGCGGTCTACTCAAAAGACTAGCGGTCTACTCAAATGATCGACTGTGCAAGGTGCTGTAATGATGTCGTTCACTAAGATTTCAATAGTAAAAGTATATAACGTCATGGTTTCTCATGGTCTTCTGAAAAGACCGACGGTCTACTCAAAAGACCGACTGTAAAAGGTGCTGTAATGATGTGGTCTATTAATATTTCTGTTGTAAAAGAATAAAAGCCGTGATTTCTCACGGTCTTCTGAAAAGACTAAGTCTATCGTGGTTGATATCGACTGTTTTATGTGATTGAATGAAGACTGTGCTTGATCTATTGAAAAGACCATGGTCTACGGAAAAGACCACAATTTGGTCTATTAGACCACGGTCTACTCAAAAGACCATTTTCCTACATCATGAGTCCAAATTTCACAGTCATATTTGTATTAACTGTAAATATAGGTAAGAAAATATATGCCATATAATATTAAGTTTTTAGTACAAAGATAATTAGTTTAATACGGTATCCCACCTATAGTATAATGCAATTATATCTGGTCTTATCGCCGGAAAGGCCATTAATAGTCGGAATTAAGTGCCATTTTACTAGTGGCCACATTAGGTGTATTGACTTCGAAATTTTAGCACTAGTAGTTTAGAATGTTCATGATTTGCATGATAAATAAAATATTACTCCTTTGTTCGTAGACGTTATTTATCTAAGGACGGAGCATTGCTGTGATATCTAGTCTGTTTCTCAGTGCTGACGGCATGGCAGCCTTCGCAGTGTGTAGACATAGGGCCGTTGTGATTGGCTAATATTGAGATACAACTTGAATCTAGTTGGCTGTCAGATAAACAAAGCTGAGAAACAGACTTGTTTCACAGTTTTACTCCGTCCTTAGATAAATAACGTCTATGAATAAGAGGGTTAGTTTATAGTTCTACTGCTGGCCATCCACCACGCTGGACTAGTGCGGGTAGACTTCACATGCCTTCGAAATGTTTCGGATATTAAAAAGATGTGAATTCGGAATTCAAAAATGTATTTCATATCATTTTTAAATAAGGAACACTAACAGCGTTCTTTTTTCAAATAAACTATAGATTAATTTTGAATTTTTGTTACTGGCCGAAATTGTAATGTAAAAAATAAAATAATTATGTGAAGTTGTTCACTACTAGTGCCATGTCCATTACTAGTTCATCAAATTAAAAAAGGCGAGGTGAGGTCGTCTACAGAAGCGTCACAGCCTTCGAAATAAAAAGCCATGTTGAACTTAGCTTTAAATAGACAATGTGCCGTTTATTCCAAAAAAAATGTGTAAATATTAGTTCGTAGGCCTTTAGGAGTAAAAATTATGGCCAGATTTAGCCGTTAGGTTAGTTTATTTTTAATTCGTTCCTTGTGGGCAAAAGAATGACCATACAGCCAAGTTTATTTTCGATGAAATTATTAAATTCTTCAAGTACAATTAATTATTTGTCTTATTCTTTAAACTAAAAGTAAAGCATATTCTGTTCTTCGTCTTTAATCTTCAAATACGTATGAGGCTGTATGGGCTGTTTCCTTTGCATTCATCCGATAAAAAAGTAATTACTAATGGTGCACTGCCACATTCTAATTAAGTAAATTTATTTTCTTTTAGACTACACGGCATTTATTTTATTCTAAGTTAATTATTTGGTGAAATTTTATTAACTACGGTCATCGGCTTGCCTAATCTCTAACCGAGGTTTACAATAAACGATCCCGATTTGAATCTTCAATCCGATCCGAGAATGAACCTATCAGTCATTATAACCAGGTCAAATACCCTTTTTTTGGATTGGTCTATTTTTGAGATGGATTGAAAATCGATTGGAATTGTTCATTGAAAACGGCTGAAGCTAGTTTCAGGTCTGTAAAAGTAGCTAAAGTAACCCCGAGTTGCTACTGTAGTTTAGGCAAAGTAACAGTAAAATTGACTTGTTACTAAGAAACGTCGTAATTTTAACTAGGCGACTTAGGTAAACTTAGGCGACTTAGGTAAACTTAGGTGACTCTTAGGTAAACTTAGGCGACTTAGGTAAACTTAGGCGACTCTTAGGTAAACTTCGGCGACTTAGGTAAACTTAGGCGACTCTTAGGTAAACTTAGGCGACTTATGTAAACTTAGGAGACTTACAACTGATGTTAAATGGTCCCAAATGGTATCTGATTATAAACAAATAAAATATCTAATCATGTTTAAACTGTATTGATTGGTCAATTTTCATGATGGATCCGAAGGTGACGTTTGGGACCATTTGTAAATATCAGCCCTTAGGGTCCAAGCTTGTTTATACGCGCGTCGTCCGCGCGTACACGAGCCATACTTCACTCCTAACTAGGCGACCTAGGTGATTCGCGCTGATTATTTTAGGCGACTTGCGTTTTGGTTACTTGAAAGGAATTATACTGCCGTGCTAAGCGCAAAAGCGGTATGTCAGGGAAACATTATTTCGAGATAATCAAAGTTTTGTAAATATAGATTTGTATGTAAAACTGAGATAGAGAAACTCTTTAAAAGATTTTTAACAAGTTCTAAACAAGATACCGCTATTTAGGTAAGTTCATTGGATGGGTATCTCTTTAAGCTATCTGACGACATAAAAAGCAAGATTTTTTTTTGAGATACCGCTTTTGAGCTTAGCACGGCAGTATAGGCGACTTAGGTCACACTAGGCGACTTGGTCACGGAGCGACTTAATCTTAGGCGACTTACACTAGATTAGGGCAGTACGTGTTTAGCATCAGTTTTAGATGAGTAGTTTTGTCATTAGAGAGGAAAATTGATATTATTGGAATAGGCGGGTTAGTTGAAGTTGAGATCTAATATAGAGCGGATATTGAAAAGACTGTCATACAAAATTGCGCTCATGCGATGGTTCAATCTACCGTTAAATAGCAAAACATCAATGTAAAATACTTCATGTTTTTCCACATCATGATTTGCACTTTTTTAATGCGAATATTAGCATATTCTGTAAATATTTTTGTATTAATATATAAGGACGCTGCGACATCTTGTCCCACAGATATTTCAAACAAGACTTATTACCAATAGAATAACTTGCAGCACAAATTAGGTTTCAACAAGCGAGAATATTTTCTTTTTGAAGATAGGAAGCGAGTCATTAAATATGTCAATACAATCATATTTTTATACAATTCGGTTATATAATCCGTTAATTAATCCGAAAAGGAATCCCACACAACATATAGGTAATAATAGTTAGATTCTAAATAAAGAGAAGCAGGAATCCGTTTATATGGATCCTTTGCCACTAGTTTTGTGATCTTAGGCGTGTTGGTTGATCTAGGTATGTATGATAACGCTAGAGAAAGGATTTGATGTTAAGCGTATGAGTATAATATAAGGATGTTATTTTCTGACGCTAGAAGTGTGTCAAGCTAGTGTTATTTAGTGAAGTTAGAGTTTTTGACGCGTTAGTATAATTTCGTGAAATGTTGAACTAGCTTACTGTAGGCGACTTAGAGTTAGAGCTAGGCAAGCCAATGACGCCAGTGCAAAATTGTATAACTTCAAAAAATTTTAAATTGCAATATTAACAATACGCTTGGACTAATTTAGTTTTAAGGGAGATATATTTTTTATTTCGATTAAACTAGTTTTGCGTACTTGATTGCCTTAGTATTGGAATAGTTATTTTAGGTTTTGTAGCTGTTTTTATCTACTGCAGTTTTGGACCATTCCGAGTAAAGTGTTCTTATAAGTACTTTTGAATGGTTTATTGGGATCGAATTGAGGATTATGGTTGGGTTCGTTTATTGCAAACTGCGGTTACTCTATATACAGCCTCAGATCTGAAAAGTAAGTCAGAATAATAAAATTCTGAAAAAAAAAATTGACGCGGTTATTTTGAAATTCGACATAATGTTTAATTATAAAAGTTTGTCATGTATTTTTTTTATCAAGTTTTGTAAGTAGAGAGTAAATGTTCATATATTTTCGGAAAAATCGTGAAAAATTTATTTTTTGAAAACTTTTATAACCTGATTCAGATCTTTTCGTCTTAAATAATCTATAAATATAATAAAATCGTAGGTGTATCGTGTATATTAAATATTTTTAGAAAAATAATTAAGAGGCGAGGAATAGGTCGAATGCCATATAAACCAAAAATATGTTAAATAGATATCTTCAAATAAAAAAATCTCGATAATGATTCCCTATGTTAACGCGAATGTTAGACATTGACATAACATATTTTTTTTTTTCGCGGTTTTTTATATTAAAATAATTTATTTTTGGGAACAAAGGAAACAAAATATGAAAATCCGCGATAAAATCCGAATAGGTTTTTTTTTCTAAATATTAAATTGCGTTACTAAACATTTCGACTGTACTCAAACTATATTTCATTTTTATAAAAAAACTAAATAACTCAATTTTTTCTTCACTATCTCAAGCACTTTCGTCGTACGCAATAATCATAAGTGTTTTTATAGAAAAAAAATACGAAAAAAACTTTTTTTTTCTCCAACGACAGATTATGAACTCGAGATATCTTGAAGCGAAAAAGTATAGTTTATGTAAAATATAATAGAACTATCATTAGTACAGTAATATCTTAAGTTACAAATAGGGTTTTATAAACCATTTTTTTTAATAAATTAAGCCTTCTATCACATCATGGGACGGAATATGCAAATTAGCGCATCTATCTACCCCATCGTGATGTGTCTAATTATAACCTAACCTAACCTCACTAGAAAACATAGATGATTTAGCTTGACCAGAAAAATAATACACCTCCATATAAAATATTGTAATGACAACTTTAAAAAAAAAAGCAAAAATGGCGCCTCCAAAGGTTTTTTTATTTTTCCGATCAAGGTATAATTTAATACCTTATTTTTGTAACCGCCTGTATATAGTAGTAGTGTTTTAATCACATTAAATCGTAGTTTCGTTTCTTTATATTAAGTCGACAAAGGATTGGACTTGGAATTTTTTGCAATAGTTTTATACCTATTTGGTCTCACAAATTTTTCGTTTTTTTTTTTATTTTATTTTTCACAATGTCGCTTAACAAAATTTTTGGCGTTTAAACATCGAAATATTTTTGGAAAATAATAACGGGCGCGACTTTAACCGTCGTTTCATTAAATACTATTATAATACTAAGGTAATTGTTGTTCATAGTGTGATTATTAAGATTGGTACTACAGCTCTGTCTGGAAACTAATTTCGGATACGCGTATATTGAGTAATACTTAGCCCGGTTGTGCTCGTTATGGCGATATATTCACTCTCTAATGGGCCGGAATATACGAAAACTGCCTACCCCGTTGAGGCTAAGGCGTGTGTATTCACTTTTTAACATAGATTTCCCCTATATTGGCAGTTGAAAGGCTATTTGTTTTAAGCGCCTTTTTTTGCGACACAAGTTTAATACATATTTGAAATCAGCAGTTTTTTCCATATTTTTTTAAACTACAGTAGAAACCGATTATAACGACTCCGGCTGTAGTGACGCATCGGTTAAAGCGACTAAATAGTAAGGTATATTTATATAAATATATATAAAAAGCGATTTTATAACGACTATCGGATATATCGTCCAGTCAGTGATCCCTTCGAAGTCGCTATAACCAGTTTTCACTGTAGTTAAATTTTTTCGAAAAAAATGCCGCTTACGTCAACAAGGCTTTCAAATTTTGATATGATGTTTGTGTTATACAGCGTGTGTAATGTTCAAAATTATGGGTATTTTAATTATTGTATCTAGAGCGAAGTTTGAATTAGCAAGAATACTTGAAAGTCTTGTGACGTCACTGCACCTGAGGGTAAAATGAGGTCCAATAATGACTAACGAGAGATTACCCCTCAGTCGACACAATTATGTCTGTTGGATATACACAGGCTGATCCTGGAACGCTACACTTTCCACTATGGGTTTTAACACCATGTGTATAGTCGCTTACGGGCGAATATAAAATATGTTCTATCAAAACAGAATCGGGAAGTTGCGCAATATGTTGCAGCAAGAACTTGCTAGTCTGAACTAAGCAATACTGGCACATGTACATAATCTTAATATCACTATGAAAAGCTGAAGTACGTCAAACAATTCAATACGCTTACTAGTTATAAATATGTAAATAATTAGTGTATTTTAGTTTAAAATTATGTTAATTTTTATTGATGTTTATGACTTGTACATTTTAATAGGACATAATTACTTATACAGTATGTTCCAATAATGAGGTATTATTTTGTACAAGTCATAAATATTTTTTTGACTACAATAAAAGTCTATGGTGTCTTATTTTTGGTGTAAAAAATGGATTTTATTTCTTTTCGGATTTAGAAATTATATCTTTGGCGTTTAAATAAACTAATATATAAATATATCTTAGAATATTTGATTTGTAATTAAGTTGAAATAAATTATGAAAATATATTTTGGTTTTTGAATTTTAAAATATACGTACTCTTATTGGCTAATTCCAATAGGACCCACGTATGCAAATGTACCTCACAAATTATCCCAAAACAGCGATATATATGTACTACGTACTAGATTTGGCGTTCCGAACATTCACCGTGTTCAACTGAATTGAACTGCAATCCATTCAAACTGACTTTAGTATGGTCAATATTAACTTGTGGTTGTGTACGGAGTGGCCCTCATGATATAAGAACTCGAGCCTAAGTGTAAACCTGGATTTAAATAAAAAATATTATTCAAATAACTAAAATTATTTGTTCAAGTGAATAAATAGGTTATAACAGTGACGTTTTGATTGCTATTTTAGTTCAGATTTTGAACAAATAGTTAATATGGAAGTTCGTGTCTATAGAATATACTTACATCAATGTCCCAAAATAAGTTATTAATATTTAACTCACAATCAATGCAAATATGATACTGTACTGTTCAGAATCATGTGTGTGTGTGTGTGTGTGTGTGTGCGTGAAGCAGAAGTAGTGTGGAAGACTGAGTGTTAAAAATATTTGGTTTACAAGAAAACTGGGACGTTGTCTTCATTCAAATAAAAATGATAAATTGGATCAAAAAAATTATAATTAACATTTGACTAGTTACAGTTAATTTCTTATTTCTAAACATAAATACAGGTCTCATAAAATTATTTTTTATTCAATACAGTAAGAGTTAACGTGAGATGTTTTTACTTTCATTCTGGGGCTATTTGGCTGTTAAATGTTTTTATTATTACTCACACATACACACTTACATACTCATACACACACTCATTCACTCACTCATTCATCCATTCACTCTCTCAAAGAGTTTTGAAAGATTGGATTTTACATTTCAAAAGATTATCTAATTTTCGTTTTTAACTTCACTCTCAACATTATCTTCTTTTTCTTTTTCTGTGACTTCATTCTTCTTGGGTATGTCTAAGGAACTCTTTGATAACTGCCGTAAAATATTTTCAAATATTTTCGGCGCGCTTTTCGTGTTTGGCAACGAAATGTCAGTTTGCGTTGTCACTGTCTCGCTTCTCTTTTCTTCTTTCACCTCCAGAGGTATGTTTGTCTCTCTCAGATCTAATGTCATTGTTTTCTTTTTAATTTCGCGTTCCGGTTCGGCGTTTAGTTCTTGCAAATTCTCATCTTTCTCCCTAGACCTTCTTTCTATAGCTTTTGATAGAACATTGCCTAAAATATGTGCACATTTTATCATGTTTTGTGTTTCGCGCGGCGTTAAATGTAATCCTTCATTTCTGATGATGTTATTTACGTTTTTCAAATTGTCCGGTGATCGCATTCTCGAGCCCTCTGTTGATAAATCTGAAAAAAAAAAACAATTAAACACAAGAGACCAAGGCATCATCAATTTTGATATATAACCTTTATTCCCTAGGATTTAAGTTTACAGTTTCGTACCAAATTTCATTTTTAATGAATTAGTTCAGCCGTTGAAGCAGTGCAGATGAGGTGCTTTAGCATTTCTATTACAATCTAAAGGTTGTGTTGATATGCGAATATCACTTTTTAGTAGAATATTAATTAAACATTTAAACAGTATAGTTCTAGACCGGGCATCAAGACCTGGGGCCTTATTCTCTATCCCGCACGTTATTTTAACAGGGCCCTTATTCTGTATGATAGTGTAAACGCGCAACGCGGCCGTGTCATGTTATCTCCGAGAAATGTGCGTGGAATGGTATTCTGTAAGTCAAATTTCTATAGTCCTAAACATGACGCGTTGTGTTACGTGCTTGTTACGCGCTGTTAAAATAACGTGCGGGATAGAGAATAAGGCCCCAGTGCGTAACAAGCACGTAACACAACGCGTCATGTTTAGGACTATAGAAATTTGGTTTACAGAATACCATTTCACGCACATTTCTCGAAGATAACATGACACGGCCGCGTTACGCGTTTACACTATCATACAGAATAAGGGCCCTGGTGCTCCAAATGCTAATACCAATTGGTAATGTCTTGTTTGAAATGTCCATGTGACAAGATGTCAGCGTCCTTAGATATTAATACAAATCATATTTACAGAAAATATGCAAATATTCGCATTGAAAATATGAAGTATTTTAAATTGGTGTTTGGTATTTCTTTGTGAATTTATTGTTCGCTTTAACGGTGAAGGAAAACATCGTGAGGAAACCTGTACACCTGAGAAGTCCTCTATAGGGATTTCGAAGGTGTGTGAAGTCTACCAAGCCGCACTAGGCCAGCGTGGTGGACTAAGGCCTAATCCCTCTCAGTAGTAGAGTAGGTCCGTGCAGTGGGACAATATATAATACAGGGCTGATATTATATATTATTATTATTTCACGGTAGATTTAACCATCGCATGAGCACAATTTTGTATGACAACCTTCCCAATGTCCGCTCTATAATCGCTTTCTTAAAATAATGACCTATTCCAAAATTGTTAATTTGTGGGAATCATCAAAGAAATGAATTTGTGTTTGCGACCTTTAAGTTGCTATAAAATAAACTTATTAAAGATATGTCTAAAACGAAACCATGAAAGAAAGGAGAAAAAGTAAATGTCGCCAACAGAAATTAGTTTTTAGACCCACAAATTAACAAATTTGAAATAGCTCATTATTTTATTAAAAGAGCGATAATTTTAGAACTCTACTCACCCAAATCCCCAAAGTCAATGGTGTCCGTCCGGTATGGCGTCGGACACTGGTCGTAGTAACACTTCATGGGCATCTTCGAGATGGAATTGTTGTAGTTCGCCCAGAAGTGGGTCCATTCTCCCTCGCCGCGGTCCACCTTAGTATCCGCCTCAGAGCAGTCCTGCCATGTGCTGATGCAGCAGCTGGGAATCATTAGCACTAAGTATTTTTGACTGTATTCTAAAATATATTCTTTGTGAATTATCGCTTGATTTTACGGGGAAGAGAAGTTAAAGTTACTGTTTAAGTTAGCGAAGTTCTCTATAGGAATTTTTAGGGTGTGTGATCTATCAATCCGCACTACAGCGTGGTGGACTAAGACCTAATCCCTCTCAGTAGAGGAGACACGTGCAGCAGTGGGACAGTATATAATACAGGGCTGATATTATTATACTATTATTTACGGTGAAGGAAAACATCGTGAGGAAACCTGCATACCTGAGAAATTCTTTATAGGAATTTTGACAGCGTGTGAAGTCTACCCGCACTACAGCGTGGAGGACTATTGCCTAATCCCTCAGTAATAGAGGAGGCCCGTGCAGTGGGACAGTATACACGGCTCATATTAAAATACTTATCCACGTGAAAAGTAGTCACAATAGAGAGAAGCTTAGCCTAGTAAAGAGACAATATAAGACTGGTTTATTTATTTATTGTTTCGGATTATCAGTAGGTGATGCACAATACAAGAAAAAAAAAACGAAATTGCGAAATTCCTCCCCCGAAATTGCGTTACGTAATACTTGAACGGCCCCTCACCTGGACAACTGCATGTCCTGGCTGGCAGGCGTGGCGATGGTGCTGGTCTGTCTGTAGGCGCGCGGCGACAGGTCTGCCGACGACTGGCCAGAGTACTCCGGAGACACTGACGAGTAGTCCAGCTCTGTGCCGCAGCTGGGAAGAATATAGACACATTATACATTATATAACTGCGGCGATAGCCTAGTTCGTTGTGGAACGGACTACCGAGACGAATGTCCGCAGTTGCAAATCCCAAGGGCACACACCTCTGCTTTTTCTAAAAAAAATATGTGTGTATTCTTTGTGAATTATCGCTTGCTTTGGCGGTGAAGTAAAACATCGTGTGGAAACCTGCACACCTGAGGAATTCTCTATAGGAATTTTGGAGGGTGTGTGAAGTTTACCAATCCGCACTACAGCGTGGTGGACTAAGGCCTAATCCCTTTCAGTAGTAGAGGAGGCCCGTGCCCAAGAGTGGGACAGCATATTACAGGGCTGAGGGGGGAGCGAATTACGTATCAAATAGCGGAACCTCGCGCGCTCCCTAACCCTATGTGATAAACACTAACTTGTGACTCAGGTCTTGCGAAAAATACTAGAATTGTCTGTGAACTGATTTGGAAAAACAAAACAAATGTACCCCTTTGGTGATAAAAGGCGTGTATGTGTGGCACGTGCGGGCGTATACATAGGCATCCCTTAAAATCCTTACGTACTTTACCAAGTGTTAACAACATTAACATAGCATTTCTTTACAAGGGTAAGTAAATATGTAACAACCACATATTGCTAGCTATGTTACATAATGATTTTTGTGTTAACGCGAATGTTAGACGTTAAAATTAAACTATTTTCCGGATTCTATCGCGGTTATTATGTCTTAATTGTCTTCCGACGTTTCGAAGACTTTGTAGCCTTCGTGGCCACAGGGGGACTGAGGTGTTGGTCATCCACAAGTCCAAAGTTATAATATCTATGTTACAACCAATAATAAAAGTCGCTGTGTCAGGAACAAAGTTTAGACTTCGCACGGTAGTCATACAAATTACAATTATACCAGCAAACCAAACCTACTTTAACAACTTTGACTACCTCGGTGGCATAGTTGTATTTGTACACAGTAACTAACTATTGCGCTGAGGTCCTCGGTTCGAATCCCGGGTTGGGCCAATGGTTACTAGGTTTTACGATCTTAAAAAATACCCAGTCTTAGTTCGGAGTCAGGAAGGTGGTGTGATACCCCCGTGCGTGGGCATGTAAAGCCGTTGGTCTGATCTCTCTCCGTTCATGTCTCACCGGACTATGAGAAGGAACTCAGTGCTTGTGTATTGTACACACTAGAACACTACAATATCTCCTGTGTGGCTGATTTCCGTAGAGAATGGCCCCCGTGGCCGAAATTTTACTGGTGGTAGGTCTCTCATATGTGAGAGTCCGCCTGGTATGTACCACCGCAATGTCTATTTCTGCCGCCAACCAACAGTGTGTAGTCAGTGTTGAGTTTCGGTTTGAAGGACATTGTAGCCAGTGTAACTATTGGACATAATAATAACATCTCATGTCTCAGGCGAGCGCAGTGGAATACCAAACACTTTGTAATTCAAGGTGTTGGTGTTTCTACTGTTTATCGTATCGCTTACCATCAGGCGAACGACAAGCTCGTCTCGACATTCAAAGCAATAAAAAAAAAAGATTAGAAAAGAACGGACCACTTCAACAAATTATATTTGTTTGTATCCTCACCGATAAGGGCTGCTGGAAGAAGTCCTGCTCTCCTTGCTCCTGGCCGTGTTCTCCAGACTCTTCTGTTGTCTCTTGACCTCTACCTTCTGCGTCTGCATCGCGCTCTGCAGGGAGCAGCTCCTCGTCTTCTGCCAAGGTTTCTTTGGAGTAGAAGTGGCAAGCGCGCGAAATTTCTGTTTCACCCCGTATTTTGAGTTCGTGTCTTCGAAGTCTGACACCTGGTAGAATATATAAAATTAATAGTTGCTGAGTGTGCTCAATGCTTTGTCCAACCATATTGATATATTTTCATGCTCTGACGGAATTCACATCGGCCGCTTATGTAATAGTAAGTAATAATAAAATATTATAATAACTATTGTACTACGCTATTGTATTGGGTATTACCTGTAAAATAGTTGTATGTGGAAAATAAAAATAAATAAATTAATTAATTATAAATTATAGTTATCTATCTATATCTATACTATTATATAAAGCTGCAGAGTTTGTTTGTTTGTTTGAACGCGCTAATCTCAGGAACTACCGGGTCGAATTGAAAAATTACTTTTGTGTTGGATAGCCCTTTGTTCGTGGAGTGCTATAGGCTATATATCATCACGCTATAACCTATAGGAGCGGAGCAGTAATGAAACATGTTGCAATGCATTTTGCATTGCATGTTGTCTCTTAGTAAATAAGTTAAGTTTTTGTTATAAGTACTAAATACGATTTAGTTTTGAGTTAATTGTCAAACAAATAAATGTTAAAAACGCTAAATATATATATTTTACCGTCTTCCACTTTCCTTTCATGTTACCATGATTATCTTTGTACCACCATAGGGTTGAGTGGTAGATAATGCCTATGGAATTAATTTTTTAAAGTTTTCTTTCCATAAGCATCTTTTAGAAAGGTATGTACCACTGCACTGTCGATTTCTGCCGCCAGCAGTGTGTAGTCACTGTTGTGTTCCGGTTTGAAGGACATTGTAGCCAGTGTAACTACTGGACATAATAACACCTAACATCTCATGTCTCAGGCGAGCGCAGTGGAATACTAAACTTTGTAATTCAAGTTGTTAGTGTTTCTACTGTTTATAGATCGTATCGCTTATCAGGCGAACGGCAAGCTCGTCTCCTCATTCAAAGCAACAAAAAAAACTGAACAATTATCAGTCTCCTTACCTGCGACAAGTCCAGCGACATATCGTCTTCTAGCGAAGTCTCCTGACTCTTGGAGGTTTGGGAGACATGAGCGACCTTCTTTGGAGAGTCGACAGTTCGTTTTACCTTCGGCGAATCGACAGACGCTCGCCTACACGTGCCGGGAAGCGAGTTGGCGCGGTCGCATCTGGAAATATTGACGATAGATATAAACAGATCACAGGTATATACAATGACGTTTTACAAATAGACGCGTCATACACTAACAAAATTGCACATAAAAACGGCGCACTATTCACTGTAGTCACTTACCTATACATATAATTTACAAATTGGCTCGAAGAAGGAATACAAAGATTAGGCATACGTTCGTTAGAAAAGAATATATATACATCGACAGTTACAGCTCGCATTGATACGGCCCGAGCGTCGACCGCCCAGTCGCCATGACAGTCGAATAAAATGCATTTATTAGTTAAAAAATAAGTTAATAGTGTATACTTATTACTAACGTATGAAGTAAAACAATTTTTTCATTCACAGTTAGAGTATAATTTGTACATCGTCTAAAACACAGGAAGGTATTTTATTTATCAAAATACTAAAAGTTAGTAACCCGACTAGCCGCGACAGTGGTTGGAGGTTGACTACGTGAATGTCGGGCAATTCCCTTACTTTCTTCTTGCCAATATTGAGCTCGGACAACGTATCAATGTAATAAAAACATCTTAGGGTATATACAGTTTATTTTTTGCTTTCAACTAGGCTATCGTATTGATGTAAATGTTAATATTCCGATAGTTATCCTACATAACGTGTTTAACACGCCACAATGGCCCACGTAAGCGTTTCGGGATCAGTTTTTTTATAAATACACGGTGAAATGACCTCTCTGTAACTGAGTACACTGGTAATGGCCCACGTAAGCGTTTCGGGATCAGTTTTTTTATAAATACACGGTGAAATGACCTCTCTGTAACTGAGTACACTGGTAATGGCCCACGTAAGCGTTTCGGGATCAGTTTTTTTATAAATACACGGTGAAATGACCTCTCTGTAACTGAGTACACTGGTAAGTGTCTGATGAGAGATGATTACCTCTCAGTCGACACAATTATGCCTGTTGGAATATACACAGGCTGATCCTGGAACGTTTACGTGTGCCACTATGGCGGGTTTTAACACCTTGTGTACGGTAGCTATCCGGGATATAAAATATATCCAACCGGCAAGATCTGAAGTCTGTGTATGTTCTTCAAACAGGCTGGCTTGTGTCGACTGAGGGGTGATCTCATCAGTCGACTCTATCTAAACCAATGACGTTTTACAGATAGACGCGTCATACACTAACAAAATGGCACATAAAAACGGTGCACTATTCACTATAGTCACGTACCTGTACATATAATTACAAATTGACTCAAATAAGGAATAAAAAGATTCAGCATACATTCGTTAGAAAAGGATATATATACATCGACCGTTACGTAACAACGTTAGTGCCGCACGCTCATTGGCTGTTAAGTCGGGCAATTACCTTGCTTTCGTCTTGCCAGTACTGAGCTCAGACAACGTATCTATGTAATAAAAACATCTTAGATCTAAACACTTCCATCAGGTGCAGTGGGGTTGGTACCCATTTATCTATATATATTATAAAACAACGTCCCCTTTTCTGTTTCTCTGTATGTTATCGATTTTCTCAAAATCTACTGAACGGATTTTTATAAAATTTGGTATGAAGATAGTTTAAGACCCTGGGAAGGTTATAGGCTACTTTCTATGCCGGGAAACTATATAGTAGGACTTTTATCGCGGAAAACTGCTTCACCCAGGCGAAGCGGAGTAAAAGCTAGTATAAAATAAAGATATGAAATTTAAAAATTAAAGAAAAGCCATTACTTAATCCCTTGTTAGTGCGCAAATTACCTTTTCTTTTTTTAAATTTTTTGAATGACGAGACGAGCTTACAATTCGCCTGATGGTAAGCGATACGATCCATAAACAATAGAAACACCAACACCTTGAATTACAAAGTATTTGGTATTCCACTGCGCCCGCCATCCTGAGATATGAGATGTTAATTATTATGTCCAGTAGTTACACTGGCTACAATGTCCTTCAAACCTACAACAGTGACTACACACTGTTTGGCAGAAATAGACATTGCGGTGGTATCTACCCAGGCGGACTCTATGAGAGACTCACTACTAGTACTTTTCCACTCACCTCCTCAAAATCTGTTTGCCAGTGACTACAAACTCGAAGTTCTGCGGCTTTACGACTTTCTTCGGCGTGGTGTTAGCAGAGCTAGTCGCTGTGTTTAAAGGAGACTTCTTTACGTTTTCTCTAACACTGCCTCTTCTTGATAGGGAGGCTGAACTTCTTCGAGAAGAAGACCTCGTCTTGGGCTCGTCATCTTCTTGGTTTCGCTGCATCTAGAAAATCCAAGATTTATATACAGTGAGCAATAAGTATGTGAATAATTTAAAATAAGTATCAAGTCGTCGCAGGAGCAACGCTTTCAGTCAGAAATATACTCGCGCACGCCATTGGCCACTGAAAACCAGCGCCGTGTTGTGGCTCACAACGCAAGACAGCATTATGCTGAGCTGGCCACCTGATTGTCACATCGAAGGCGTGTAACATTCCATTAATTTGTTTAATGATTAATGATTAAGCGTGTTTTATGTTTAATCTTACACACACTTTTTATGTATTGCATGCATCAGTTGTGACAATAAAAACTTTTTTTTTCTTTCTTTCCATATACGCACCAACGTACATAATATTTTTGTTCTTTACTATTATGAAATATTTACGTTATATAAATTATAACACAGAAGGAATTATTTAAATCCAGTAAAAAATCAACAAGTTATAAGTCTTGGAATGTCGGTGGAAGGGGTAAGTAACAAGAAAAAGAAAAGAGACGAAATACCCACATGTGACGTCATCGGAAATTACGACGCGTGCGAAAGAAAGAGATGAAGCGATATCCCCACAACGCGCCCACTTCTGCACATTACAATATTTGAAATATGAATTACTAGCCCATTCTTTAACCAATTTTTATGCAGTTTTCGCAGGAGTGCTTCGTATTATTAACCATTACATATAGAATAATGAACAAAATCAAACATAGCCCGGTTCCCTATTGTTGCGAGCGCCTAAATCACTCACTCAAAAGTCCAAGTATTTGTATAATTCGGCCTTTGCCAGACTAACAAAAGTAGGGCAATGTTAAAAAAAATAACACAATATTAAAATGATAATATTTGATTTAACCACAAAACCCCTTATTCTTATAGTCCTATAATGTTTTGTGATAACATTCAATGGTATTTTATTTATGACATGTGATTTACGATATGATGATGTTACTTCTTAATGTATTTTTTTTATGATTATTTAGCGGTCGATTTTTATTTTTAAATAATTATAAAAAATATGTCGATTTGTGATTTACTATTTCATAATTTTTTGTAGGACAATTTTTAATTAGACTAATGCATGCTGTATCTCCTTAGAATTAAAGATACACAAGGTTTGTATATTTATGTTACTTGTACTCAATGAACCATTTATATATTATGTGTAATCTTTTTTGGAGATCTTGAATAAATAAATAAATAAAGCCGTCGCTTCACTCCCCACATTGTACCCTGTTTTATCCTTTTATTCATTTTGTATGCTGTGACGAATCGTAATTGAATGATTTAGTTTTAGTTTGAAACCTTGGTATCAGGAATCGATGTATTGTTAAACGCTCTTTTTACAATATTCATTATATTAGCAAAAATAATTACAGAATACAATTTTACTTTTTTTTTTACTACGTGCAACCAGAGAATAAAATAGTCGCCGCGTGACATATCTTCTCTGCTAGTCTGCCCGCGCAGCCGAATACTTCCGGAAACGCCCGATGTCATCGGCTACGATTTGCAATTAGTTTCTTTTAATAATTAAAGATTGTTGAGCATAAGCTAGTGTTTCTTTTTTCTAATCACAACCCTTTGTATCTGTTAATTAATAATTTACGCCACATTCCACTTCACCGACGCTATGATCACACGAGCTATAATAAGGTCCCCAGGGACGTATATTATATATGTCATGGAATACAGGGTCATTTAGACATTGCGTTAATAAATGAAACCACATACTCGTCTTCTCTGCTTACATTGTGTCAAAAATGATCCATGAATAATGAATTTTACTAAAATGCAGATATTATACTTTTCTGATGTTTTGATTATTTTGTAGTTTAGTGCGAATTTGGCGTGCGAGTGTATTTCTGACTGGAAGTGTGACGTCGCGATGATTTTAGTAGTAGTAGTGGAATTAGTAAAAAAATAAAATTACTTTTAATTAATATTTATTTTGTTCGATACATATTTATTTTACATCTACGGCTCAAGTAACTTATTGTAGTGTTATTTTTAAGTAAATAAGTATGTGGTTTCATTTATGTCAAAATTATCTTGTATATTTTTTACTAATTTTGGAGTTGTTGCCGAATTAAAATTAAATATTGTTGTCGTATATTTGTTAATGTATTTATAATAGATAGTAATGTTTCGGTTAAATGTTTTTTTTGCTTTTTTGTTAATAAAACATTGAAGGCCTCGATGGAAGAGTTATATTACGCACGCGGCAAAATTATCGTGCTGAGGTGTTGCTCCTTTGTCTATCCATGAAAAAGGAAAAAGGCGTGATACTAAGTATATGTTAAAATAAGACCCAAGAAAACAACTGAAAAAGTCAAAGGAAAACAGAATTTTGCAATTCCGTTTACTTGGTAGTGATACTTATTACACTAACAATTCTATGAGACTAATTTGAAAATAATATATTCTTTTAAATAAAATAAAATAATTTTCAAATAGGTTATTAAATGACGGAGTTCTGAGGTAAAAAAGAGGAAAAAAATACACATCGAATTGAAAACGTCCTCCTTTTTTGAAGTTGATTAAAACTAACAATAAACCTATACAACGAATCAACGCCTCTTCCAAATTTGCTTTTCAACAGTTTAACGTGTATGTATTATTCACTTTCTTTAACAACAACGAAATACATATTAAAATAGGTACTAGTATTAACAGTAAAGAAATTAACAATTCCGCAAATAATCACGTGCAATTTCAATGTTAATTATTTATGATAATTTATATTTTAAATTAGTACAAAATCATACAATATGAATGAAAACATATTTAAATATCCTTAGTTTATTATAATATTCGTAAAAATAACCTAAATTCTTGAAAATTCATCGTAAATTATATTTAGTAAACGTAAAATCACTGTCTTAACACTTTGCCGTTGAATTTCTGTCAGGCGCAATTGGTTGCTATTATACTCTTTTATTTCTTTATTTTGTTTTTTATATATTTCTTACCTGCAGGATGGTGGTGTAAGTCCAGGTGGGCGCACAGTGATACACTGAGAGGGATCTAATGGCGCGTCACGCATGGATGGAGGAGGGAGGGGATACGGTCATGAGCGGAGCGGTTTTTTTTTCTAATGAATCACCAAAAAATGTTTTATTACATACTATAAAACTAAGTCACCCGTCTGTCTGTATGTGATTGATTTTCTCAAAATCTACAGAACGGATTTTTGTACGGTTATTACTAAAAGATAGTGCAATTTTTGATGAAGGCTTAGGTTAATACATTACGGTTTTATGTAAATTGACTGAAATATAACGATTACTGTTGAAGAGGCGATAAAGTTGGTTATGGAACGGACTGCCGAGACTAATGTCCGCAGGTTCAAATCCCAGACACACCTCTGACTTTTCTAAAGTTATATGTATTCTTTGTGAATTATCGCTTGCTTAACGGTGAAGGAAATCATCGTGAGTAAACCTGCATACCTGCGACATTCTCTATAGGAAATTCGAATTAATGTGAAGTCTACCAATCCGCACTACAGCGTGGTGGACTAAGACCTAATCCCTCTCAGTAGTAGATGCCCGTGCAGCAGTGGGACAGTATATAATACAGGGCCGATATTATTACGGTTAAAGAGGTCGCGTAAAAAATCTCGTGGGTAACATTTACGCGGGAATAACTTTGTACCACTGATTTCCACGCTTAGCCGCGGGCACAGCTATTTAAATACATAAATAAATGTAAATACTTGTACTTTGTGACAAATCGGACGTCTTTCCTCCGCTACCCGCTCCGCTATCCGCTCCGCTATCCGCTCCGCTATCCGCTCTGCTCTCCGCTCCGCTCTGTACTATAACCAAGCCGTTAATTAAGGGTCGAAGCGGGGTGTCCACTCGCGCGTGCCAGCGTATCCATAAAAGGGCATATTGGCATTATAAATAACTATTTATCGATAGGCTTGGAGGTTGTCATTGCCAGTCTCAATATGTTTCTAATTCCGCCGAATGCACGCCCGCACGGACATTTGTCGCGGACCTAGGCACCCGTGGTGGAAGGTGAAATTTCCCAAAAAGAACCCGACACAACATACACAATGCATGTCTGGTCTGCAAGTCGTTCTCATGTATACCGATTGGTGTCTCACATGGGCATCTCATTGAAAACCAGCGCTGCAGTATAACATAGGTATTGCAGTATATAGCTGAATTGTTGGCCAATGGTTGCAAGTTCCAACTGCCAACTGCAAGCTGCTGACTGCCGACTGCTTTGGAGTTCGGGCTGTCAAACGCTGTGTTTTTATTCACGCAATACTTATAAATTTAAGAAATTGTATTATACAAGAGTGGCTTAATGGACTTATCTCCAGAGCCGTAACAAAAAGCAAAAAAATAAATATAACAATACACTCAAGGTTAAAGATATCACCTTGAAGCTAAAGGAAACAGATTAGCGATTCTAGCATCTCAGCCTTTCAGGGTATAGCTACTTTCATTCTTTAAAATTCCTATATTAGTGTATTATCTATGCTTTAAAGTGAAACTCTACTTTTTATAAAAGCGTCCGTAACCAGACACTTTACAAAAATTGTAATATGAAGTCGTAATATCAAATGGCGCTATTGCGTTAATTATATTATATGTAGATCCTTGCTAGAGTATACGTACTAGCGACTGCTCAAAAACATAGCGCGATGTAGCTGTAAAAGCGCTCAACGCGGTCCCGCACGCGGCACACATGTCGCGCGACATTCTGACACACGGCGACAAATAACAACACACGTCATGGAGACAGTGGATTTTTTTTTTCAGTTAAATATTGCCTCATTCGCAAGATATTATAGGAAAAATAAAAATTGTTGCAAAGATAGCGCCATCTTTTGGCATCTGGGAAGATACTAATAGTAGGGAATGGTTATTTCATATAGTCCCAAAGGTCAGTACTCAGCGCCGAAAACTACAACTTTTTAAAATCTGTTATTATGATATTTATTATTTACTAACTTTACTAAAAGTACAATTCTGCCGTGCTAAGCTCAAAAGCGGTATGTCAGGGAAACCTTAATTCGAGATAATCGAAGTTTTGTAAATATAGATTTGTATGTAAAACTGAGATAAACTCTTTTAATTTTAACAAGTTCTTAACAAGATACCGTTATTAATGTAAATTCATTGGATGGGTATTTCTTTAAGCTATCCGACGACATAAAAATCAATGTTTTGATCTTGTTTGAGATACTGCCTTTAGCTTAGCACCGCAGAATTTTCCTTATGAACTAAAACAAATAGACTGACAAATAAAAAAACTATTTCTTTTTTATATGCGCTCTTATGCAACCCAAACATTCGTCAGATAACTCTTTATACTTTGCTGTTAATTTCATGTTACAGTAGATTTTGTATTATTCATCGGATCTGTAAAACTGCACTGATCTTAACAATATTACCTTATACCAGTAAAACTAACGTAAAAGGTGGAAAAGCGACGACAACCTAGTTGGTTAATTTATAAAAATAAGTAAAAAGATGTGTTATTGACACGAGTGTTTATTTCAGAGTGTAAAATACGTAACTAGGCAAACAACGACATTCCAATATTTACAAAAAATAGAACACATTAAAAAGAATATTGGTCACAATAAAGGTTACATTCTACAACAGCCAGCTTATCGGTTTTTTATAGGATACACTTTGGAGAGTGCTCGAAGGCTCTTTTCGAACTGATTGAGCCATCTCCATACCTTTGTCGGACCACGCGGCGCAGGCAAAAGTTTCATCCATATGTTGTTGTCATACCCAAAAGTCGAACTAAGTAAAGTAACTAACTAAGTAAAGTCTACTCTCTTCTATGTATGTATTACCTATTAGTGGAAACTGTGTTGGATTAAGAACCTTAATTTACATATTATTTTTAGTCATAATTTGTTCTGTTTGTTTCCCAAATAATAAATAAAACAAAACGGTTTGACAGCTCGTTTTTGGTGAGAGTCGTCAAGATTTGGATCGACCTGCCTGGGTCTATTATTCCTGATAAGTTTAACTCTGGAGCCTTTAAGAGTAGAGTGAACAGCTTTTGGATGGGCGTGTACCATCTTCGTCTTCATCTAGACTTTCCATCAGGTGAGATGGAAGACGAACGCCTATTCCATTACAACTTTAAAAAAAAAATATAGGGGGTTCTTAAGGGTAATGCGAACTCTTGGGCGCCAGCTTAGTTTAATGTATGTATGGGCTAAGAGGCTCCAAAGCTCAGGGATCTCTTATACAGCTGATGCAGCTGTAGCTACGCCCCGCAGCACTATGACGTTTTACAAATAGACGCGTCATAGATTAACAAAATTGCATATAAAAACAGCGCACCCTTTACTATAGTCATATACTTGTACAGCCCTAGCAGCTCGCATTGACACGGCCCGAGCGTCGACCGCCGCGGCCATTTGGTTTATTGGTCTCTGATCGCTATGACAGTCGAATAAAATGCATTTATTAGTTAAAAATAAGTTACATAGTGCATACTTATTACTAACGTATGAAATGAAACGTTTTTTTCATTCATAGTTGGAGTATAATTTGTACAACGTCTAAAAACACAGGAAGGCATTTTATTTATAAAAATACAAAAGTTAGTAAGCCGACTAGCCGCGACAGTGGTTGGAGGTTGACTAAGTGAATGTCGGGCAATTACCTTGCTTTCGTCTTGCCAGTGAGCTCGGACAACGTATCTATGTAATAAAAACAGCTTAGCCGTAGCAGATATGAACTCGGAAAAGGATCGTCATTGTATTACCTTCCGCTTTGCCGTTAACCTAATGTAAGCACGTAATCAAAGTGGATCAGCATCTCCGGTGCGTCGACTCGGCTACGACCGACCGCTGGTGGACATGGCTGACATCAGAGCGGTGAGAGGCAGGGACAACGAACCGCAAGCGCGGGAACTACAAGTTGACCTCGCAATGTGAGCTAGTGTTGCATATCGATAATCTGCTATCGATATAATCGATTATCTATCGATATAATCGATTATCTATCGATATAATCGATTATCTATCGATAATATTGTCACGTATCGATACTATCGATTGTTTTGTAGTATCGATAGCCAGTAATTTTTCGATAGTAATGATATATCGATAGTTGTTGGTTAAAACGAATAGTTTTTGCAATACTATCGATATTATGACACCATTGTATGTATTATCGATAATATGGATATCATCACTTATCAATAGTATTGCACATGAGAGCTATCGATACTATCGACAGTATGGACATAGGCAATACAATCGATATCCTGAATAGTTTTGGAAGTCAACCATCAATGGTTCTGCAACACTAACTTACTGCACCTTTCAAGTTTCAGCTGAGTCATCTAGCATCTACATTGTTAATGTTCAACACGAAAAGCCTTTTCAATCAATTATAAAAGTGTCCGTAACCAGACACTCTGCGAAAATACAGTAAAAGACAAATGAGTGATCGGAATCACCATACCCCAAAATCCTTGGCTAGAGTATACATACTAGCAACTGATTCAAATCATAGCGCGATGTAGCTGTGAAAGCGCTCAACACGGACCCAGACGCGGCACACATGTCGCGCGACATTCTGACACACCGCGACAAATACCAACACGCGTCATGAGGACAGGGGATGTTTTTTTCAATTAAAAATTGCCTCATTCGCGAGATATTATAGGAAAAATAAAAATTGTTGCAAAGATAGCGCCATCTTTTGGCATCTGGGAAGATACTAATAATACGGAATGGTTATTCCATATATTCCAAAAGGTCAGCACTCAGCGCCGAAACTGCAACTTTTTAAAATCCGTTATTGTGATATTTATTTACCAATTTTACCAAAAGTACAATTCTGCTAAGCGTAAAAACGGTATGTCAGGGAAACCTTAATTCGAGATAATCGAAGTTTTATAAATATAGATTTGTATGTATAACTGAGATAGAGAAACTCTTTTAATTTTAACAAGTTCTTAACAAGATATCGTTATTTAGGTAAGTTCATTGGATTGGTATTTCTTTAAGCTATCCGACGACATAAAAATCAATGTTTTGATCTTGTTTGAGATACTGCCTTTAGCTTAGCACCGCAGAATTTTCCTTATGAACTAAAACAAATAGACTGACAAATAAAAAAACTATTTCTTCTTTCTATGCGCTGTTCTGTAAACCAACCATTCGTCAGATAACTCTTTATATTTTGCTGTTAATTTGATGTTACAGTAGATTTTGTATTATTCATCGGATCTGTAAAACTGCACTGATCTTAACAATATTACCTTATACCAGTAAAACTAACGTAAGAGATGGAAAAGCGACAACCTAGTTGGTTGTGGAACGGACTGCCGAGACGAATGTCCGCAGGTACAAATCCCAAACACACCTCTGACTTTTCTAAAATTATGTATTCTTTGTGAATTATCGCTTGCTTTAACGGTGGAGGAAAACATCGTATGGAAACCTGCATATCTGAGAAATTCTCTATAGGAATTTTCGAAAGTCAGTGAAGTCTAGCCGCACTACAGCGTGGTGGACTAAGGCCTAATCCCTCTCAGTAGTAGAGAAGGCCCGTGCAGTGGGACAGTATAATACAGGGCTGATATTATTATTATATAAGATGTGGAAGCAAAACAGTTCCCGATTTGTTTTTTAGGTTATGTTGGTGACGCGCGGCAACGACATGCAAAACGGTGTTACAGATCATAGCTCACCAGTAGCGTAGCTTCAAGCTTGCTATATAGGGGCTTATATCTAAACTTGTTGGGGGCTCTTAATGGCAGTGCAAACTCTTACATTATTAATGTTCAACACGAAAAGGCTCTTCATAAAAGCGTCCGTAATCGGACACTGCAAAAATACAGTAGAAGTGAAATGAGTGATCGGAATCACCATACACCAAAATCCTTGGCTAGAGTATACATACTAGCAACTGCTTCAAATCATAGCGCGATGTAGCTGCAAAAGCGCTCAACACGGTCCCACACGCGGCACACATGTCGCGCGACATTCTGACACACCGGTGCAAATACCAACACGGATATGGAGACAGGGATTTTTTTTTCAGTTAAATATTGCCTCATTCGCAAGATATTATAGGAAAAATAAAATTTGTTGCAAAGATAGCGCCATCTGTTGGTATCTGACTAATACCTATAATAGAGAATGAATAAGGTTCAAAAGGTAAGCGATCAGTGCCGAAAACAACATTTTTTTAAATCTTTTTTTGTGATATTTATTATTTATTGACCAAATTTACCAAAATTACACTTTTCCTTATGAATTATAACAAATAACTCTTAGGTGGTAATATACTAATAAAATTAAATTGCTAAACGGGGCACGGTCTGTATCAACCTAATTACATACCGTGTAACACTAAGGTGTTTTTATTACATAGATCGACGCTCCCTACGTAAAGTATCGAATCTCGAATCACTTTGCGTAGGGACTCGCACTCAGGACCTCAGCGCGGTAGTCATACTGACACCGTGTACAGTTAGGATTACGCCACCGAGGTAGTCCAAATTATTACCCGAGTTGATCAAGATAATTCTATCTTCCGGTGATATCTCTTAACTCTTTACCTTGCTGATATACTAAGTAAAAACAAAAAAACCGACCAAGAGCGAGTCGGACTCGGACACCGACGGTTCCATACAAACCTGTAGGTAAGTGACAGTTCACCCATCACGACAATCGAGTCACAGTTACAGTATTTTTATTACAAATCCATAACATTACAATATGGAAAGCTGGAGGAACATAAATTAAAGACAAAGGTCTAAAAATTTAAGGTTTATGCAATTTTTCCTTTATCTGTACTGTAAGACGTTGCTTCGTACCAAATTTCAAGATTCTGAGTTCACGGGAAGTACTCTGTAGGTTTTGATTCCCTTGCGAGTTTCGAAAATTTGCGACATAAACTATAACATATATAACGCGCTCTTAATAAAATAATAACCTATTTCAAAATTGTTTATTTGTCGAAGTCGTCGGAAAACAAATTTTTGTTAGCTACCTTTTTTTTGAAGTTGCTATAAAATTGAGCTTATTAAAGATAGGTAAAAAATGAAACCTGTAGCATGAAAAGAAAAGGGAAAAAACTAAAAGGTCGTAAACAGAAATTGGTTGTTTGACGATTCCCACAAATTAGCAATTTTGGAATGGGTCATTATTTTATTAAAAGCGCGATGATTAAGGCTGTATTTTTTTATTGCGTTGGCTCAGAAGTTTGTTTTTTATCACAGTTCCAAGAGACAGTAGAGCTGAGTATTTGATATAAATTTCAGCTTGATACCTCCACGCGTTCCTAAGGAAAAGGGTCTTGACTGACGGACGGACAACAAAGTAATCCTATAAGGATTCCGCTTTTTCCTTTTGAGGTACGGAACCCTAAAAAGAATAGAAATCTCTCACAATTTGCCATCAAACCTGACGACACCTCTAATTAGACGTACCAAACACAAAGATCTCTTACATTCTAAATTACGACCAAAGGACGAGACCATTAAACTAATGTAACTACTGGACATAATTAACATCTCATGTCTCAGGCGAGCGCAGTGGAATACCAAACACTTTGTAATTCAAGGTGTTGGTGTTTCTATTGGTTATGCTCGTATTGCTTATCATCAGGCGAGCCGCAAGCTCGTCTCCACATTATATCAGAGACCTAACATCAGTTTTTTGTTAACTTGTTTACCCGAACGCCAAATTGCCTCTCCGATATGATATTATGTTCGTCAAGAAATTAAGTCAAGCGATGCAATAACTTCTCTATAATTTTAAACCTTTGAATGTTTCGCACTTTTTTTTATACTATGTTACACCAATGACGTTTTACAAACAGACGTGTCATAGATAACGTGACCAGACGTCCCGTTTTGAACGGGACCGTCCCGTTTTTCGGTAATCTGTCCCGGTGTCCTCAGAAAAAACTCGGGACACAAAATTGTTCCGTTTTTCGAAACCGTGCGAAAATTTAAGGGCCGACCGGGCTGCTACTTGGCTACAACGCCTACGAATCTTTCTTCTCTTTAATGAATAAAATGTGGACATCTGAAAAAACTCAGTTATAGATTCCAGTTCTGAAAACGATGTTGATAACTAATGACAATATATAAAAAAACAGCTGTAATAAAACACTTTTTTTTTTCAGACTAATATAAATAAAACTGAACATTTGTATCTTACATAATATTTTTAATTTTGGTTTATCTAATAATCCAATCCTATCCTAATAATATTATAAATACAAAAGTTTGTATAAAGGTTTGGATGTTTCGTATGTTTGTCTTTATAGTTGTTATATTTTATCTTTATAGTTGTTCGAGAAAACGTGGAACGTGTTTTCGGAGTTTTCTTACGTGCAACGCTCGGCCGCTGAAGTACAAATTTTCTAATAAGCGTGTCTTATTTTTTTTCTATTGTTTTTTTTTTATACTTGACGTAAATAAACCGATGTCCCGTTTTGTGACGAAAAATAAATGTTTACGTTAGTCATAGACTAACAAAATTGCACATAAAAACAGCGCAGTATTTACTATAGTCACATACTTGTACAGCCCTAGCAGCGAGCATTGAGACGGCCCGAGTGAGCCCGAGTGAGCCCGAGTGGGCCCGAATGGGCCCGAGCGGGCCCGAGCGTCAACCGCCGTCCCCAATGACAGTTTTATAAAATTAATTTATTAGTTAAGCATTTTTAAGTTTATAATTTTTTTCTTCGTACTAAGTATTACAAAAATATTAAAAATACATAATCGAACTCAGAATAGGAAAATTAAGAAACGATATTTCTGTTTTAGGCAAGTTTACATTTTGACATGTTGTTAATTACTCACTCGCAGCTTGGAATCAGGAAGTTGGCGGTGTGACACTCCCATGCCTCGGCACGTAAAGCCGTTGGTCTGATCTCTCCGGTCATGTCTCACCGGACTATGAGAAGGAACAGAGTGCTTGTGTATTGCACACAATATTATGTGCACTGTATTTCTTGCTAATCTCTGTTGAGATTGACCGCCGTGGCCGAAATTCTGTAAGGAAGGAATCATTTTGCTCGTTAAACCCACAAGTTTTATTTCTAGTATCAAGCGTCTGTATTTTAATACAGCGACGATGCCTTTCAGAGTTGAAATGTGTTACGACCTTTCTTACAGATGAGTCACATAGCATCTCAGATATTATTAATGTAAAACACGCAAAGCCTCTTCATTTATAAAAGTGTCCGTAACCAGACACTCTGCAAAAATACTTAAAACGTCAAAAATGTGATATAAATCACCAGAAACATAAACCCTTGGCTACAGTATACGTACTAGCAACTGCTCCAAATCATAGCGCGATGTAGCTGTGAAAGCGCTCAACACGGACCCACACGCGGCACACATGTCGCGCGACATTCTGACACACCGCGACAAATACCAACACGCATCATGAGGACAGGGGATGTTTTTTTCAATTAAAAATTGCCTCATTCGCGAGATATTATAGGAAAAATAAAAATTGTTGCAAAGATAGCGCCATCTGTTGGTATCTGACAAATACTTATAATAGAGAATGAATATGGTTCAAAAGGTAAGCACTCAGCGCCGAAAACAACATTTTTATAAATGTTTTTGTGATATTTATTATTTATTAACCAAATTTACCAAAAGTACACTTTTCCGTATGAATTGTAACAAATAACTCTTAGGTGGTAATATACTAATAAAATTAAATTGCTAAACGAGTCACGGTCTGTATCAACCTAATTACATACTGTGTAACACTAAAATGTTTTTAACCGACTTCAAAAAAAGGAGGAGATTATCAATTCGACGTGATTTTTTTTTATTACATAGATACGTTGTTCAGGCTCAATATTGGCAAGACGAAAGCAAGGTAATTGCCCGACATTCACTTAGTCAACCTCCAACCACTGTCGCGGCTAGTCGGCTTACTAACTTTTGTATTTTTATAAATAAAATGCCTTCCTGTGTTTTTAGACGATGTACAAATTATACTCCAACTGTGAATGAAAAATACGTTTCATTTCATACGTTAGTAATAAGTATACAGTATTTAACTTATTTTTAACTAATAAATGCATTTTATTCGACTGTCATGGCGACAGAGACCTATAAACTAGATGGCCACGGCGGTCGACGCCCGGGCCGTATCAATGCGAGCTGCTAGGGCTGTACAAGTATGTGACTATAGTAAATACTGCGCTGTTTTTATGTGCAATTTTGTTAGTCTATGACGCGTCTATTTGTAAAACGTCATTGGTGTAACACAGTATAAATAAAGTGCGAAACATTCAAGGGTTTAAAATTATAGAGAAGTTATTGCATAAACGCTTGATTAAATTTCTTGTCGAACCCAAAATCATATCGGAGAGGCAATTTGGTGTTCGGGTAAACAAGTCAACAAAAAACTGATGTTAGGTCTCTGATATAATGTGGAGACGAGCTTGCCACTCGCCTGATGATAAGCAATACGAGCATAACCAGTAGCAACACCAACACCTTGAATTACAAAGTATTTAGTATTCCACTGCGCTCGCCTGAGACATGAGATGTTAATTATGTCCAGTAGTTACATTAGTTTAATGGTCTCGTCCTTTGGTCGTGACTTAGAATGTAAGAGATCTTTGTGTTTGGCACATCTAATTAGAGGTGTCTTCAGGTTTGATGGTAAATTTTGAGAGATTTCTATTCTTTTTAGGGTTCCGTACCCCAAAAGGAAAAAACGGAATCCTTATAGGATCACTTTGTCGTCCGTCCGTCTGTCAAGACCCTTTTTCTTAGGAACGCGTGGAGGTATCAAGCTGAAATTTATATCAAATACTCAGCTCTATTGTCCCTTGGAACTGTGAAAAAATCAAACTTCTGAGCCAACGCAATAAAAAGATACAGCCGTTTATGTCGCAAATTTTCGATACTCGCAAGGGAATCAAAATCTACAGGGTACTTCCCGTGAACTCAGAATCTTGAAATTTTGTACGAAGCAATGTCTTACAGTACAGATAAAGGAAAAATTGCATAAACCGTAAATTTTTAGACCTATGTCTTTAATTTATGCTCCTCCAGCTTTCCATATTGTAATGTTATGGATTTGCAATAAAAATACTGTAACTGTGACTCGATTGTCGTGATGGGTGAACTGTCACTTACCTACAGGTTTGTATGGAACCGTCGGTGTCCGAGTCCGACTCGCACTTGGCCGGTTTTTTTGTTTTTACTTAGTATATCAGCAGGCTAAAGAGATGTCACCTGAAGATAGAATTATCGTGGTTTGGCAATTCGTGGTGGCGTAGTCCTAATTGTACACGGTGTCAGTACGACTACCGTGCTGAGGTCCTGAGTTCGAGTCCCTACGCAAAGTATTGCATCTGACTGTCGATATATAGTCCATTGAAATGTTACATTTTTTAGGCCTTACCTTGCGTTTTTTAGAGGACGCAATTTTATTTTTTTAAAGTGTAGGGGGGGTCAGTGTAAAGCTAAAACCAAGTTTGTGGGGTCACCACCCTTGTCCCACGGCCGCCATCTTGGGTTGAAATGGTTTTACGATGTATCTCTTAAACTATTTATCTGACAAAAAATTATAAACATTTTTGTTGCAAATTAAATTCTCTACAACTTTGGTCTAGTAACTTTTGTCGTAGAACTATAAATAAAAAAAGTTATAAGCGAAAATGTTAAGAAATTCAATGTTAAGCAATGTCCATTGCAACGTCATCAGAACGTGTGTTTATAAGGTTCATAATACGTACAACACAAACCCGCGGTTGTCGGCTTGTACGCGAATTACTTGGATCCTAAATCGCTTTGGGACAGATGAAGCAATTGCTTAACATTTTTGCTTATAACTTTTTTATTTATAGTTCTACGACAAAAGTTACTAGACCAAAGTTGTAGAGAATTTAATTTGCAACAAAAATGTTTATAATTTTTTGTTAGATAAATTGTTTAAGAGATACATCGTAAAACCATTTCAACCCAAGATGGCGGCCGTGGGACAAGGGTGGCGACCCCACAAACTTGGCTGTAGCTTTACACTGACCCCCCCTACACTTCTAAAAAATAAAATTGCGTCCTCTAAAAAACGCAACCCCAAATGTAACTTTTCAATGGACTACTATGTAATAAAAACATCTTAGTGTTACACGGTATGTAATTAGGTTGATACAGACCGTTTAGCAATTTAATTGTATTAGTATATTACCACCTAAGAGTTATTTGTTACAATTCATAAGGAAAAGTGTAATTTTGGTAAATTTGGTCAATAAATAATAAATATCACAAAAACAGATTTAAAAAAAAGTTGTTTTCGGCGCTGAGTGCTTACCTTTTGAATCATATTCATTCTCTGTTATAAGTATTTGTCAGTTTTCAGTCTTAGTTTTTTAAATAAATAGTAAGGTGGACCGAGGAACTACTTCATTCAACCGTATGTATGACGTCATTAGGCATTTTTAGGTTTATACTTATACTAGCTTTTGCTCGCGGCTCCGCCCGCGTTATAAAGTTTTCCGTTATAAAAGTCACGCTATATGTTTTCCCGGGAGCCTATGTTCTTCCCAGGGTCTCAAACTGTCTCCATACCAAATTTTATCCTAATACGTTGGGTAGTTTTTGAGTTTAACACGTTCGGGCAGACCGATGCAGCGGGGACTTTGTTTTATGATATATTTTTGTAGAACTTTTAAGAGGAACAATCCCGTCATACATTATTGTTGCATAACTTTAACCGTTTACGCAGCGCACGCAACAGAAGCTCTCAAAACTAATAAATTGTCCCCGTTTTTGCATCATGTTTCATTACTGCTCCGCTCCTATTGGTCATAGCGTGACGATATATAACCTATAGCACTCCAGGAACAAAGGGCTATCCAACACAAAAATATTTTTCAGTTCGAACCGGTAGTTCCTGAGATTAGCGATTACTGCTCCGCTCCTATTGGGCATAGCGTGATGATATATATAGCCTATAGCATTCCAGGAACAAAGGGCTATCCAACACAAATAGAATTATTTAGTTCAAACTCCTAGTTTCTGAGATTAGCCATTACTGCTCTGCTCCTATTGGTCATAGCGTGATGATATATAGCCTATAGCACTTCACGAACAAAGGGCTATCCAATACAAAACGATTTTTTTAGTTCGAACCGGTAGTTTTTGAGATTAGCCATTACTGCTCTGCTCCTATTGGGTATAGCGTGATGATATATAGCCTATAGCACTGCACGAACAAAGGGCTATCCAACGCAAAAAGATTTTTTTCAGTTTGGATCGGTATTTCCTGAGATTGGCCATTACTGCTCCGCTCCTATTGGGTATAGCGTGATGATATATAGCCTATAGCGCTCCACGAACAAAGGGCTATCCAACGCAAAAGATTTTTTCAGTTTGGGCCGGTAGTTCCTGAGATTAGCCATTACTGCTCCGCTCCTAATGGGTATAGCGTGATGATATGTATATAGCCTATAGCACTCCACGAACAAAGGGCTATCCAACGCAAAAAGATTTTTTCAGTTTGGACCGGTATTTCCTGAGATTAGCCATTACTGCTCTGCTCCTATTGGGTATAGCGTGATGATACATAGCCTGTAGCACTCCACGAACAAAAGGCTATCCAACGCAAAAAGAATTTTTCAGTTTGGACCAGTAGTTCCTGAGATTAGCGCGTTCAAACAAATAAACAAACAAACAAACAAACAAACTCTTCAGCTTTATATAATAGTATAGATTCTTCGTACTAATTATTACAAAAATATTAAAAATACATAAGGCTCGACCGAGACGGGTTTTTCAATCTCGGCCGAGACCGAGAACGAGACCGAGAATAGACAAATCATGAATAAACTATGAAAATGTTGTTAACTGTATACTACAGTAGGCACTGTTTTATAAAAAACCGCTTAACAATCAAAGTCAAATAACATAATATAATATATATTTTTTTCGGTACTTTCACCCTTGAAAGAATGTCTCCTTTTATCGTACAAGTAATAACTCAGCAAAACAAAAATACTTATAAAATAATTTTAACAAAAAATTAAACCGCCTTCAAAAACCACTCAAAACCAAAAAATAATTTCACATAACAAGTATATAAGGTATATAGGAAATTTAGCTCATAGATGGACTATGCAACAAATATAGCTTAACTAGCAATTTTAATTAGGCACCGACTCCAAAATTGCTATCCAATATATACCTGTTATGTGAAATTATTTTTTGGTTTTGAATGGTTTTTGAAGGCGGTTTAATTTTTTGTTAAAATAATTTTTATTTTTTTAAATTTTGTGTTAGTAAAAAATAGACCGTTTCGATGGCGTGTTTCACTCACGATACGACTATCGCGCTCAGGAGTTACACCTCTGAGTACCCCTGAAAAGGGGAAAAGGTGTGATGCTATATATATATATATGCATGTAAGAAGTAGAGTCAACTAAACCCAACCCAAAAACACAACTGATATGTTTCACACACAGTACGACTATCGCGCTGAAATGTTGCGCCTCTGCCTACCCCTGACACTCGGAAAAGATGTTATGCTATATGTATAAGTATATGAGAAGTACACTCAACCAAACTCAATGCAAAAACATAATTAAAAACGTCATAGGAAAGCAAAATTCGCGATTTGGTTTTCTAGGACGACATAATTATTCTAGTTTTTTTAGTTTTACAACCAAACTAATGAAGCGATGTTGAAAAAAAAAATTATAGGACCAATCTGGAGAGAAATTCTTTCGAATAAAAAAAGAATTTTTCAAATCGATTCATAAATGAGCGAGTTCTGAGGTAACAAACATACAAAAGAAAAAAAAACATTCCCGTCGAATTTATAACCTCCTCCTTTTTTTGAAGTCGTTTAAAAAGTACTTACATTTATACAATTTATACGATGTATTAAATATTGGATCCCACTGCTGGGAACATCTCTCCTTTACTACTGAGAGGGTTTAGGCATTCACCAAGCTGGCCTAATGTGGGTTTGTTACTTACTTTTATTAACTAGAATATTTTAACTAATTTAAATTTAACAACAATAGCTAAATAAACCGTGAACGAACGGCGCGAAGGCGGCCGCAGTTCACCAAGTGGGACTCCAACCAATCACAACGCAGACTGCCTACTCACTCACTCACACCGAGCGACGAATATGGCCGCGCGCTGATTTGAATCTCATTCTGTTCCATACAAAGTTTCTCGGTAATTGCCGAGAATCTCGGCGGTTTTTAGCCGAGAACCGAGACAAAATTCTCGGTTGGATTTATAGCCGAGAATGCCGAGACCGAGACCGAGACCGAGATCTCGGTCGAGCCTTAAAAATACATAATCGAACTCAGAGTAGGAAAATTAAGAAACGATATTTTTGTTTTAAGCACGTTTACATTTTGACATGTTGTTAATTACTCACTCGCAGCTTGGAATCTGGAAGTTGGCGGTGTGACACTCCCATGCCTCGGCACATAAAGCCGTTAGTCTGATCTCTCTCCGGTCATGTCTCACCGGACTATGAGGAACAGAGAGTGCTTGTGTATTGCACACTCGTGCACTATAATATCTCCTGCTGATCTCTTTCCGGTCATGTCTCACCGGACTATGAGAAGGAACAGAGTGCTTATGTATTGCACACACTCGTGCACTATAATATCTCCTGCTGATCTCTTTCCGGTCATGTCTCACCGGACTATGAGAAGGAACAGAGAGTGCTTATGTATTGCACACACTCGTGCACTATAATATCTCCTGCTGATCTCTTTCCGGTCATGTCTCACCGGACTATGAGGAACAGAGAGTGCTTGTGTATTGCACACACTCGTGCACTATAATATCTCCTGCTGATCTCTCTCAGGTTATGTCGTCACACCGGACTATGAGAAGGAACAGAGTGCTTATGTATTGCACACACTCGTGCACTATAATATCTCCTGCTGATCTCTCTCAGGTTATGTCGTCACACCGGACTATGAGAAGGAACAGAGTGCTTATGTATTGCACACACTCGTGCACTATAATATCTCCTGCTGATCTCTCTCCGGTCATGTCTCACCGGACTATGAGAAGGAACAGAGAGTGCTTGTGTATTGCACACACTCGTGCACTATAATATCTCCTGCTGATCTCTCTCCGGTCATGTCTCACTGGACTATGAGAAGGAACAGAGAGTGCTTATGTATTGCACACATGTGCACTGTATTTCCTGCTAATCTCCGTTGAGATTGATCGCCGTGGCCGAAATTCGGTAATTCCTTACCGAACTTTACGAATTATTTTGTTCGTTAAACCCACAAGTTTTATTTCTAGTTTCAAGCGTCTGTATTATTATTATTTAATAATACGGCGACGATGCCTCTCCGAGTTGGAATGTGTTACGATTTTTCAAGATGAGTCATCTAGGACTAGCATCGCAGATATTATTAATAAAATCACGAAAAAGCCTATTCAATTACAAAAGCATCCGTTACCAGACACTCTACAAAAATTGATTAAAATATCGAAAGATGGAATATAATAACTATGCACAAAATATTTGGCTAGAGTATACATACTAGCAACTGCTTCAAATCATAGCGCGATGTAGCAGTGAAAGCGCTCAACACGGTCCCACACGCGGCACACATGTCGCGCGACATTTTAACACACCGCGATAAATACGAACACGCGTCATGAGGACAGGGGATTTTTTTTTCAATTAAATATTGCCTCATTCTCAAGATATTATAGGAAGAATTAAATTTGTTGCAAAGATAGCGCCATCTGTTGGTATCTGAGAAGATACTTATTGTAGAATGTTCATGCTTTGTGAGTATGGTTCAAAGTAGGGATGTTATGGATATGAAATTTCAGATATGGATACGGATATGGATATAGGAATAAAATTATATCGGTTTCGGATACGCTTACGGATATGTAATTATTTCGGACTATCCGGTAGTTTCCGATAGCTTCGGTTACGGATATTAGATTAAAGTAAAATAAAAAAAAATATTATGTAATACAGTAGGGCGACGAATACTAAGTATCTTTCATCGTCATCGTCGATTATTATTTATCGATGAAGTAATTGGGGGACATGGGTGTTCGGAAAACTTCTGTGTTTTAATTTGATATGAAGTTTCAGTGAAGTAGTGTCACCTCCTCTCCGTGAAAAGTTTCTATCACACTGTTAACATTTTGCGAAATTACCTTTAACAATATCAAAACAAAAAAACAAAAGGCCAAATTGAATTACTTTGGACGCATTTTGTCCTTATAAATGAATTTTGTACGTATCACAAAACTTTTCCTTCACTTTACTAAATAAAAAAAAAAACTATTTATGAATGAGGTTATGTTATGATTAAAAATAACAAACTATATAAAATTCACGTAGCGCGTGAGCGGTGAAACAAAAACCTGTCGCAACATATTATCCGTAACTTATCCGAAACTTTTTTAACGGATACGGTTTCGGTTACGGATATATTTTTATTTCGGATATCCGATAGTTTCGGTTACGGATGTATTTTTATTTCGGATATCCGATAGTTTCGGTTACGGATATATTTTTATTTCGGATATCCGATAGTTTCGGTTACGGATATATTTTTATTTCGGATATCCGATAGTTTCGGTTACGGTTATGCAGCTCCATAACATCCCTGGTTCAAAGGGTCAGCACGCAGCGTCGGAAACTGCAACTTTTTAAAATCTGATATTGTGATAATAGGTCGCATTTTGTGGTTTACAATATTGGCGTCTGATTCGCATCTTACACTACAAGCATTATTTCCACTTCCAAAGCAATAGTTTTATTAAATATGTCGAGAGTCCAAATGCCGACACATTTGTTGATAAAAGTCGCACCATCAAAGTCATTAGTCAGTAAATATTGTTATTTATAATCCGGATATCAAGGCCATACATTCACGTATATTGTATAGACACGAACGTCCATGTTAACTATTTGTTCAAAATCTGAACTAAAATGGCGACCAAAACGTCACTGTTATAACCTATTTATTCACTTGAACAACAAATAATTTTACTTATTTGAGTAATATTTTTTATTCAAATCCAAGTTTACACTTAGACTCGAGTTCTTATATCATGAGCGCTACTGCGTGCATAACCACAAGCTGTCAATATTGACCATACTAGTCAGTTTGAATGGATTGCAGTTCAATTCACTTGAACACAGTGAATGTTCGGAACACCAAATCTAGTGCGTAGCAGGGATGTTATGGAGCTCCGTAACCGTAACCGAAACTGTCGGATATCCGAAATAAAAATATATCCGTAACCGAAACTATCGGATATCCGAAATAAAAATATATCCGTAACCGAAACTATCGGATATCCGAAATAAAAATATATCCGTAACCGAAACTATCGGATATCCGAAATAAAAATATATCCGTAACCGAAACTATCGGATATCCGAAATAAAAATACATCCGTAACCGAAACCGTATCCGTTACAAAAGTTTCGGATAATATGTTACTACAGATTTTTGTTTCACCGCTCACGCGCTACGTGAATTTTATATAGTTTGTTTGTTATTTTTAATCATAACATACTTTACCTCATTCATAAATAGTATTTTTTTTTATTTAGGAGTAGGTAGGTACTTCATTTAGTAAAGTGGAGGAAAAGTGTTGTGTTACGTACTAAAATGATTGTGCAAAATGTAAACAGTGTGATAAAAACTTTTCACGGAGAGGAGGTGGCGCTACTTCACTGAAACTTCATCTCAAATTAAAACACAGAGGTTTTCCGAACACCCACGTCCCCCAATTAGTTCATCGATAATTAATAATCGACGATGACGACGAACGATAGTTAGGAATCACCGCCCTACTGTATTACATAATATTTTTATTTTACTTTAATCTAATATCCGTAACCGAAACTATCCGAAACTACCGGATAATCCGAAATAATTACATATCCATAACCGTATCCGAAACCGATATAATTTTATTCCTATATCCATATCCGTATCCATATCCAAAATTTCATATCCATAACATCCCTGGTACGTAGTACATATATATCGATAGGCCAACCAATTGGTAATAAGTCGCTGTCTTATTTGAAATGTCCGTGTGACAAGATGTCGCAGCGTCCTTAGATATTAATACTATAATTAAATATTACCAGAATATATGCTAATATTGGCAATAAAAACTTGCAAATCATTTTATGAAACTAGATCTAAAATTATGAGATCCATATTTCTTCTTTTTTCATAATTCATATATTTTCATACATGATTTTCACTTTGAATTTTGTTTTATTCTAAAACGACGTAAGCACCAAATGACGTCATATATACGGCTCAAGACGTAATGACCATTGCTTTGCAGTAAAAAAGAAGTGAAGTGACAGTTTTTTTTGTTTCTATCTCTCTCTATGTAGGCGAATGCACGCTGTACGCCGTTATTTAAGTATGAATCTATGTTCTCTTTTATATGCTATCGCTAATTTTATTTTATGCCGCTCCAGGTTTAGTCGATTGGATTTATTCACTCTCTCAGGTTATGTCGTCACACCGGACTATGAGAAGGAACAGAGTGCTTATGTATTGCACACACTCGTGCACTATAATATCTCCTGCTGATCTCTCTCCGGTCATGTCTCACCGGACTATGAGAAGGAACAGAGAGTGCTTGTGTATTGCACACACTCGTGCACTATAATATCTCCTGCTGATCTCTCTCAGGTTATGTCGTCACACCGGACTATGAGAAGGAACAGAGTGCTTATGTATTGCACACACTCGTGCACTATAATATCTCCTGCTGATCTCTCTCAGGTTATGTCGTCACACCGGACTATGAGAAGGAACAGAGTGCTTATGTATTGCACACACTCGTGCACTATAATATCTCCTGCTGATCTCTCTCAGGTTATGTCGTCACACCGGACTATGAGAAGGAACAGAGTGCTTATGTATTGCACACACTCGTGCACTATAATATCTCCTGCTGATCTCTCTCAGGTTATGTCGTCACACCGGACTATGAGAAGGAACAGAGTGCTTATGTATTGCACACACTCGTGCACTATAATATCTCCTGCTGATCTCTCTCCGGTCATGTCTCACCGGACTATGAGAAGGAACAGATAGTGCTTGTGTATTGCACACACTCGTGCACTATAATATCTCCTGCTGATCTCTCTCCGGTCATGTCTCACCGGACTATGAGAAGGAACAGAGAGTGCTTGTGTATTGCACACTCGTGCACTATAATATCTCCTGCTGATCTCTCTCCGGTCATGTCTCACCGGACTATGAGAAGGAACAGAGAGTGATTGTGTATTGCACACTCGTGCACTATAATATCTCCTGCTGATCTCTCTCCGGTCATGTCTCACCGGACTATGAGAAGGAACTAAGTGCTTGTGTATTGCACACACTCGTGCACTATAATATCTCCTGCTGATCTCTCTCCGGTCATGTCTCACCGGACTATGAGAAGGAACTAAGTGCTTGTGTATTGCACACACTCGTGCACTATAATATCTCCTGCTGATCTCTCTCCGGTCATGTCTCACCGGACTATGAGAAGGAACTAAGTGCTTGTGTATTGCACACACTCGTGCACTATAATATCTCCTGCTGATCTCTCTCCGGTCATGTCTCACCGGACTATGAGAAGGAACTAAGTGCTTGTGTATTGCACACACTCGTGCACTATAATATCTCCTGCTGATCTCTCTCCGGTCATGTCTCACCGGACTATGAGAAGGAACTAAGTGCTTGAGTATTGCACACACTCGTGCACTATAATATCTCCTGCTGATCTCTCTCCGGTCATGTCTCACCGGACTATGAGAAGGAACTAAGTGCTTGAGTATTGCACACACTCGTGCACTATAATATCTCCTGCTGATCTCTCTCCGGTCATGTCTCACCGGACTATGAGAAGGAACTAAGTGCTTGTGTATTGCACACACTCGTGCACTATAATATCTCCTGCTGATCTCTCTCCGGTCATGTCTCACCGGACTATGAGAAGGAACTAAGTGCTTGTGTATTGCACACACTCGTGCACTATAATATCTCCTGCTGATCTCTCTCCGGTCATGTCTCACCGGACTATGAGAAGGAACTAAGTGCTTGAGTATTGCACACACTCGTGCACTATAATATCTCCTGCTGATCTCTCTCCGGTCATGTCTCACCGGACTATGAGAAGGAACTAAGTGCTTGTGTATTGCACACACTCGTGCACTATAATATCTCCTGCTGATCTCAGTTAAGAATGGCCGCCGTGGCCTAAATTCGGTAAAGAAGAAATAATTTTGTTCGTTAAACCCACAAGTTTTATTTCTAGTTTCAAGCGTCCGTACTATTATTATTATCTATACTATTATATAAAGCTGAAGAGTTTGTTTGTTTATTTGTTTGTTTGTTTGTTTGAACGCGCTAATCTCAGGAACTACCGGTCCAAACTGAAAAAATCTTTTTGTGTTGGATAGCCCTTTGTTCGTGGAGTGCTATAGGTTATATATCATCACGCTATACCTAAAAGGAGCGGAGCAGTAATGGCTAATCTCAGGAACTAGCAGTTCTAATTGAAAAATTCTTTTTGTGTTGGATAGCCCTTTGTTTCTGGAGTGCTATAGGCTATATATCATCACGCTATGACCAATAGAAGCGAGGCAGTAATGGCTAATCTCTGGAACTATCGGTTCGAACTGAAAAAAATATTTTTGTGTTGGATAGCACTATGTTTTTGAAATGCTATAGGGTATATATCATCACGCTATATACCAATAGGATCGGAGCAGTAATGAAACATGTTGCAAAAACGGGGAAAATTTAGTAGTTTTGAGAGCTTCCGTGCGTACGCTGCGTAAACGGTTAAAGTTATGCAACAATGATGTATGACGGGATTGTTCCTCTTAAAAAGTTCAACAAAAATATATTATTAAGCAAAGTCCCCCGCTGCATCTGTCTGCCTGAACGTGTTAAACTCAAAAACTACCCAACGTATTAGGATAAAATTTGGTATGGAGACAGTTTGAGACCCTGGGAAGAACATAGGCTCCCGGGAAAATATATAGAGAGACTTTTATAACGGAAAACTTTAGCCCGAAAAACTTTATAACGCGGGCGGAGCCGCATGCAAAAGCTAGTTTAATAATACGGCGACGATGCCTCTCCGAGTTGGAATGTGTCACGACTTACGTACTTTCATACAGATGAGCCTTATCGCATATCGGTCCATCGGATATTAATAATAAAACACGAAAAAGCCTATTCAATTATATAAGCATCCGTAACCAGACACTCTGCAAAAATAATTTGTAATTATATAAATTAACAAATGGAGAGCTTGAAATTATACCTACTCACAAATTACTTGGCTAAAATATACATACTAGCAACTGCTTCAAATCATAGCGCGATGTAGCTGTGAAAGCGCTCAACACGGACCCACACGCGGCACACATGTCACGCGACATTTTAACACACCGCGATAAATACGAACACGCGTCATGAGGACAGGGGATTTTTGTTTCAATTAAATATTGCCTCATTCGCAAGATATTATAGGAAAAATAAAATTTGTTGCAAAGATAGCGCCATCTGTTGGTATCTGAGAAGATACTTGTAGTAGAATGTTCATGCTTTCTGAGTATGGTTCAAAGAGTTAGCACGCAGCGTCGGAAACTGCAACTTTTTAAAATCTGATATTGTGATAATAGGTCGCATTTTGTGGTTTACAATATTGGCATCTGATTCGCATCTTACATTACAAGCATTATTTCCACTTCCAAAGCAATAGATTCATTAAATATGTTGAGAGTCCAAATGCCGACACATTTGTTGATAAAAGTCGCACCATCAAAGTCATTAGTCAGTAAATATTGTCATTTATAGACTGGATATCAAGGCCATACATTGACGTATATTCTATAGACACGAACGTCCATGTTAACTATTTGTTCAAAATCTGAACTAAAATGGCAAAACGTCACTGTTATGACCTATTTATTCACTTGAAGAACAAACAATTTTACTTATTTGATTAATATTTTTTATTCAAATCCAGGTTTACACTTAGACTCGAGTTCTTATATCATGGGCGACACTCCGTACACAACCACAAGCTGTCAATATTGACCATACTAGTCAGTTTGAATGGATTGCAGTGCAATTCAGTTGAACACAGTGAATGTTCGGAACGCCAAATCTAGTACGTAGTACATATATATCGATAGGCCATCCAATTGGTAATAAGTCGCTGTCTTATTTGAATCGCCTTGTAACAATATGTCACAGCGTCCTTACATATTAATACAAAAATAAAATATTAGCAGAAAATATGCTAATATTGGCAATAAAAACTTGCAAATCATAATATGGGGAAAATGGATAAACACAGTAAAAAGACACACGCAAGTATGAATTTAAAAAGCATTTAGGCATGACTTATAATGTTATTTGTTAACACAACTAAGGGGCCGTTCAAGTATTACGTAACGCAATATATGAAGATTTTTGATCCCCGGAAGATGTTTTCCAGTACCCGTCCTCCCTCCAAAAATTACGTAACTCTAAATTTACATTTTTTTCTATTCACAATTATTTTACACAAAATACCGGAGTCACTAAAATACCTTTGCTTTATTTTAAATTAAAAAAAAAACAATGTTACATAAGGCTTTGTACGAAACTCCCTTCCCGCACCTATAAAGCGTCGTAACGTTTTACATGACCCCCCCTTCCCCCCAAAATTGCGTCACGTAATACTTGAACGGTCCCTGTTGCAAATATCAAAATAATTAATTTGTAACACCTGAATATGTGATGATTGTGATTATTATTTTTTTGATCTGGCCACGCTAAATAAAAAAATGCTCTGTCATAATTTCCTTTCAAGTAATGGTAACGTGTTTCATTTTAGCCCCTAACTGGAGGTTATATTCATTACAAACAAATTAGTAAGTAAACATAACCTCAAATAATTTTGTTTCAGTAAACATCCAAGTAACTGAGTCACATCTAAAAATATTACAATATGCAGCGAGCAACAAAAAATCCTTTAAATCCGTCATACAGTCCTTAAATTTACCCTCGTGAAAATAATGCGACAATATTGAATAAAAAAATACATTATAGAAAACATGTAATAAAATACATTTAAGTACTGGTAGGTCTCATACGTGAGAGTCCTGGGTAGGTACCACCGCAATGTCTATTTCTGTCAAGCAGTGTGTAGTCACTTGTGTACCAGTTCGAGAAGTAGCCAGTGTAACTACTGGACATAATAATAACATCTCATGTCTCAGACGAGCGCAGTGGAATTCCAAACAATACTTTGTAAGTCAACGTGTTGGAGTTTCTACTGTTTATGCTCGTATAACCATCAGCCGAACGGCAAGCTCGTCTTGTCATTCAAAGAAATAAAAAATGTACATTAAAAACTAATGCAGAAAATATTTTACCGTTATTTAAATATTCTAAACATTAGAAATTCTCGTTTGAGCAACCATTTTGGTTGTTATCATTGCACTTTCTTCATCAACTCTTCCTTCAACTCCTAAAATATGTCCGGACTTGAAGTTTTTGGCCTTTTAAAATATTCTGGCCACACTGGGTAACAATACCATTAATCGAACGGAACTCACATTTTATAATTATCATATTTGAAAAATAATATAAATCTATATATATAAAAATGAATCGCTATTTCCCTTGGTCACGCCATCACGCGTGAACGGCTGGACCGATTCCACTATTTTTTTTTGTTGTGTTTGTTATTATCAGAAGGTTCATATAAAAGAAAATTCAAAAAATTGTGCGGAAAATTTTAAAATTTAATAAAACTTAACGTAAATATTAATTTTATATAACTGTCAATTGTTTGAAATAACTGTCAGCGATTGACAGAATGCGCGCGTGTATACATAGTTAAGACAGGACAACGTCTGTCGGGTCAACTAGTGAATTATATATTAACTTCGATAACGGGTTTGAAAAGTTTCTTTTTTTATCCGCACCTTGGCTCTCGTGTCGGCTCTGTGCTGCCACCTATAGTTAGTGTACGTGCCCTATAAAAAATAAAAAAAAATAAAAATGCTTTATTCATCACGTAGGCGAACATGGTTGCACTTATGATAAGTCAAGGTACATGAGAACATTTAATTATTACTTAATTAGATTAGCTTATATAAATAAAGACAATTTATATTGAAAATAAAATAAATGAAAAATATACCTAGTAAACAAAGAAGCCAGCTCGGGCTGGCAGGGAAGAAGAAATAAAATGATGTATAAATGTATTTTTGAATAAGCAATAAGGGAGAAACGCGTCGCGATCCTCACCGGTGAGGACAATAAAAGCCCTAACCTAGCTAACCTACCAGCCTTTCACTAACTACCTAAGCGATGACTACCCGAAGAAGAAAGGCAGAAAGAAACTCCGGGCTTTATTTTTTGTCATCAATTGTCCATTCTTTTATAATATTGTTATTAAATATATATATTTTTTTAATTAGTCTTTTCTATACAAAGTCTGATTAATAATATAAGCTAATACACGCACATCACCGTAAAAGTGCGGAGAAAATCCACATAAAAGTATTTAGCAATAACTAAAAATTAACGAAAAAAAACAATAATACTAAAAAAATTATAAAAACTATGAAACGGTGTACAGCGTGCATACGCCTACATTTACAAACATAATATTTTCATTTCATATTTTGTCATAGATCTCGGTCAATATAATTTAGATTATAAATTTTAAAGCTGATGCAACAAAATGATCGGTCGGTCGTCTATTATACATTGATAATTCAATGAGTCAATATAAAATAAAATATGTCACGGACATTTAAAACTGTTACCCAGTATAATGTCAAAATTGTAGAAAGGTACACATGAGACGTTTATGTAGTTAATTTCTAATATTGGCGTTAACATAGGGTTGGACAGGGTGTGCAGGACTGTTTTTCCAAACCGTCTGATCATCGAGGTAATCCTTTACATTATAATACCCCTTTAACATTAACTCGCGCTTAATATGACACTTAAATTTGTAGCCGGGCAGATTGGTTATTTCAAGAGGAATTTTATTATAGAATTTAATACAATTCGCTAGATAAGATTTATTTGTTTTACAGAGCCTGAAATTTGGAACAACTAGTTTTTTCTTATTTCTGGTGTTCAAACAGTGCAAGTCACTGTTTTTCATAAAAGTACCTAGGTTCTTACGGACATACATAATATTTTGAAAAATGTATTCAGCTGGCAAAGTCATATACTGAGCAAAAATACCCAAATATCACTTTGCTTTACCCGGGATTCGAGCCCAGGACTTCAGAGAGCTGCCGTTCCGCGCATGCCGTACAACTATGCCACGGAAGCAGTCGAAATTATGATGGTTGAAGTAGTATCGCTACCCCACGCTAGATGGCCTTCTTTGATATTTTTTCTAATAAGAACATAATAATATATAGATTTTTGTCATTTTCATTTTATCATTATATTTTTATAGTCTTAGCAATTTAGTTTGTAAGTTAATTTAGATGTTTTGTTTTTATTTTTACGAGATTTGTAGTTATTCGTATCTACATTGCATTTTTAACTGATTACAATAAAAGGAGGTTTTCAATTCGATTGTATTTTTATTTGGTTATTTATTTAAGGACCTCCAACGAAGGATACAAGGCATAAATTAAACACAATGTCGTAGCATTTTTACAATTGGCAATGTGACGTGCCTCTTCAATTATAAGAGACCACAGCATGCAAATTTATATTAGTACAGCGGCAAAAATAATAATATTTGTTATTAATATTATTTAGATATATAAGTAGAAAATAAAACAGACAAAAAAGGATAAAACATTATAAGTGACAAAACATAACAACATCTTATAACATGTGGTGATGAATGTGATTAATTATAATTTATTTTGAGTACGTAATAATAGGGTCCTCCTGTGTTTGATTTTGTACATTATTCTATATGTAATGGTTAATACTATGAAAAAAGAAACTATCCTGCGAAAACTGCATTAAAATTGGTTAAAAAATGAGCCAGTAATTCATATTTTAAATATTACTATGTGCCGAAGTGGGCGCGAAGTGGGGATACCGCTTCATCTCTTTCTTTCGCGCGCGTCGTAATGCCCGATGACGTCACATGTGGGTATTGCGCCTCTTTTCTGTTTCTCGTTACTTACCCCTTCTACCGAAATTGAAAGTCTTATAACTTGTTGATTTTTTTACCGGATTTAAATAATTATTTCTGTGTTATAATTTTATTTATATAATGTAAATATTTGATAATAGTAAAAAAACAAAAATGAGTCCGGTCCCTTATTGCAGAACTTGTTTCCTGTACTTAGGAATGTCCGTGGTGTCAGTCATACGTTTTTGCAAGAGTATAATACTGCCTACAGAGCCTTGGCACAGCATTTGTTATGTTTATTCAGAACTTTTGATTGGGTGAAGTTTGATGATTATTTTTATTCGAAAGCTGGTGCTTGCCGTGTTTCCTATTTAAAGTTCATTGTTATTGGACCTTTGAATTTGGAGATACATCAGAAAATTCTTAAAATGATGTCATCAACCATGAAGTCAACGTATACTGATTTTTACTACAAAAAAGCAAAAAATAAAAAATTCTTTTGGTTTGTAATTGTAAAACAAATACCTTTTCAGATTACACCACTCCCTTGCATACTCCTGTCTCCTGAATAAGCATTTTCGGGAATATCAAGAGATGGCGTCACCTGCGCATAAATTTTTTGTCTTTCCGCAATATCTAAGAAATTAACTAATAACAAAATTGGTAAAAATACACCGGACCTCATGATGCATGTTGCATCTTATTGGTGTATATTAAGATGTCGCGCGACATTTGTGCCGCGTGTGGTAGCGTGTTGAGCGCTTTCAAAACTGCATCGCGCTATGATTTTGGAACAGCTGTGAGCTAAAGGTGTATAGTCAGTACTGAATATTTACCTTATACTTTACATAAACTAGCATATATTGATCAATTTTCGTAGTGTCTTGGACACTTCGCCTGAACCGAAAATTGCGGCAAACGTCGTAGTCTCTTAGGTTATACAGTAAAACTTAACTTCAAGACTTCTGATTCCACACCCAACTGGGCTATCGCCGCTTTTTAATGGTTGAATCTATCTACCGAGAAATAGTAAACACTAATGTAAAATACTTCATAACTTTCCACATCGTGATTTGGATGTTTTTAATGTGCATATTAGTATATTTTCTGTGTTTTGTGTTAAAGTCAAAGTTATAACAAACAATATCAGTTAATAGTTACACGTATTATTATTCCTATATCAATATTTTTATCTTAAAGTTTTGCTAGTAGGATATATATCCGCCCGGATAACGACCGCACACAAGTTGTTATAACCATAGTGGCTCACGTAGGTCGCGTTACCGGATCAGCCTGTGTATATCCGGTTCCTACAGGTTAGTCGTCGCTCGTCAGTCGACATTATCTTGGACCACATACCATCAGGTGCAGTAGAGTAGTTGGAAGGAAGTATTTCGGGCCCTGTTATGTTTAGAACGTATTTGTAGCCCCTAGTACGCTATTCCGCAAGTCCTTACGCTCCCTTTGTAAGTGGCAGATTTGGTCATTTTTTCTTATTTATAAAAGCGTATTAATGAAAACACTACTAAAATATTTACTATAATTTTATTATAATTATTCATGAATATGTCTGAGCATAACATTGTATACGTATTTACGTTTGTAGCTGATTCAAATGATAGCGCGATGCAGATGAGAAAGCGCTTAGCCAACGACGTTTTACAAATAGACGCGTCATAACTAACAAAATTGCACATAAAAACAGCGCAGTATTTACTGTAGTCACATAGGGGCCGTTCAAGTATTACGTAACGCAATTTTTGATGATTTTTGACCCCCGCATGTAACACGCCGTAACGTTTTCCTGTACTGCCATAAAAGTTATGTAACTCTAAAATTCGCTATAATACCTTTGTTATTTTTTTAAAATCAAAAAATCCATTGTTACGTAACGCGTTGTACGAACTCTCCCTCCCGCGCTTGTTACGCGTCGTAACGTTTTACAAGACCCCGCCGCCCCTCCAAATTGCGTTACGTGCTTAATCCTTGAATGTCCCCTAATCCCAAAATGGTCTGTCTGTTTGCCAAATTTGATCCAAGTTAACGGCAATTCTCACGATTCGCGGAAATCGAGATTTTTGAATGGAGTAAAAATATCATAAACATGCCCTTTTTGTTTATTTCACATATTCTATACAAATATATAAAAACGATTTCTACACACAGGGCTAAAGTTTTTAATACGATTGAGTTTGAAAATTCTATTCAAGGTGGTTATGAGAATGACTGTGGCAATGAATTTGCTAAAGGTAGCAGTGAAAAAAATTAACAATTTTATATTTTACATTTTAATGCATCTGTAGTCTGCTTCATGTTACTTAATAATGGACACAAATTTTTAAAGTCTTGAATAGATTTATTTTTCTTCATAATGACGTCATGAATTCTCCTTCAATTCATTTCTTTGCTGTCTCTTCTGCCGTGGCGATATGTTTCTTACTAGTTATATTTAGTTTCATATTTTTTCTTGAGATAACATTCCTGCCTTCTTATCCTAGTTTTGCTATAGTGCATACCTTCCAGAAAATCTATTTTTTATTAAATTGGCTTTGAATGACGAGACGAGCTTGCCGTTAGTCTGATGGTAAGCTATACGATCCATAAACAGTAGAAACACCAACACCTTGAATTACAGTGTTTGATATTCCACTGCGCTCGCCATCCTGAGACATGAGATTGGAAAGACAGACACTGGCTACAACGCCCTTCAAACCGGAACACAACAGTGACTACACACTGCTGCTTGGCGGCAGAAATAGACATTGCGGTGGTGCTTACCCAGGCGGACTCACCTATGAGAGACCTAGTACCAGTGTTCACTATTATTAGTGGCGAATGGCGAGAAAATCACTGTTCAGCTGTTTCTAAGGTCTATCTATAACAAACAAACTTTCGCATTTATAATATAAGTAGGATTTTACATTTAGTGCAGTTACTGAGGCGTTAAAAACGTTAAAACCTCGGAATTCTCAGGGGGAAGATGGAATCAAATGATTTTTGCGGGAATATGTTAAGAATAATATAAATAACAATCTCTACCTATTTAAAAGTTGTGCATTTGATTTTATAATAACAGACATTAAAATTAAACTATTTTATCGCAATTTTTATATTTAAATTTTTTCCTGACGTTTTGAAGACTGCAGCCTTCATGGTCACGGGGGGGACTGACGGCGGATGACCAACAAGTCATCCTCAAAGTCAAAGTTACAATACCTACCTACAATTTACAATTATACAACTATTAAATTCATTTAGCTTTTAATGCTCCGATCTGCGCAGAATAAGCTCACAGTATCTTGAAGTCTGGCAGCCGGTCTTTTGGGTTCCAATTTAATTAAATGTAGAACTGGATCCCAGGCTTGTGCAGGCTTCCAACGATCTTCTCAATTGAAATTCGGATTTTTTTTTGATTTCAAATGCCTAGCCAATAATCCTATGTAGGAATTGGTGTTTTTTGGCAAGCATTTGAGGCTTGTCTAGTTGCAGATAGTGGTTGCAGCCTTCTTCAGAATGTTGAGCAACTACAGACTTCGTAGAGCGTCGGTGCTTTACATCAGGTGTATATTCTTTTACGCGGGTTCTCACTTGACAAGTGGTAAAAATTGACTTATCTTAGGCGGCTTAAAATAAGTTTTAATGGAATCACGCTTCAGGACATAGCCAATCTTGTCGGTTACTCTTCTTACATATGGTAACACAACCGGAACACATTCAACTGTGGCCGGTTCCACTCGATTTCTGTGATGGCGGCGTGGAATTCAGAGCTTGTTGACTCGCAGTACCTGACATGTTGCAGCTCGGCTAGGTGTTTTTCGTTACTCTCTGAAACAATTATAGCTAACTGTTTTGGATGGTGATGGTGGTATTAGTAAGCTCGTGAGGAGAAATTGAACATCAAATCTGACCATTTTTTCGTTGTCAGGTAATTGTAGGTGACAACCTAAATTAGCGTATACAAATTCAGCTTGTAAATGTGGCAACAGACCATCCTTTCGCTCACTTGAGGCAGCTCTCACAGTTGTTATTCCTCTACTCCTTTTTACAATTTCCTCCAGACCTGCAACGTTTTTTCCGGAAGATAAACCCAATTTTTCTCACATTATACAGATATGCTCATCAGTAATGCTGCTGTTCGTTGGTTGATCCGTTACTCGAAAACTAGAATAGAAAACAATTAAATACGTATGCCTATGATGGATCTATTGCATTTTGGCCATGATCAATTGTTATTTACTTTAGTCAATCATATAATAATGAACTAGAATTTATAATAATATTACTTACCAAACGATATAATAAAAATCACTTAGTAAAAAAACCTTTGTTTATGAAACTTGCGTAGAAATATGTAAGGATTTTCAAGTTGCTCCGATTAAAAAACAGCTTTGATAATATTTTTAAATTTCAACAAAATCACTGAATTTTACTATTCATGCAAACAATATCTACTTATAACTGAACTAGCCAGAACAAATGCATATAGTAGTACGCAGTCTAAGCAGCACTTGCTATGCTCTCCTACACGTTTAACTCCCTGCTCAAGGACCCTACGACCCTTCAAATAAACCCCGTACTATACAAAATGTTGGAAAGATGTTTGTCTATCTAATTGGGTAAAATTGTACGTATAACTAAATATATATATATATACCTAGTCTTGCCATAAATATTGTAATAAAGAAAAAAGAAAATTGTTAACTGCAAATAACATTTATTACTTTTACAGTGTGTCAGTTTAATACATAAATATAAAACAATTAAAAATATAAAAGCTTATTCGAAGTGGTCTCCATTGGCTGCAATACAGTCCTTTAAACGATGAGGCCAGTTATCAATAGAAGCACGCACTCTTTCCATGGGAAAATTCTTCACTGCCAATCGTATAGATTGTTTTAGGGACTCCAAATTATCATGGCGTTTAGAGCAAGCTGTACTCTCTAAAACTGACCACAAATCATAATCCAGCGGATTAAGATCGGGACTAGACGACGGCCAGTCTTCAGCTCTGATGAAGTCCGAAACGTTCGATTCCAACCAAGACTGCGTGGACCGAGCTTTATGACCCGGCGCCGAGTCTTGCTGGAAGGACCATACTTGGTTATTGAACATGGTGATGTTAAGGGGCTTAACTACCTTCTCAAGAATGGTATCTTGATACACTTGTGCCGATGTTTTGATACCTTTTCACAAAAATATGGCTCAGTCACTCCTTCATAGCTAACACCCCACCAAACCATCACTGAAGTCGGATAATGTCCACGTTGCACTCTGTCGACTAATTGGGAAGCTTCCTTAGAGCTTTGAGCATAAATACGGTCATTTTGTTTGTTAAAATGTTGCTCAATTGTAAAAATTTTCTCATCCGTAAACAAAATTTTTCTGTGACCTCCCTTTGCGTACCGCTTCAGTAGTTGTTTCGATTTTACCACCCTATTCTTCTTTAAATTATCAGTTAAGAAATGGCCAGTGCGTCTCTTATAGGCTGCAAGTCCTAAGTCATCTTTTAAAATACGCGACATGGTTCTAGGTGCTATCTTCATTTCCCGAGATAAAATCTTTTGCTTTCGGACAGGATTTCTTCGAATTCTTTCCCTTACTGCTTTGACCACCTTTTTCGTACGAACACTACGTGGACGGCCAGATCTTTTTCTGTCACAAACAGAGGAGGTCTCATTGTACCTATTAATAGCCCGGTACACAAACATTTTACTAATACCAAGTGTATGGAGAGTTTTAAAAATTGCATTTGGCTCCATACCTACTTTGTGTAATGCTATCACAGCGATTCGGTTCTCTTTATCACCCCACACCATTTTAATATCGCAAAATATTTTACAATGTATTGGCGCCAAAATGAGAAAACACAATGAACAATCGTATAAAAATGACAGATTCGAAATTCAAATGTAATATTTTTTTATAATTAAGTGTAACAGTATTTATGGCCAGACTAAGTATACTCGTATATAATTTCATACAAAATATTATGCTCTCATATATTTTTTTACATCCATTGAAAAAATTTATTGCACAATATAATATTGGTAGAAATTGCAATTTAGCGCATAAAAAACAATATCCCGAAGGTATATAATAATTCGTTCACCCCTTGAGAGATCCGAGGTCAAAACCCCCGGGCACTGCATTAGTTGGTGTTTTGCTATTTCAGCGTGAACTTGTATGACATTCTTCCTAATGTCCGCAAATAGAATCTCGGAAGTTATAACTAAATAGAGGCATTAGGGCTTAGATGTCCGAATTTTCCAATAAACACGAAGCGTCAGAGACGCTCTTCCAAAAACTTACTATTATTAAATTCTGTATATAAGATAAGTGATAGTAATTACCTGAGAACAGGACCTTACCTCGCAGCTGCGACGAAATCATAGCGCGATGTAGTTTTGAAAGCACTTAACACGTTGCCACACGCGGCGCAAACGTCGCGCAACATCTTTATATATAACGATAAGACGCAACACGCGTCATGAGAGCGGGTGTATTTTTTGCTAATTTGCTAATACTTCATTTGCTAGATATTGTGGAAAATAAAAAATTGTATGCATAAGTAACACCATCTATTGGTAATTGAGAAGGAACTTATTCGAGAGAATGCGTGGTGTTTTTCAAATTTTCCAACTGGCGTATTTTGTTGGCAAGTTCTAGTCCGTACTGGTTTGCATAATGATTTCTTATGTTTACGCGAATGTTAGACATGGAAATTAAACTAATTTTCGGATTCTATCGCGGTTAGTATTTTATTTTTTATTTTTCTCCCGACGTTTCGTAGACTTTGCAGCCTTCATGGTCACGGGGGGGACTGAGGTGTTGTTCATCCGTAAAGTCAAAGTTACAATATTTACCTACATTTTACAATTATACAAATTTTTAATTTTTTTTTTTGCTGTTGGTGGTCCGATCTATGCAGAATGAGCTCACAGTGTTTTGAAGTCTGGCAGCCGGACTTTTGGGTTCCGATTTAATTAAATGTAGAACTGGATCCCAGGCTTGTGCAAGGTTCCAAACATCTTCCCTATTGAAATTAGGATATTTTTTAATTTCAATAGCCTCGCGAATCATCCTAGGCAGGAGTCGGTGTTCTTTGGTGAAGATTTGTGGCTTGTCTAGTCGCAGATAATGATTGGCGCCTCCTTCAGAGTGTTCAACGACTGCAGACTTTGTCGAGCGTCGGTGTTTCATGTCAAATATATGTTCTTTTACGCGGGTTCCTGTATTTGTTTTTGTTTACCCGATATAAGAGATGCCCGATATATAAATTTAATTATTGTTGGACCTTTGACTTCGAAGATACATCAGAAAATTCTTAAAATGATATCATCAACTACGAAGTCAACGTATACTGATTTTTACTACAAAAAAGTAAAAAATAAAAAATACTTTTGATTTGTAATTGTAAAACAAATACCTTTTCGGATTACACCACGCCCTTACATACTGCTGTCTCCTGAATAAGTATCTTCGGGGATACCAAAAGATGGCGTCACATGCGCATACAATTTTTGTCTTTCCACAATATCTAGGAAATTAACTAATAGCAAAATTGGTAAAAATTCACCCGGCCTCATGATGCATGTTGCATCTCATAGTTGTATATTAAGTTGTCGCGCGACGTTTGTGCCGCGTGTGGCAGCGTGTTGAGCGCTTTCAAAACTGCATCGCGCTATGATTTTGGAACAGCTGTGGGTAAAAGTTGTATAGTCAGAATTTAGTATTCATCATATACTTTACATAAACTAACATACATTTATCAATTTTTGTAGTGTCTTAGACACTTCTCCTGAACTGCAAATTGCGGTAAACGAAGTCTTTAGGTAGGTTAATGTTAGATCATAGATTAGTCGAATTTTAGGTAATGATCTCAGAACAAGAACAAGCATAGAAGTAACACTATGACATTTGAGTGTACTCTGTCCAATGATTAAAGAGTATAGAGGATGGGTAATATGGTCACGTGACATGCGGCACATTTAATGCATAAAATGGTGCCGACTCCGCCCCTTACAATAGTGATATGCTAGTACCGAAAATTTTGTATCGACATCGAAGAATTAAAAGAGAGACAAACAAGCCCAAAAAAAGATCAAATACGAAAAGGGTTAGGTTCTACCATAATATAAATATAACAAACCATAATATAAACAAACAAACTGAAACTGATTTATAAGTAACAATTGTTAAAGAAAGCAGCACCTGTTGTGACAAACATCCAGTTGTGTTTGATCTATATTTGTATGTTGCACTATTCCTTGCTAAAAATTTAAGTTACAGATTAACATATTTACTTAATACATGATAAATGGAATAAGATAGCGTAGTCAGCAATTATTTGGTTGGTTTTATTTTATTTTATTATTATGCTCTTTGATCGAGAAACATAACCATGTTTCAGCAAACTAAAATCAATGAGCGTAAAGATGGTGGTTAAGATAATCAATTATAATAATTATTTGCAATAACAACAATATGATTATGTATCTATTTCCGTGCATGCAAAGGTTGCTCGAAACATAAGACCGCCAATTGTAAAAATATATCTTACATTTCATCTTTATGTTGTTTCTTTTATGTTTATCTATTCTTTTATGTAACAATTCTAATTTTATTCATAGCAATATATTAAAGTAATATTACTATTAGGTGAAGTATAATAATCATTACTATTTTACTTATCGGGAATATTGTTGGAAAACAGTTATCTTTACTCGCGTTAATTAAACGTGTGTTTTATGCATATCTTCTCAAAATGTAAAGAAATATGTATTTGGTGTAGGATTCCAATCACGTCGCTCAATATTCTCAATTCATTTTGCCTTGGTTTTTAAATTTTTTGGTTATCTTAAAAAATATTCTAATTTCACTTAGTTTGTCGTTCTGGATAATACAATATTGATGTGTGCTCTAACATTCTTTCCAAAGACAAAAACCGTAACTGATAAACGGGCGTCTGTTAAAATATCGATATCAATAATTTCTAAACAAATCCACCCACCCATCCCTAAGCTCGTGTGTAAACAAACATAATGATTTTAATGTGTATAAATCACGCCTAAAAGGGTCCAAAGCTTAACAAACCAGATCCACATATCATTTTAATTGATAAAAACAAATCCAAAAAGTAAATATACAAAGATATTTGCTAATTTTCGGTAAAAACAGTTACTAACCTATGAAAAGATATTTCGGGGTCTTTCTTGCGTGAATTCGATTTGCATCCTTTCACACAACACTGAGTCATTTTCGACACTTAACAAATACACTAATAAACACACTGAACAATTGAGAATATGATTATATTACTTTAAATTCAATATTTATGAAGATTTGTTTACATCGTCTGACACTACATGTACTTGCTGACTCGCCTGCAACAAATGGCGTTTCTGCCGCAAGGCGGTCCCAGTGTGTTGAAGTAAACGAAATAGTCCCATATGCGAAGAAAGCAATTATTTTTGTCTTTTTTTGTTGCGTTCCAAATAAGCTTTGAGTAAAAGAGATAGACATATATATTGACAATTCTGCGTCGATTTCCCTGACATAAATATAACTTATTCATATAGCTAATTTTTGAGGCCTGTCCTCTTTATTTTGTCATTGAATCTGTCTTAGACAGCAAGAAATTTAATTGTGTTGCGATCCCTTCTGACATCTTATCGATATCGATATCGATAGATGTTTTGTCTATCGGCTAAATTCGCAGACCTGCTAAAATAAACACTTTTCGGTCAGTCAACTACAAACCGTTGCAAATTGCTATTTTAGATAAAGGATAAAAAAAAGATATCAAAACCCTGATTTGGTATTCAAGTACCAAATGAAGTCTGGGTATATAAAAGCACTCGTTAAGAACCTGTTAAAATACAATAAAGTATAGAACTTTCCGGCTTTCTTGGAACTAAATTTTGTCTAATTTTCATTTGCTATTTACAGCAGTTTCCATGCCTTCCGAAATGTCATTCCACAAAAATGGTTTAGCATTTAGATTAAATTAAGAAAATGTTAGAAATTTCGGAAGGAATGGAAACCGCTGTAAGTAACAAACAAGAAATCGGCCGGAATTTCGTCTAGGAGAAAGCCAGTACGCCTTCTGTTCTTTTCTGACTTTCTTAGGGATTAAAAGATACCCAAGAGGTGTGATTTGACAGAAGCTACTAAAATGGGACGGTAAAATTAAAACACAGCGGTATCATTCATGTCACATATGTATATTTGATAACTTATTTCAATGTTAATAAAACTTTGTCGAAATGCTTAGAGCTAACACGGTGCTGTTTCTTCCAATGCCAATTAGGACGAGCTATGACAACGATCCATTTTGCCTCATAGCATCATCTGTGGGGAATCTGCAATGAAACACATTGTATGAAACACACTATGAAAATCAGATAGTTTCCTCGACCCCAGCCTTCGCGCACGGTTTCCAAGTGGCTTTTACCACTACACCACCGTATATTGTAAGTAAAAGGCAATTTATGCAAAATAGTAAACTACAATATACTAACATCTATGTTATCGACAGAATATGCAGCACAACACTATTGAACACGACTACGTAAATTGGTAAAAATGAAAAATACTTAATAATTACTGTATCGAATGGCCAACAGCAGATTATAATATGACTACAGCATAATAAAGATTAATTAATAATGCTTTTTGCACTTATGTACAGGGTTTAAGCAAATATATTAGGTTTATTGAAATAAAAACTAAAAACTATTTAAACGGATTTTATCGCGGTTTTTTATATTATTATTTTCTCCCGACGTTTCGAAGACTTTGCAGCCTTCATGGTCACGGGGGGGACTGAGGTGTTGTTCATCCGTAAAGTCAAAGTTACAATATCTACCTACATTTTTCAAATATACAACTTTTTAAAATTTTATCTGTTGACGGTCCGATCTAAAGTAAATAAATAATAAAGATAAAATTTTAAAAAGTTGTATATTTGAAAAATGTAGGTAGATATTGTAACTTTGACTTTACGGATGAACAACACCTCAGTCCCCCGTGACCATGAAGGCTGCAAAGTCTTCGAAACGTCGGGAGAAAATAATAATATAAAAAACCGCGATAAAATCCGTTTAAATAGTTTTTAGTTTTTATTTCAATGTCTAACATTCGCGTAAACATAAGAAATCATTATATTAGGTTTATTGTTTACTCACCGATGGAAGCTGATGATTTCAGTTTCATTTTCGTTACGGGAAGAATGAGATTTACACCCCACAATAACGCAGGCCATTGCTTGTTCGTAGGGCTATATTATACTTAAACAGCACTGTGTATTTATTAAAATTAACAACAAAAATATTACAAAACATGTAGCCACTTTTGAAAAGCACGCGCTGAAGTATAACGTAACTAAATTGTGTGGGCGCGTTTGTGACATTGTTTTGAGGTTGGCAAGTTGGAATTTTTGACATTTTATTTGCTTTTTAATTCGGCTTCATAGAGAGGACCAAAGGTAACCATTTGATAATTTTAAAGCGTACGCAAGCCGACTTTAGCAACATAATATTTATCTCGTTCTTTTCAACGGTTTTGGCCTATTTGAAAAAAAAAGGATAAGTATATGAGGGTAATTTAGATTCCTTCTATACTTGTTCTTGTTCTGAGGTAATGATACTATTATAGAAAATAAATGTACTGACTCTCTGGTCTGTTATGTCTTATCATGACAAGATGTATTTTATTTCGCATTACCACCTATATAAATTTCTGATTTCGTCTATTTAAAGTAATATTTATCAGTTAAGAGCAAGACTTTTGATATAATTTAGAAATTAGAGTGGATATTGGGAAAATATTATACAGAAATGTTTGGCTCATGCAATGGTTCAATCTACTTATATCCACCGAGAAATAGCAAACACTAATGTAAAATAGTTCATAACTTTCCACATCGTGATTTGCATGTTTTTAATGAGCATATTAGTATACTAGCTTCCGCCCGCAGCTTCGCCCGCGTGGATTTCGGACTTCAAAAATGGAGGAGGTGCTCAATTTGTCGGGATGTTTTTTTAATGTATGGTGGTATGCAGGTGGTCCGATTGTCCTGTCAGGATCTGATGATGGGATCCTGGTGAAATCGAAGGAAGCATATAGCATGATTCAGTATTCACGCATGATGGCTTATTATTAGCGTATTTCATGTATAACTTTGGTGTTTCTATACCAATTTCTATGATTCTTTTTTATGGAATATTTAATAATGATAACTTTTTTAATTAGGGATGACTGAGAGTGTTATAAACGTAAGAGTAGACAAATATAATGAGAAAGCTTCGAACTGCTAAGCTATCAGGAGTTACACGTATTATTGTGAGTCAACCATAAAAGATAGACATATGCTGTCGTGGGATATTTTTTACATAATTTTAAGGAAAACATTTCCGTCATACATGATTTTTGTGTAGCTTTAACCATTAAGGTTGCACACGCGACGGAAGCTTAAAAAATGGAGTAACTTCTCCCGTTTTGCTAACATTTCCCTTCACTGCTCTGCTCCTATTATTTGTAGCGTGATGAAAAGTATACTATAACCAGCACAGGAGTATGACAAATAATTGTACCAAGTTTCGTTAAAATCCGTCGAGTAGTTTTTGTTTCTATAACGGTTATACAGACAGACAGACAAAAATTTTACTAATTGCATTTTTGGCATCAGTATCGATCCCTCATCACCCCCTGATAGTTATTTTGAAAATATATTTCATGTACAGAATTGACCTCTCTACAGATTTATTATAAGTATAGATTTTCTATGTGTTTTATGTATATTGTGTTAGTCTAAGTTATAACAAACAATATCAGTTAATAGTTACACGTATTATTATTCCTATATCAATATTTTTATCTTAAAGTTTTGCTAGTAGGATATATATCCGCCCGGATAACGACCGCACACAAGTTGTTATAACCATAGTGGCTCACGTAGGTCGCGTTACCGGATCAGCCTGTGTATATCCGGTTCCTACAGGTTAGTCGTCGCTCGTCAGTCGACATTATCTTGGACCACATACCATCAGGTGCAGTAGAGTAGTTGGAAGGAAGTATTTCGGGCCCTGTTATGTTTAGAACGTATTTGTAGCCCCTAGTACGCTTTCCGCAAGTCCATACACTCCCTTTGTAAGTGGCAGATTTGGTCATTTTTTTATATAGTTGTAATGGAATAGGCGTTTGTCTTCCATCTCACCTGATGGAAAGTGTAGATGAAAACGAAGGTGGTACACGCCCATCCAAAAGAAACCTGTTCGCTCTACTCCAGGCTCCAGAGTTCAACTTATCAGGAAAAATTGACCCGGGCAGGTCGTTCCAAATCTTGACGAATCTCACCAAAATAAGCTGTCAAGCCGTTTAGTTATTTTGTTATTTCACAGTAAAATTGAATCATCGCATGAGCGTGAGGTTGACGCTCTTCCCAATGTAAAATGTTAGAAGTATTAACTTCATAGAGTTCTTAACATTAGACTATCGGTTCCGAATTTTTCCAATTCAAACGAAGCGTCAAAGACGCTTTTCCAAAAGTTTTCTATTATTACATTCTATGTACTGTTTATGCTACTGTATATAATTCAGAACAGGAGGTTACCTCGCAGCTGCGACGAAATCATAGCGCGATGTAGTTTTGAAAGTATTCAACACGTTGCCACACGCGGTGCAAATGTCGCGCAACATCTTGTTATACAACGATAAGACGCAACACGCGTCATAAGAGCGGGTGTATTTTTTGCTAATTTTCTAATACTTCATTTGCTAGATATTGTGAAAAATTAAAAATTTTATGCATACGTAACGCCATCTATTGGTAACTGAGAAGGAACTTATTCGAGAATATGCGTTGTGTTTTATATAAATACAAATAAAAAGTATTTAAATTAAAGGTAATAATGAAAATACTTTATTTATATTTATTATTTATTTGAATATATTCTTTTAATATTACGGATATAAACGCGGTGAGAAAGTCAGCTGAGTATGATAATATTTTCGTTACAAAAGTTTAAATATCGATGGAAGATTAATTATATGAGTATTTTATATGATTCATACTAAAAATATTTTATTAGTGTCAGAAAAATATACATATTTCAGAATTTATAAACTATGTTTTTAAAGATATTTTTAAATAATAAAGATCAAGTACGATTATTTACCGGTGACAGTTGAGAGGAAATGATATATTACCTTTTTTGCAGTTATCACTACATAGTATAAAAGAAAGTCGCTTTCTCTGTCCCTATGTCCATTTGTATGCTGAAATCTTTAAAACTACGCAACGGATTTTGATGCGGTGTTTTTTAATAGATAGAGTGATTCAAGAGGAAGGTTTATATGTATAATAATATCCATTAAATAGTGGAGAAATACTGTTATTTTGTTATGTTATACCCGTGCGAAGCCAGAGCGGGCCGCTATGTTTTCATATACAACGTTCACAGTTTTCTGTAGTGTATTTAGTATCTGCATTGCACCCGTGCGAAGCCGGGGCGGGTCGCTAGTTAGTAATAAGTCTTGGGTGTAAATGTTGATATCTACACTAATATAGCTATATAAAGCTGAAGAGTTGTTTAAACGTGCTAATCTCAGGAACTACTAAGCCGATTTCAGATTATGTTTCACTAATAAGAAGCCACTATTTTAAACTGCTATTATAGGCTACTTCTTATCGTAAGAAAATACATAAATATAGGACTTTTATCCCGGAAAACTCCTTCGCGCGAGCGTTACTGCGAGCAAATCTAGTTTCTTAATAACAATCAACCCTTTCTCATGTTACCTACCGTACTTATTTCTCATGTTAATAAGGTCGAGTTTCGCGTGTTTCGCGCAACTGTCATGTTAGCCGGCTAACATTCCAATGATGAATGGGTTAAAATCACTTAACTACGGACATTTTAAAGTAAAACAAAATATAATAAGATTAATGTAAATAAGGATAGAACGCCGATGTAATTGTGACCCAGTTATGTTCTACTTTCATGAAGTTTGTATTTGAGGATGCATTGTGTAATGTGGTTTTAAGTAAAATGAGTAATGGAATGCCAGTGGCATGCGCTTACGCAACGTGAAACGCTACGGTCGCCATGATTTATGGACGTTACGGACAAAAGTACAAAATAAAATATCGTCGCAATACATTGTAAAGATAATACCGGATTCCTACGCAAAATGGATGTATTTTAATTAATTTATTAAACTTATTTTATCTTTGTTTATTTGTCACTCTCTTAATAAAATAATGACTTATTCCAAAATTGTTAATTTGCGGGAATGGTTAAGGCGATACCTCAAGGTTCATTTTCATACATTTTGTTTCACCTTTAATCTGGGTAACTAAACAAGTATTGGCAAGTAAAGAATTTAAATTCACGTCTAGTTAGTGATTAGTTCTCGCAATTGAAAGAAAAACGTAAAAATAATTAATAATCATGGATATTTCTGCCTTTAAAATTTCGTCATATTAAATTTTCTTTAATTCAATTCTTTACTTGCCAATACTTGTTTAGTTACCCAGATTAAAGGTGAAACAAAATGTATGAAAATGGACCTTGAGGTATCGCCTTAAAGAAACGAATTTCTGTATGCGACCTTTTTTTTAAGTTGCTGTAAAATTGAACTTATTAAACAAAAGTCAAAAGTGAAACCTGCATGAAAAAAAGGAAGAAAAAAATAAAGGTCGCCAACAGAAAAGAGTTTTTAGACGATTCCCACAAATTACCAATTTTGGAACAGCTTATTATTTTATAAAGAGAGCGTTACCTAGAATTGAAATATTTATTCGTCATAAAATTGTATTCTTATAATGATTTCTTATGTACTGGCGGTTTACTTATTTGTACCTCGTCTTATATACTGGTTTATAGCTCGTTTCATCATTTAAAGCAATAAAAACATTGTTTACATTTAGCACAAAGCGTTACATAACATTGTTTTTTTTTTATTTTAAAACAATAACAAAGGTATTTTAGCAAATTTCCGCTACTTTGCGTAACATAATTGTGGATATTAGAAAAATATTGAGTTATATAACTTCTGGAGGTGTAAATTGCGTTACGTAATATAAAGTAAAGACCTACCTTAAATTATTTATAATATTAAACCTCTGCCGGATTCATGGAGTTTCTACTCATCTGTCGAGTGAAAGTGGTAACACACCCAGCGGCCTTGCTCACCAGCGAAAGTTACTCGTATGAATGGGCGAGATCCGTGACACTCAAAAACACCTTGTTTATTCAACTTTACTATAGTTAGTGGTTCACTATCTTGCAAGATAGTGACAGACTGGTACCCCAGAGACGGAAAGAGAAAAAGAGGGAGACAACATATTAGATGGGAAGTGGAAATCAAACAGACAGCAGGACCAAACTGGAGGAGGGTAGCTCGCGATAGACGATAATGGAAACAGTTAGAGGAGGCCTTTGCCTCAAGGCACACCGAACTTCGAGACATACATTAGAATAACTTTAAACTAATAATTACTGATGAATATTGTTTTGCTGTTCAGTTTTTCGGAAATAAAAGGCTTTATTATTATAGTTAGTGGTTCGGGCCTGATTCCGTGCATATTTGAAAGATCGTCAAACCGACGGCTAAACATTTGCAATACACGGACACGCACGTGTGACTAGAGCTTAATGGCTCCCCGAGTCGTGGTGGCATCTTTCCATCCTAGCTGAACCTGAGATGCTGCACCGAATCGTCCCCGTTTCCGCAATCCAAGCACCTAGTCTTATTGCTTCAATATTGAAGGTGGAGTTAATGCAGTCCCACCTCACAACTAGCTTGCCTGAGTAGAAACGGGCGCCTCATGTATATACTGTTCCACTGCTGCACGGGCCTCTACTGAGAGGGATCAGGCCTTCCACCACGCTGTAGTGCGGGTAGACTTCACACATTCAAAATTCCTATAGAGAACTTCTCAAGTATGCAGGTTTCCTCACGATGTTTTCCTTCACCAAAGCAAGCGATAATTTACAAATACACACGAAACTTCAGTAAAGTCCGAGGTGTGTTTGGGTTTAGAACCTGCGGACATTCGTCTCGGCAGTCCGTTCCACACCCAACTTCTCTATAGGAATTTTGAGGGTGTGTGAAGTCTACCCGCACTAAGCGTGGTGGACTAAGGGCTAATCCCTCTCAGTAGAGGAGGCCCGTGCAGCAGTGGGACAGTATATAATACAGGGCTGATATTATTATAACCTTCAGTAATGGAGACGCGCCTGACAAAGAAGATGTCTCCATTGGTGCATATCTCAAATATGATTTATTTATTGCTTTGAATTGCAAGACGAGCTTGCCGTTCGCCTGAAGCGATACGATTCATAAACAGTAGAAACACCAACACCTTGAATTACAAAGTATTTGGTATTCCACTGCGCTCGTCTGAGACATGAGATGATAGTTATTATGTCCAGTAGTTACACTGACTACTTCTCAAACCGGAACACAACAGTGACTAAACACTGCTTGACAGAAATAGACATTGCAGTGGCACCTATCATGGACTCTCACATATGAGACTATAAGTAAAGTTGATTCCAATAGTACTTCAAACCCATAGAATTTTAATTTTAAGTGGTACTGTGGTATTAGTATCGAGGTCACTGCCCCAACTGGGCATCGAACAAGTCAACGCTCGCGTTTGCGCAACACTTGCACGATTCACACGAGAAAGTCATTTGTGCGTTCCATAAATTTCATGGTTTGTTTATGGCTGGTAAGGTTTGACGCTTTTGGGTATTTTTTTTAATTTATTTAAATTAATATACAGGGTAATTTTGTCATCGCGTTACTAAATGAAACCACATACTTATCTACTTGGAAATAACACTACAATAAGTTACTTGAGCCGTAGATGTAAAATAAAACTTTTTAACAAATAATAAAACCGCCTTCAAAACCAAAAAAATAATTTAACATATATTATTGTTATACAATAATTATGTAACTTTATTTTGACAAAAATAATCTCGCGACAACTTATTTGTATGACGTTTGATTCAATTTACAACATATTTATACTTTAATAAAAATATGTTTTTAAACAGGTTTCTTATTCTTTTTTGTTTTAAAGTTAATAGCGTTAATACAAGAAATTAGTTTCATATTTTGTCAACATGGCGAGGTTAGGGAAGGATACAAATTCATTTCTTAAAACACATCAGAGGGTTAAATAATTATTCTAATAAATTAAATTAATGCGTGTATTTGTGAATTATAGCTTGCTTTAACGGCGAAGGAAAACATCGTGAGGTAACCTGCATACCTGAGAAGTTTTCTATAACAATTTTGAGGGTGTGTGAAGTCTACCCGCACTACAGCGTGGTGGACTAAGGCCTAATCCCTTGCAGTAGTAGAAGTTCGTGCCCAGCAGTAATATAATCAAGGCGGGTATCATTTATTTATTTTTATTTCTTCCTGCCACGATATAAGTTCCGCTCGAATAGCGCGGTTCGCAAGCCTTAATCCGCCATAGTGGCCACGAAAGCATTAAAAAATCAGCCGCGCTAAAATCTGTAAATAGTTATTTCAATATCTTGTAAAACTTTTAAATTCCTATTTAAGAGATGTATATAATGCTCGCATCGTTACGTAATTGCCGGTAATTGCTGATTCACATATTGACGTAATGTGTAAACTTCTCAGGGCTTGGTCAAGAGAAATCTGCGACGCGGACGTCCGTGTTACATTCGCAAATATGTCGACAAAGTCATCATGTGTGATATTAAAAAGTATATGTATAAACTATGGTTTAAAACTTTTGTAATCTACTTAATAATATTGAAGGATTTATTTTTGCTAATATAATGTTTAACACTGTAAAAAGAGCGTTTAACAAATTAATTAATTGTCGTTCCAATATGTACATATTGGAACGACAATATTATTTTACAAACGCATTCCATATTCAAACTGCACAATGTACTCACCATTTTATTTTTTAAGACATTCCATATTCAAATTGTTAAAAACAAACACTACAATGTATAGAGGTTGAAAGTCAACACATAAATACTCCTTGCACATCACAAACCACTCTCAATAAAAAGGCACAACCATCGATATATAATATGTACTACGTGCTAGATCTGGCGTTCCGAACATTCATTGTTCAACTGAAGTGTACTGTAATCCATTCAAACTGACTTTAGTATGGTCAATATTGACAGCTTGTGGTTGTACGGAGTGACGCTCATGATATAAGAACTCGAGTCTAAATGTAAACCCGGATTTGAATAAAAATTATTACTCAAATAAGTAAAATTATTTGTTGTTCTAGTGAATAAATAGGTTATAACAGACGTTTTGGTCGCCATTTTAGTTCAGATTTTGAACAAATAGTTTATATGGACGTTCATGTCTATAGAATATACGTCAATGTATTGTAGTAATATTTCTTTAGAATCGTTATGATTTGAAACTGGATAAAACGAAAATGCGTTCCGATATTTGAAAAAGGAACTGCGTTCAACCAGCCTGCATGCTACATTAGGCATAATTTATTCTTTTAGTAGCTTCCGCCCGCAGCTACGCCCGCGTAGATTTCGGACTTCAAAAATGGAGGAGATGCTCAATTTGTCGGGATGTTTTTTTAATGTATGGTGGTATGCAGGTGGTCCGATTGTCCAGTCAGGGTCTGATGATGGGATCCTGGTGAAATCGAAGGAAGCATATAGCATGATTCAGTATTCACGCGTGATGGCTTATTATTAGCGCATTTCATGTATAACTTTGGTGTTTCTATACCGATTTCTATGATTCTTTTTTATGGAATATTTAATAATGTTAACTTTTTTAATTAGGGATGACTGAGAGTGTTATAAACGTAAGACTAGACAAATATAATGAGAAAGCTTCGAACTGCTAAGCTATCGGGAGTTACACGTGTTATTGTGAGTCAACCATAAAAGATAGACATATGCTGTAGTGGGATATTTTTTACATAATTTTAAGGAGAACATTTCCGTCATACATGATTTTTGTGTAGCTTTAACCATTAAGGTTGCACACGCGACGGAAGCTTAAAAAATGGAGTAACTTCTCCCGTTTTCCCAACATTTCCCTTCACTGCTCTGCTCCTATTAATTGTAGCGTGATGAAAAGTATACTATAAACAGCACAGGAGTATGACAAATAATTGTACCAAGTTTCGTTAAAATCCGTCGAGTAGTTTTTGTTTCTATAACGGTTATATAGACAGACAGACAAAAATTTTACTAATTGCATTTTTGGCATCAGTATCGATCCCTAATCACCCCCTGATAGTTATTTTGGAAATATATTTCATGTACAGAATTGACCTCTCTACAGATTTATTATAAGTAAGTACAGATTACAATTTAATTATTGAACAGTAACATTTGAGTTAAAGCGGATTTTCAACAATGCAATACTTATACATACATTAACATATATTCTCAGAGTTTTATCTATTTTGGTGATATTTAAATCTAATGTCTGCCTATGTGAAAATTATACATTAGAAATCTTTCATAAATCTATATATATAAAGAGAAATGTTTGTGTTTTTTGGTTGTAGATTTACATGCTTTTTTATTTTGGTTTGGCAAAGTGGCTTTACTGAACCTAAAAACATCGTGAGGAAACCTGCATACCTGAGAAGTTCTCTATAGGAATGAGAGTGTGTGAAGTCTACCAATCCGCACTACAGCGTGGTGGACTAAGGTCTAATCCCTCTCAGTAGAGGAGGCCCGTGCAGTGGGACAGTATAATACAGGGCTCATATTATTATTGAAATACAGAGGTCGCCGTGTACTCATTAAGCAAAAATGTTTAATTAATTGTAAATAATTAGTTTAATAAAATAATTATTGGTCGAAAGATTTTTTTCATTTTCAAATAATGTTAGTTGCGGTTAAATTTAGAAGTAGATGATTATATTACTGATGGTAACTCTCCGCCTGGGTAGGTATCACAATGTCTTTTACTGCCATTAAGCAATAGTTTGTAGTCACTGTTGTAGGTTGGAAGGGCATTGTAGCCAGTGTTACTACTGAACATAATAAGACTTAACATCTCATGTCTCAGACGAGCGCAGTGGAATACCAAACACTTTGTAATTCAAGATGTTGGATGGATACCGTCAGGCGAACGGCAAGTTCATCTTGTCATTCAAAGCAATAAAAATATATATCCAAATTCCTACTCAAAATTACTTTCTATTGTTCACTGTTTTGTCACAAACGGATTCTTTTGTGGAACAAGCGTGTCCGTTAACAAAAATATCGGAATATTTTCGCAAAACCAGTATTATAGAAAAACACATAATATTTGTTTAAAATAGAAAGTGTTCGGAACAGACGATTTCTAATACGTTTGAATTAATTTATGGCTTCATGCGTTTTATATTGAAATTTGCTATGGTGTTATTGACGTATCTTGTTATTTGCATAATGTAGGATATATCCTATATCCGCCCGGATAGCGACCACACAAGGTGTTAAAACCATAGTGGCCCACGTAAGCGTTCCGGGATCAGTCATATCAGGTTCCAACAGGCATAACTGTGTCGACTGATGAGGGGTCATATCCGATTCGAAGTAATAATAATATCAGCCCTGTATTATATACTTGCCCACTGCTGCACGGGCCTCCTCTACTACTGAGAGGGATTAGGCCTTAGTCCACCACGCTGTAGTGCGGGTAGACTTCACACACCTTCGAAATTCCTATAGAGAACTTCTCAGATATGCGGGTTTCCTCACGATGTTTTCCTTCACCGTTAAAGCGAACGAAAAATCACAAAGAGTACACACATGATTTTAGAAAAGTCAGAGGTGTGTGCCCTTGGTATTTGAACCTGCGGACATTCGTCTCGGCAGTCCGTTCCACACCCAACTAGGCTATAGCGACCGTACCCAAGGTTAAAACCCGCCATAGTGTTAAGTGTCGCGTTCCGTCCCCTGTGTATATCCAGTTCCAACAGGCATAATTGACAACATTTCATTTTTTCAACATACCAAAATGTTTATATTTTATGAAACTAGATCTAAAATGATGACGTATCTATTCTAATATTGACATTTGACATTGTCAAATGACGGTGTCTTAGTTTTTTAAAATAAGTAATAAGGTGGACCAAGGAACTATTTCATTCAACCGTATATGTGACGTCATCAAGCATTTTTCGGTTTTTAATTTTTTTTTCTCCGAAATTAAGTATTAAAAAAATATTAAAAATTCATAATCGAACTCAGAGTAGAAAAATTAAGAAACGGTATTTTTGTTTTAGGCACGTTTGCATTTTGAAATGTTGTCAATTGTGTCGACTGAGGGGTAATCGTCTCTCGTCAGTCGATATTCTATTACCTACTCTTACCATTAGGTGCAGTGAAGTAACTTTTCTGTATAAAAAAATCTAGCTTATAAGGACTGCCCCGGTGGCGTAGTTGCGCATGCGCAACGGCAGCGCTCTGAGGGTTTGAATCATTGGGCAAAGTGATGTTTGGGATTTCCTGTATCAGTCCGGAGTCTGGAATGTGATCCGATATGGCGATAGGCTCGCATATCATCATGGGACGGAACACACTTGGCGAAAAGTGGGTGCCCTGGTTGCGCCTCTGCATACCCCTTCGGGGATAAATGCGTGATGCGTATGTGTGTGTGTGATTTAAAGATCAACGAGACCTCAACACGGCAGTCGATTTATAAAACACTAGTTGACCCGACAGACGTTGTCCCGTCTTAACTATGAATTTGCAGCGCGCATTCTGTTAATCGCAGAAATGAACTTTTCTTAAATTTTCTAACGTTCCGCTCAACTTCCTTAATTTTTTCTTTCATAAGAACCTTCTCCTGACAATAACAAACACAAAAAAAAATTGTGTAATCCGTCCAGCCGTTCACGCGTGATGGCGTGACCAAGGGAAATAGGTATTCATTTTTATATATATATGGTTGCGCCATATTTCTAATTCATTCTTTATAAATTTTAACTTCGCATTTCCGGTCGCGTCAATCCCAATGATGTCTTTTTTATTAATAATTAGGTGATACGACACGTACATTTCCTTACCGCATCCCTTTCCCGCACATACCTTTCCAGCGAGCGAGAGCGAGAGCGCTTCGCTGGGAATTGGTTCCGCGAGTGCCCGCGCGCCGTACGGGGTGCGGGTGCAAAAAACACTTTTTGTTCGCGCCCCGCAATGACATGGACACGATGACGTCGCTCGCATAATTAATTGAAAATTATCGGTCTGTGATGTTATTTCCTTAATTAACTTCGTGTGACTGTGCATATCATAGATAGTGAAGTTTAGTATAAGTGGTCGCCGCAAGCAGAAACACGAAGCCGCCAGCATCAACCAGCCGAACCGCCGCCGCAGACGCCGTAAGGTACTGTGCTCCCATCCTTTAGGAGTTGCCTATATTTTCATTCCTATCCCGCAGGCAGCTCTAATCCTACAAGTGCGTGTCGTGTCCAGATACATTTTCCCCCCGCAAAATACAGTCCACTATTTTTTCTAAAGTAAAGAACCAGCGCCTCCATTTTGTGTTCCTATCGAACCGGACTTAATTAAATCTAACCGCATCGTTTGTAATAACGCTAATATTTATATTATAAATAGGATTGAGCCCTATTTATATTCGCGTAATATATTTCTTATATTATTTTCGCAATTTGTCATTCCGCATTCATCGTTTCGCAAACCGCGTGTACCTACAATTTGTCGTAGTTGTCTAGGTACTATATATCGCACCTATTATAGGAACCGCGCTATTTTTATATAGTTTATACCGCTAATAAATAACATTTATTATATTAACGCTAGGTACTCAGTAGGGGTAGGCATAGTTATACACGTGTACCGTGCATGCATCTACGCATCATAATTTATTTGTACGTAGGTAGATATATATTCGCGTTAATAAGTACTTATTTAATCCGCGTAACGTGTGGGTATATTCTGCTTTCCATTGCATCGCACCGCGTACTTCGTTATATTTCTTTGCTCACTTCGGTACCTATTTCATTTTAAATCATGTCTAACGACAAGTTAACACTTTTAAACGCAAAGAAGGAATGCATGTATATGCGCATGCAATCTTTAGCTGACAAATCTAATGATTTGTCGATCGAATTAGTTAGGGAAGAATTTCTATGTGAGTTGGAGTTAATTGATAAATTGAGGTCTGACTTCGAAAGTGTTTTAGATGAAATAAATATTATACAATTAAAATTAAAACCTACGCACGTTGTTAATTATCAGTCACTAATTGCCTTCGATGACTTGTACAGTCGAGTAAAACGCGCCGAGAAGAAATTATGTACGACAACTCAACCTGATGTTAAGTACAGCAATAAAATAAAATCTAAATTAGCTCGTATTGAATTGCCCGAATTTACCGGTGATGTTAAAGCATGGCCGTTGTTTTATTCCACATTTAAAAGCATGGTTCACAACAATCCCACGCTAGACGATTCAGATAAATTGCATTATTTAACATGTAAACTTAAGGGCAAGGCGCAGGCCGTATTTATTGGTATAAGTCCATGCGCTGAGAATTACACACTTATTTTAAACGCATTAATTAGTAAATACGAAGATAAACGGCTCCTCGCTAGTTCGTATTTAGATCAGATATTTGAACTCAAACCATTTCATTCCGCAACTGTCAATAACCTTGAACAGTTTCTCGATAAATTCGCAACTTCAGTTTCCGCATTAAAGAATTTAAAATTCGATAGTCTTTCAGATCTAATATTTTTATATATGGCTTTAAAGAAATTAGATAAAGAAACCGCACACGCTTTCGAGTTAGACAACAGGGGCTCCGCTATTCCACGTTTTGATTCCTTGGTGTCATTTGTTCGCGATCAAACCAAAATATTGCAAAATACTGTCAAATCAGAAAATGTAAAGAAGAGTTTGGACCGTCGGACAGATGCGCCATCGAAGTCGCTCAAGTCAACGCATACCTACCTTAATACCGCGTCAGAAATTCCGCAGTCTAAATGTCCTTTATGCAATGTATCGCACGAACATTTATATAAATGTCCGGGTTTTCACAAACTTACACCTAACGAACGCTTTAAATTTGTAAAATCAAACGCTTATTGTGTTAACTGTTTAAGTATGAGGCATCGCTTATTTAATTGCAATTCTAAAATGCAATGTCGTAAATGTCAATTGAAACATCACACTATGTTGCATTTTGATAATAATTCCGCATCGAGAGTGTGTGCAGTCGATTCGCCGCTTACGCCTATCGCGCCGCACACTAGTGTGACCGCGCGCGAATACAATAGCGAACGGCTCGGGGAGTCCGCTGCCGCGCCGGCCGCGCGGGCGCTCCCGCCCGCTACTACTCGCACCGACGATGTTGCGCTGTGCGCTCTCTCGCACAATAATATTCCGCCAGTGCCTAGCACTGTTTTACTCGCTACTGCGCGCGTTGTTATTGTTGACGCTCATGGAGTTGAACATTATGTTCGTGCTTTATTAGATAGCGCTTCTCAAAGTAATTTTATTACTAGTGTGTGTTGCGACCGTTTAGGATTAAATTGTCGTAAAGAACAACGGTGCGCTGTTAAAGGTATAGGAGGTGCCGCTAAATTTACCCAGGGTTCCGTGAATATTAAATTCTTTTCTCGTTTTAATAAAAATATTAATTTTGATATGGAGTCATTGGTAGTGGATAAGGTGACCGAATTATTGCCGACCGTCTCGGTTGATACTTCGCTGCTGACTTATTTAAACGACTTACCTCTGGCTGACGATACTTACGCCGTCCCTGGCGAGATTGACTTATTAGTTGGCGCTTCTATTTTCCCTCACCTTTTGTTGTCGCACAAGGTCCAAGGACAACCCGCTCGCGTCGCTCCACATGCATTAGAGACCGTATTAGGATACGTAATCTTAGGTTCCGCGCCCGCATTTAATCATACTTGCGCGTCAGTTTCGTACTGCTGTGCAGTTGAGCCGCTAGAATCGGTGATTCGAAAGTTCTGGGAGTTGGAAGAAGTGGTAGTTCCACCCATTCTAAGTCCTGATGATAAGGAGTGTGAAGAAATTTATACTCGCACTACCACCCGCGAAGATGATGGTCGTTATACCGTCGCGCTTCCCTTTAAAGGGGATGTATTTAGTCTCGGCAATTCTCGACGAATAGCTGAGAAATGTTTTTTCTGTTTAGAACGGAGAATGCAGGCTTCGCCTAAATTAAAGCAAGCCTATGATGATGTCATACACGAATATTTACAAAAGGGTTATATCGCAATCGCACCTCCGGACATAGGTGATATTAATACCGCTCCGTCATATATTATACCGCACCATGGGGTTATTAGGGAGGATAAGCTTACCTCTAAACTACGAGTCGTGCTTAATGGTAGCGCAAAAACTAGCACATCGGTTTCCCTTAACGATATTCTTCATAGTGGACCCAATCTACAGAGCAACTTATTTAATATTATTTTTAACTTTCGTTTATTTGCCGTAGCCCTTTCAGCGGATATTAGACAAATGTTTCTTTGTATAAATATACGCGAGTGCGACCGTAGATTTCAACGCATTTTATATCGTTTTACGCCTGAGGAACCCCTGCAGGTTTATCAGTTTAACCGCGTCTGTTTCGGTCTTAAGTCTAGTCCGTATCACGCGCTTCGGACGATAAGGCAACTTGCGTCAGATGAAGGCGATTCATTTCCTAAAGCTCGGGAAATTATTGAAACCGGGTTATATATGGATGACTTTGTTTACTGCGTCGACAGTGAAGATGAAGCCATCTCCACCGCCGCTCAGGTTATTTCTCTTATGAAGGCCGGGCAGTTCGATCTCGTAAAGTGGACGAGCAATTCGCAAACTGTATTAGATTCTATTCCGCCCTCACATCGTCTTTCATCCGTAAAGGAGTTTGATGATTGTGATTCGCATAAAATTCTCGGTCTGTGTTGGTCACCTAGGTCAGATTCATTTAGTTTAAAAATTTCTGCACCAGACGAGACATGTACGAAGCGTACCATACTTTCCTGTGTTGCGCGATTATGGGATTTAATGGGGTTTGTAGCTCCGGTAATATTATATGCCAAGCTCCTCATTAAGGAACTTTGGTTAATTAATTGTGATTGGGACGAGGTCCCACCTGAGAACATTATTAAGTTGTGGCAGCGCTTCAGGGAGGAACTTCCCATTCTTGAATCACTTAAGATACCACGCCATGTGGATATTAGGCCGACTAGTGTAGTGAACGTCATTGGCTTCGCTGACGCAAGTGAGAAAGCTTACGGCGGCGTTGTATATTTTCACGTCGAAAATGATGGCGTTAACACAGTTCATCTAATCTGCGCAAAGTCTAAAGTTGCGCCTCGCAAAGTTGTATCACTCGCTCGGCTTGAATTGTGTGCCACATTAGTTCTCGCGAAATTAATAAGTAGCATCATTGACGCTTGTAATAAACGCCACAATATTAATAAAGTATACGCGTTCTCAGATTCCACAGTCGCTTTATGTTGGATTCACTCCTCGCCGCACAGGTGGGATACGTTCGTGGCTAATAGAGTTTCTAAAATTCAATCTTTGTTACCTCCGCAAAACTTTTATCATGTGCCCGGTATAGACAACCCAGTGGATTGTCTATCTAGGGGACTTTCTCCCGCACAAATTCTTAATCATCCGCTTTGGTTTCATGGTCCGTCCTGGACATCGTGTAGTCCGTCGGAATGGCCCATTTCCGCTTTCGAACCGTCTACGGTTTCAGAACCGCCAGAAGAGAAGAAACACGCTTTAGTCGCTTCGATTCCGCGTCAAGAATCGGTAATTATTGACTTGGCCAATAAGTTTTCCTCTTGGTCCAAGTTTTTACGCTGCGTTGTATACGTTTGTCGCTTTTCGAAATTATTACCCTTGCGTGATAATATTTCCGCTTCAGATTTAAATTTCGCAGAAAATATAGTTGTTCGGGAATTACAAAAAATGTTTTTCCGAGATGAGTTAGTTAAACTACAAGCCGGAAGGATTTGTAGTCGTACTTTTCAACGACTTAAGCCATTTTTACACAATGGTCTTATCCGCGTAGGTGGTCGTTTAAGCCACTCTGATTTAAAATTTGATCAAATGCATCCCATTGTTTTACCGCGCAAGCATCATATTTTAAATTTATTGGTTGATTATCACCATAAAGTTAATTGTCACGCTGGTCCCGACCTACTTATGTCTCTCCTGCGTCAGAAGTATTGGATACTCTCTGCACGCAGCTTAATTAGAAATAGGGTACATAATTGTCTTCCTTGTTTTCGTCTTCGTCCGAAACAAATATTTCCGGAGATGGCAGAACATAGGCCTTGTCGAGTATTAGAATCCGCAAAACCGTTTGTACACACGGGTACTGATTACGCAGGTCCATTCAAGGTCACCCTCACTCGCGGTCGTGGTGTTCGTGCCACCAAGGCATACGTTTGTCTTTTTGTTTGTTTAACAACTCGCGCTGTACACATTGAACTCGCCGGCGATTTAAGTACCGCTAGTTTTCTAGCCGCGTTTAAACGTTTTCTTTCGCGTCGCGGTCCCATCAGTAGAATGTATTCGGACAATGGGACGAATTTTATCGGTGCCAAGCGTACGATGACGGAACATCAGAAATTTCTGAGGTCTAAATATTTTAAGACCGAATTTGGTCACATATTGAGTGAAAATCGGATCGATTGGTCTCTGAATGTACCGACTGCGAGTCATTTTGGAGGCAATTGGGAGGCTAACATCAAGAGCCTCAAATCACATTTATTCCGCGTAATAGGCGAGCAAATTCTTACTTTTGAAGAGTTGAGTACCGTACTCACTCAGGTAGAAGCAGTAATGAATACCAGGCCTTTGTACCGCACTTTATCTAGTGACCCGTCAGAACCACTAGCTTTAACTCCAGCCCATTTCTTAAATTTCACCCCGCTTAAATTTTTACCGACCAAGGAAATTACTGATAATCGACTTAATATGCTTTCGCGTCATGATTTACTTGACAAATTGTTACAATCCTTCTGGAAGCGATGGAGAGCAGAATATCTGCATACATTGCAATCTCGCGTTAAATGGAATACGCCTTCCAACCCTATTCAAACAGGGACCGTAGTTATTTTAAAAACAGATAACGCACCGCCTCTTCACTGGCCTCTTGGGCTCGTTGAAGAAGTATTTCCGGCGACTGATGGCGTGACTCGCGTCGTCCGCGTTAAAACCGCGACCGGGTCGTATTTACGTCCAGTTGTTCGTTTATGTCCTTTGCCCAACCAATAATATATAAAATTCGCATTTAAATAATTTAACTTTAATTTAGTTTTTGTTTTGAAGCCGTCCCTTCAAGCCCGGGGGGAATGGTTGCGCCATATTTCTAATTCATTCTTTATAAATTTTAACTTCGCATTTCCGGTCGCGTCAATCCCAATGATGTCTTTTTTATTAATAATTAGGTGATACGACACGTACATTTCCTTACCGCATCCCTTTCCCGCACATACCTTTCCAGCGAGCGAGAGCGAGAGCGCTTCGCTGGGAATTGGTTCCGCGAGTGCCCGCGCGCCGTACGGGGTGCGGGTGCAAAAAACACTTTTTGTTCGCGCCCCGCAATGACATGGACACGATGACGTCGCTCGCATAATTAATTGAAAATTATCGGTCTGTGATGTTATTTCCTTAATTAACTTCGTGTGACTGTGCATATCATAGATAGTGAAGTTTAGTATAAGTGGTCGCCGCAAGCAGAAACACGAAGCCGCCAGCATCAACCAGCCGAACCGCCGCCGCAGACGCCGTAAGGTACTGTGCTCCCATCCTTTAGGAGTTGCCTATATTTTCATTCCTATCCCGCAGGCAGCTCTAATCCTACAAGTGCGTGTCGTGTCCAGATACATTTTCCCCCGCAAAATACAGTCCACTATTTTTTCTAAAGTAAAGAACCAGCGCCTCCAATATAGATGTAAACCCTTGTAAGTTTATTATAAAACATAAAACGTTTGTTGATAAGAACACGCAGTTGGCAACGGCTTGGCTGTGCCTCTGGTTACCATTCACACACCCTTAATCTTATAGAGAACTTCTCACGTATGCAGGTTTCCTCACGATGTTTTTCTTCACCGTTAAAGCAAGCGATAATTCACAAAGAATACACACATACAATTATGTTCGGTTTGCAAACTTTTGTATTTACATATTAGTTAGACGTACTATTATTATGTTTAAATTATGATTACCTTCGCAGTTGTTAAGCTAGGTGAAGAATCGAATTAAGGTCTCAGACTCAAATAGTCGGGCAAAGTGATATTAAGTTTCGAAATCAGTCTGGATTCATAATGCTCGATGTGCCGGCTAGGCTCGCCTACGAACCAGTCCTGGATTTGTGAATAGGCCATATAGACCGCGGCCTATATGCGCCAGCCCCTTAGCTGGCAGATTTCAGAGGACGCTCACTCGATTTAATTAATCATTCGTTCAACTTTAGTGCCTTCCATAAAAAAATGGAAAATTATTAAGTATTTTAGAAACTTACATAAATAAACCTACCTACATGGGGCGGCGGAAATAAAGTGGCCTACACTCAAAAAAAGCGGCGATAGCCTAGTTGGGTGTGGAACTGACTGCGGAGACGAATGTTCAAATCCCAAGGGTACACACCTCTGACTTTTCTAAAAAAAAGTCATGTGTGTATTATTTGTGAATCTATCGTTCGCTTTAACGGTGAAGGAACACATCGTGAGGAAACCTGCACATCTGAGAAGTTCTTTATAGGAATTTCGAAGGTGTGTGAAGTCTACCAATCCGCACTAGGCCAGTGTGGTGGACTAAGGCCTAATTCCTCTCAGTAGTAGAGGAGGCCCGTGCTCAGTAGTAGGACAGTATATAATACAGAACTGATATTATTATTATTTATTTTTTTATTATACACTCATAAAAAATATAAATCTGGCACTACTATAGACGGACTAGACACGAATGAGTACACTAGTTGAGCCTATGCATAGTCCTTTGGATATAAAGGTGTGAGAGTGTACAATTACGAAATAAATCTCTAAAATCATTTAAACTAGGCCTCCGGAACTCGGAAATAGCACCACTTATGCAAATATGTGCAAAATTGTTACGACTTCGCTGTTTAAGATGGTTGCACACCGAGTTAAACAATAGGTTTCTTATTGAGCTATGGAACCAGGACCGTAGCTAGACTTGAATTTAAGGTAGGGCAGCTGTTTTTACAAGCAGAGCGGAAATAAAAATGTTATTAGATCTGATCTGCTCAATCGATTTTTGGTTTCCTTATATTGTGTAAGTGAGAAAAAAAAAAAAGGTAAACTAACTTACGTAATTTTTAAGCTAATATACAGATTGTAACAAAATTCCCCTAAATCTCGAAAGAAGGTATTTCACCCCACAATACGAATAACTTACTATGGGACCAACTTCCAAATCGTAAAATAAAACCGCTGCTCCATATATATTCATTGAGTCGTAATGTACAATTTAGTTCATTATTAAGGTAGGGCATTAGTATTTTAAGGTAGGGCATTAGCATTTTAAGGTAGGGGATTGCCCCTCAATGCCCCCCCCCCCCTAGCTACGGCCCTGTATGGAACGTGCTATGCTCAGAGTTTCTCTGAAGGATAAACTTCGGAACGAGGTCTTCGTCTTCTCAATGTCACCGACATAGCACACACACAAACTGAAGTGGCAGTGGGCAGGGCATACCTGTCGAAGAACCGATAACCGATGGGGTAAACGAGTTCTTGAGGGGAGACCTTGGCAAACGTAGTGTAGGACCCCCTCCAGCTAGGCGAAGTGACGAACTACAAAAGGTCGCTGGCAAGAACTGCATGCGATAGGCCGGAGTAAAATGGCACATATTGGAGGAGGCCTATGTCCAGCAGTGGACAAAGATATAGGCTGATGATGTTTCTTATATGGCGTTTAGACACAATCACATTGGTCTCGAAAACCAAGGAATATGGTTGTGCCTTTTTATTGAGAGTGGTTTGTGATGTGCAAGGAGTATTTATGTGTTGAATTGCAACCTTTACATTGTGGTGTTTGTTTTTAAAAATTTGAGTATGGAATGTCTTAAAAAATAAAATGGTGACTACATTGTGCAGTTTGAACATGGAAAGCGTTTGTAAAATAATATGTCGGGAGTATTCGAACGACAATTAAGTAACCAATTGTATTTATTGTTTGTAATAACAGAATTGTGGAAGTTTTTGGATCTGATTGCTGAATCTACTGCTCCGATATTTTTTGGTACAAGTATATCTGGTGAGTTTTTTGTTTTGTTGGTCACATTATTCACGGAAAGCCTACATGTTATGCAAAGAGTTTTATGATTATGTATAGCGGACATTGGAAATATTGTCATACAAAAAATTTGCGCTCATGCGATGGTTCAATCTACCGTGAAATAGCAAAATATCAATATAAAATATTACATACTTTTTCATATCGTGATTTGCACGTTTTTATTGCGTATATTAGCATATTTTCTGCAAATATGTTATTTTGTATTAATATCTAAGGACGCTGTGACATCTTGCCACAAGGACATTTCAAAGAAGACATTACTATTGACGTATATTCTATAGACACGAACGTCCATATGAACTATTTGTTCAACATCTGAACTAAAACGTCACTGCTATAACCTATTTATTCACTTGAACAACAAATAATTTTATTTATTTGACTAATATTTTTTATTCAAATCCAGGTTTACACTTAGACTCGAGTTCTTATATCATGAGCGCCACTCCGTACAACCACAAGCTGTCAATATTGACCATACTAAAGTCAGTTCGAATGCCTATCAGTTCAAATCAGTTGAACACAGTGAATGTTCGGAACGCCAAAACTAGTACGTAGTACATATTATATGGATGCTTATTACCAATTAGCATATCACACTCATCACACTGCACATCTGAGAAGTTCTCTATAGGAATTTCGAATATGTGCGAAGTCTACTAATCCGCACTAGGCCAGCGTGGTGGACTAAGGCCTAATCCCTCTCAGTAGTAGAGGAGGCCCGTGCAGCAGTGGGACAGTATATAATACAGGGCTGATATTATTATTATATTACTAGCTTTTGCTCGCGGCTCCGCCCGCGTTATAAAGTTTTTCAGGCTAAAGTTTTCCATTATAAAAGTAGTAGTTTCCCGGGAGCCTATTTTCTTCCCAGGGTTTCAAACTGTCTCCATACCAAATTTTATCTTAATACGTTGGGTAGTTTTTGAGTTTAAGACGTTCAGGCAAACGGATGCTTTGTTATAATATATATTTTTTAGAACTTTTTAAGAGGAATAATCCCGACATACATCATTGTTGCATAACTTTAACCGTTTACGCAGCGCACGCAACGGAAGCTCTCAAAACTAATAAATTGTCCCCGTATTTGTAACATGTTTCATTACTGCTCCGCTCCTATTGGTCATAGCGTGATGATATACAGCCTATAGCACCCCACAAATAAAGGGCTATCCAACACAAAACGAATTTTTCAGTTCAAACTGGTAGTTCCTAAGATTAGCCATTACTGCTCCGCTCCTATTGGTCATAGCGTGATGATATATAACTTAGAGCACTCCACGAACAAAGGGCTATCCAACGCAAAAAGATTTTTCAGTTTGGACCGGTAGTTCCAGAGATTAGCCATTGCTGCTCCGCTCCTATTGGGTATAGCGTGATGATATATAGCCTATAGCAATCCACAAATAAAGGGCTATCCAACGCAAAAAGAATTTTTCAGTTTGGACCGATAGTTCCTAAGATTAGTAAACAAATATAATGAGAAAGCTTCGAACTGCTAAGCTATCGGGAGTTACACGTGTCATTGTGAGTCAACCATAAAAGATAGATATGCTGTCGTGGGATATTTTTTACATAATTTTAAGGAGAACATTTCCGTCATACATGATTTCTATATAGCTTTAACCATTAAGGTTGCACACGCGACGGAAGCTTAAAAAATGAAGTAACTTCTCCCGTTTTCCCAACATTTCCCTTCACTGCTCTGCTCCTATTAACTGTAGCGTGATGAAAAGTATACTATAACCAGCACAGGAGTATGAAAAATAATTGTACCAAGTTTCGTTAAAATCCGTCGAGTAGTTTTTGTTTCTATAACGGTTATACAGACAGACAGACAGACAGACAGACAGACAGACAAAAATTTTACTAATTGCATTTTTGGCATCAGTATCGATCCCTAATGACCCCCTGATAGTTATTTTGGAAATATATTTCATGTACAGAATTGACCTCTCTACAGATTTATTATAAGTATAGATATAGATTATAATAAATCCAAGAGTCTTTTTTTGTCAACTAGAACGTAAATAACCTCTTTGATATTTTTTCTTTTTTAATTAATTACGTAATTATACAATTTGTAATACATCGTTAATCTAATACTAAATGTTTTTTATCATCACGCATTTATTCCCGAAGGCGTATGCAAAGGGGTGAACCAGGGTACCTACTATTCGCCAAGTGTGTTCCATCTCATGATGTGATAGGAGGCAAACCTATCGCCATATCGGGCTCAAATGCCAGACCCCAGGCTGATACTAAGCAGAAAAACTCAAATATCATTTTGCCCTACCCGGCATTCGAACTAAGGACCTCAGAGCTCTCTCGTACCGCGCATGCTGGTTGGCTGGCTTTTATCCCGGAAAGCTATCAATCAAAGCAAAAGGTATATAATTGCAGGTATAGTTTAAAAAATATAATGTATTTTATTATGTTTGGAGCTTGTTATGATATTTATAAGGAGTAATTTCGGGTGTGAGGGCGAGTAGCTTTTTTAATTGAGCTTTCGAAAATAGGGTATTTGACTATGCTTCATTTTGCTTTTATATATAACAGCAATTAGTACAAAAGAGAAATTCTGTGAAATAGCATTAAAATTCCATAAGAAATGACGCAGTAATTTATATTTTAAATATTGCTACGTGCAGTGGCGTGGAGTGGGGATATCGCGCCATCTCTTTTTTTCGCACGCAGGGTAATGCCCGCTGATGTCACATGTAAGTTTTTCGTCCTTTTTCTGTCTTTTGACACTCACCCCTACTACCAAATTTCAATGGCTTATATCTTGTGGATTTTTTTAACAGATTTCAATGATTTCTTCTATTTTAGAATTTATACGACGTACATATTTCATAAAAGTTATGAAAAATAAGTCATATACTCTATTATAGTGATTACGAAATGTTTTAGTGTCTCACAGCCTTAAAACTACAAAATAAAAGAGAAATGTGTTTGAAACAATCCTGTTTTTAGCAATTTATCAATAACTAATAAAGAGTTTTAAATCTTCATTATTAAAGTTTAAATCTGTTCGGTAACTTCTCTTTGACTCGGAAGAAAATATTGACTGAACAAACAATGGAATATAAACTTTAAAACTATGAAGTAAAGTGTAAATTAGCAATTTTTAACGAGAGAGCGGCCTACAACTCACAACATACGGATGATATGGGAAGCGAGACCCCACTTTCTTAAACCTCATCTCATGAGTTGGCAGTATGACCCGTGTTCTCGGGCCCTGTGGACGCTAAAAAATGAACGGTCTTAGGCGCGATTAAAAAAATAATTTAAAAAAGTAGGATTTGAAAATAGAACGTTTTGCAGTGAAGTGAATTGTGCTTGTGTTGTGTTTGGATATTGAAAGTTAAAATGGTGAGTGTTTTTTTTTTTAATTGACAAGGGAATCAAAATATAAGTTTTATTTTATTTATAAAAAGATGACATTATATAATATGTTATTTTAATTTCGTAAGTAACTGACTTATATTACTCGGTGTGCATTATTTAATTATCCGGATTATAATAATTAATTACTTATCATATATAATAATAATAAGTAAATATTTTAACAAAATATCCATTTTAAAACAATAAACGGAAATTATGTGAATTACTTTCGATTTTAAAATTAATAGTTTATGCAAATGAGGTCATTGTGCAAATTCAGTAGAAACTCAACCGAATATAAAATAATATTATAATTCTTTATGTTTATAGATTTTAATAAGTTTTTTATGTCAGAAATAATATAATTAATTCAATAATTACCGCCACAGCGTGGAGTGGAAGTATATTCGGTGAGAAACATCAAGTCGAATAATAAAAATGAATTTTCGAAATACGTAATTTGTTGAGAATTTGAAATTGGGTACAATAAAGTCAATGGACCTATATTATCTGATATAATACTCAAACTTGGAAAAAATGAGATCACGCTATTCTCGAAAATGCAAAAGGTATTTTTATACAATTTTATCCGTGGTTAACAACTGACTTATCTAGTTGTAAACGTCCCTATACTTGAGGTTAACATGCCTCCTTCAGTATTTTGTCTCCCGCTTTGCTATGGAGGGAAGTGGATAAATAATATTTCCAACTCTCTATCTTTTTGTTTGATTAATTTCGTTGCAGGATGACATATTAGTGTTCCTTGAAACTTAGTGCTCTGGAGGGAAGTGGACAATTAATATTTCCAACTTCTTGTCTTTCTATTGGTTTAATTTCAAGATAAAGATACATTAGTTTAGAAACTCGCTGGGCTTCACCGCTTGGTATCATGCGTGACCTTAATCCTGATTTACAGAAGAAGTTTGTTTATTAATCCAAACTTCGCTTTACGAGAACAATTTGCGAACCCGCGGAACTCAAGTAAGGTAGAGGGGAAGATTACTGAACACTTTATAAAATTCTATTTCTTATTTTCAATATGTTGTATATTAAAGCAAAGGCGGTGATAGCATAGTTGGTTGTGGAACGGACTGCCGAGACGAATGTCCGCAGGTTCAAAACCCAAACACACCTCTGACTTTTATAAAGTTATGAGTGTATTTGTGAATTATCGCTTGCTTTAACGGTGAAGTAAGACATCGTGAGGAAACATGCATACCTGAGAAATTCTCCATATAATTTCGAAGGTATGTGAAGTCTACCAATCCGCACTAGGCCAGCGTGGTGGAGTAAAGCCTAATCCCTCTCAGTAGTAGAGGAGGCCCGTGCAGCAGTGGGACAGTATATAATACAGGGCTGATATTATATATAAATTAATTTATTGCGAGTATGAAAATAACTGGTTGGTCTCTCATATGTGAGTCCGCCTGGGTAGGTACCACCTCAATGTTTGTCTCTGCTGCCAAGCAGCAGTGTGTAGTCACTGTTCCGGTTTGAAGGACATTGTAGCCAGTGTAACTACTGGACATAATTAACATCTCATGTCTCAGACGAGCGCAGTGGAATACCAAACACTTCGTAATTCAAGGTGTCGGTGTTTCTACTGTTTAAGTCTTAAACATCGACTTAGATCATATATCTTACGTAGTTATTTCAAGACAAAATTATCTTTAAGTTTTTGCGAGAAAAAGCTCACACTAAAGCTCCGCAGCTTTTAAGCTGAACAGGATGTTAGTTTCTCTAACGGCACGCGTATCAGCGAGTGTAGACAGAAAGCATCCTGGCAAACACATTACATTTATACTACGCACTCTTAATAAGATAATGACCTATTTCAAAATTGTTCATTTGTGGCAGTCGTCGGAAAACTAATTTTGGTTTATATAATAATAATATCAGTTCTGTATTATATACTGTCCCACTGCTGAGCACGGGCCTCCTCTACTATTGAGAGGGATTAGGCCTTAGTCCACCACGCTGGTCCAGTGCGGGTTAGTAGACTTCACACACCTTCGAAAATTCCTATAGAGGACTTCTCAGGTATGCAGGTTTCCTCACGATGTTTTCCTTCACCGTTAAAGCGAACGATAAATTCACAAAGAATACACACATGATTTTAGAAAAGTCAGAGGTGTGTGCCCTTGGGATTTGGACCTGCGGACATTTGTCTTGGCAGTCCGTTTCACAACCAACTAGGCTATCGCCGCTTGATGATGATGATGATGTGTAATATATAGCTATTAGAACTCGCTAATCTCAGGAAATACTAAACCGATTTTGATTTTGTTTATTAATAGACAGCTACATTGTTCTTGAGTGTTATGGGTTGTTTTAATCCCGGGAAAATATTTATCCCTTTTTCACGCGGGTGGAGACGGAGGGAAAGACTAGTAATAGTATACAAATCATACATACAATTGATATATATGTACTACGTACTAGATCTGGCGTTCCGAACTGTGTTCAAATGAATTGAACTGCAATCCATTCAAACTGACTATAGTATGGTCAATATTGACAGCTTGTGGTTGTACGGAGTGGCGCTCATGATATAAGAACTCAAGTCTAAGTGTAAACCTGGATGTGAATAAAATATATTAGTCAAATAAGTAAAATTATTTGTTGTTCAAGTGAATAAATAGGTTATAACAGTGACGGATTTATATTTTGTATTAGTGTAGGCCACTTTATTTCCGCCGCCCCATGTAGATAGGTTTATATATATATATATGTATGTATGTATGTTTCTAAAATACTTAATAATACTTAATAATTTTCCATATGTTTGTATTATTGAAGACACTAAAGTTAAATAAACGAATGATTAATTAAATCGAGTGAGCGTCCTCTGAAATCTGCCGGCTAAGAGGCTGCAGCCCATAGGCCGTGCCCTTCACTGCCTATTTACAAATTCAGGACTGGTTATAACAGTGACGTTTTGGTCGCCATTTTAGTTCAGATTTTGAATAGTTTATGTACGTTCGTGTCTGTAGAATATACGTCAATGCCTACAGCTACGCCACTGAGATCTTTATAATATTAGATAAGAACTTAGGATACGAACCCAAGACCACCGTAGACACAGCCACTACACCATGCCGTTTTCTAGTCATTAGAGATCTTAACTTAACACTTTCACTATTTAGCATAAAGAACAGGTGTTTCAAAATACATTAACATACGGGGCCTTAAAACGCACCGAGCCCCTCTGCCTTCAGCAAAATGGCGTGGTAACCCACTGATAATATTATGTAAATATTAATTACATTTCTTTTTTTATTGCTTTGAATGACGAGCTTGCCGTCCGCCTGATAAGCGATACGATCCATAAAGAGTAGATCCAACACCTTGAATTACAAAGTGTTTGGTATTTTACTGCGCTCGCCATCCTGAGACATGCCAATATAATAATAATATAATAATATCAGCCCTGTATTAGATACTGTCCCACTGCTGGGCACGGGCTTCACCTACTACTGAGTGATTAGGCCTTAGTCCACCACACTGTAGTGCGGATTGGTAGACTTCACACATCCTCAAAATTCCTATAGAAAACTTCTCAAGTATGCAGGTTTCCTCACGATGTTTTCCTCCACCACTCAACGATAAATTCACAAAGAATACACACATGATTTTAGAAAACCAGAGTTGTGTGCCCTTGGCTCTTGAACCTGCGGACATTCGTCTCGGCAGTCCGTTCCACACCCAACTAGGCTATCGCCGCTTTTTGGACTAGCCAATACAAACCCAGAAATCTACAAACATTACAAACCTACTAATAAAAAGTCCTTTTTATAATATTAGTATAGAGAGATATAATAACAAAAAATTTAACCGCCTTCAAAAACCACTAAAACCTAAAAATAATTTAACATTACCTATATTCTGGTTACAAATTTTGGAGTCGGTGCCTAATAAAAATTAAACATTATTCATTAAATTGCTAGTTAAGCTAGATAAATACATGAACAAATGTAGGAAATTAGTCTCCGACTCCAAAATTTGTAACCAGAATATAGGTAATGTTAAATTATTTTTTGGTTTTAGTGGTTTTCGAAGGCGGTAAAATTTTTTGTTAATTTTTTTTTAATTTTTGTTTTTTTTCGTCTTAGTAAAAATCTATATATGTTGAAGACATTTTAAGAGTTTTCTAATGTACCTCCGAACTCAAGAGTCCAACATTTATATGGGACTACACTGGAAGCACCAGCTTTCAAATAAAAATAATCAAAATCGATGCACCTAGTCAAAAGTTCTGAGGTAAAGTACTTATACATTGAGAGCATCATAGTTGACATCATTTTAAGAAGTTTTTGATGCATTTTTTGCAGTCGGTTAAAATTTAATACAATGAATTGCACCGGATCTGTGGAAATACCATTGTTTGTAGTTCCCATAGCAATACCCTTGTACACCATTGTGTTCCAAGGCAAGTCTCTGACCGACACCTGGAAGCCAGGTCTTGCAATCTCCTACAATGCTCTCAATGCGTTCCAGTACGCTATTTTTGGAGATTCGTGATTGTTTGGGTGTTCAACGTCCCCAATATATCCAGCAATGTATTAAAATAAAACTTACATATCGGTGAGAAAGACATTTATTTCCTTGAATTTGAAAACTTAAGTATATTGGTAAGCGAATCTTGACATCGCCATTAAATTATTTATAGTTTTTTATACAACACCATCTATTGGCATATTTATGACAATATTTATTTATAATTAAAATTAATATATTGGGAAACAAATGAAATTTAATTTTCCATAATAAAACCTCTGTGGTCCATAGTTCCCATTGATAGGTGCATCGTGCACCATACACCCCCCTCCAAGTCAGAGAAGTGCCTCTAGGATTTGAACCTGCAGACATTCATTTCTACAGTCCACTCTCAAGGTTATCATCACTTTTATGAGTATGTGGATCAAACAAGCGCGTGCAGTAATAAAAACATCAGCCCTATATAATATCAGCCCTGTATTATATACTGTCCCACTGCTGCACGGCCCTCTACCACTGAGAGGGAATAGGCCTTAGTCCACCACGCTATAGGATTGGTAGACTTCACACACCCTCGAAATTCCTATAGAGAACTTCTCAGGTTTCTTCACGACGATGTTTTCCTTCACCGTTAAAGCAAACGATAATTCACAAATACACACATATGTTTAGAAAAGTCAGGGGTGTGTTTGAGATTTGAACCTGCGGACATTCGTCTTGGCAGTCCGTGCCACATCCAACTAGGCTATCGCCGCTTTTTAGCCCTACTTTCAGTTTAAAACTAGTGCCATACATGCCACACATCCGGCACCGAACCTGCTCATTACGCAATGACTTCGCTTTCAAATATACTTTCTACAAATGTTGGATAACATCGCAGCCGCAAAATGTATTACCTTTTCAAAGATGTTTTAAAATTACTTTGGAATTTGCTGAACGATGCGATTGTCTCGTTGGCTTAGTTGTATTGTGGTACTACACCGCTGTGAGGTCCTGGGTTCGGAGCTGATGTGGACAACATAATGATATTGGTGTTTTTTGCTATCCGCTTGGTTTTTTTTATTGCTGTGTATGACGAGACGAGCTTGCCGTTCGCCTGATAGTAAGCGATACGATCCATAAACAGTACAAACACCAACACCTTGAATTACATAGTATAGTTCGGTATTCCACTGCGCTCGCCATACTTAGAATTGAAATGTTAAGTCTTATGTGCAGTAGTTACACTGGTTACAATGTTCAAATCGGAACACAACAGTGACTACACACTGTTTGGCAGAAATAGACATTGCGGTGGCACCTACCCAGGCGGACTCTCGGATATGAGAGACCTACCACCAGTAGTTTAGTTGTATTGCGGTACTACACCACTCTGAAGTCTGGGGTTCGAATACCGAGTTGGAAAAAGTGATATTGGTGTTTTCTCTATCAGCTTGGAGTCTAGGCTGTCAGATATGGCGATCGGCTTACCTATTATATTATGGCATATGATGAAAAGTGAGCTTTAGTTGTATCTCTGCTTACCCCAGGAATAAAGGTGTGATGAGTCATATTATACTCTGAATTATTTCTATTGTGAAATGAAATCCTTAACTGAAAAACAGTCATAAAGAGACTTATATTTATATAAAAGTACGAGATCCTTAAAACTAGAATTTCCAGGTACCCAAACTAGGCAAAGCCTGTATCTTGAGCTACCAGCGACAGAGTTAACAGACGAAATAAAATAAAGGTAACAGACTCCTAAAACAATGTACGAACTCATGCATAAAATAAAATTGTAATTACTAAGTGGACACAGAATTTTAAATCAGTTGCTAAATAGTATTACACTTACTAATGACGAGCCGCTATGCAATGTAATCAAAAGCTTTAGTTTTAATGTTGTAGGCAGTCGTATTACCATCAGGCGAGGTATTAGCTCGTCTCGTCATCCGGTCGTAGCAAGGCCTTTGACATGAGAACGGCAAAGTGACTTTCTGCACCTGATGGTAAGTGAAATGGGCTCCAATAGTGACTGACGAGAGATGATTACCCCTCAGTCGATATAATTATGCTGGCCTTTTCGAACCGGAATAGCGGCGATAGCCTAGTAATAGCGGCGATAACCTAGTTGGGTGTGAAACGGACTGCCAAGACGAATGTCCGCAGGTTCAAATCATGTGTGTATTCTTTGTGAATTTATCGTTCGCTTGAACGGTGAAGGAAAACATCGTGAGGAAACCTGCACATCTGTGAAGTTCTCTATAGGAATTTCGAAGGTGTGTGAAGTCTACCCGCAATACAGCGTGGTGGACTAAGGCCTAATCCCTCTCAGTAGTAGAGGAGGCCCGTGCTCAGCAGTGGAACAATATATAATATAGGGCTGATATTATTATTATTACTTCGAATCGGATATGACCCCTCAACAGTCGACACAGTTATGCCTGTTGGAACCTGATATGACTGATCCCGGAACGCTTACGTGCGCCACTATGGGTTTTAACACCTTGTACGGTCGCTATCCGGACGGATTTAAAAATCAGCGAAAGATTTTCGGTACAAACTAAAGAATCTTCACAGTCCATCGACAATGACATTGAAATTATAGTTATTAGAGCGTTTGATTTGAAAAGTAGACACGCGATGTTTTTGTTGGTCATGCAACTTAAACATGCATGGTTTATAGTGACGAAGCGTCCATACGACCAAGGTCGTCGCCAAGGAGGCAGGGGCAGCTACCACCCCCTCCCCTAGAAATTCAAAAAAGTTGACAAATTTAAAGCAATTTTTATGAAATTTGTCTCCTTTCTATCCCAGAAAACTTCACTTAAGCAAAGCAGTGAGCAAAATCTAGTAAATACCCATAAGAATTTGATCCACATTTATAACTAAAGACAATAATAGTAGTATCATGCTTATTACATGCTATACACGTATAAGTCAAGGACATCGGATTACATAAACATACGTGCTGAGAATAATTGGAACATTTCGATAATACGTACGAGAGGTGAATACATTCTTTTGTCTCGGCTTAGTTGTAGTGTACGAGTACTGAGCTGATGTCCTGCGTTCGAATTCCGGGCCAAAAATAATTGTGGCTTTTTTCTTTCTTTTTTTTTGCCCTAGTAAGCAAACGAGCAAGCGGTCTACCTCATTGTAATCAGCATCCGTCCATGGACTTTGCAATGCCAGAAGCACAGCAAGCCGTTGCCTACCTGGAAGTAAGCACTTTTTAATGAAAAATCTTGCGAAAGGGGAAAAATTTACACCTTTGCGAGCTTCTGTTGCGTGCGCTGCGTAAAAGTAAAGTTTGTAGTTCAATTCAGTTAAACACAGTGAATTTTCGGAACGCCAGATCTAGTACGTAGTACATACATACATATATATCGATGGTTGTATCATTCACAGAAACATAAGAAACTAGCTGACCCGACAGACGTTGTCCTGTCTTAACTATGTATGCACGCGCGCATTCTGTCGATCGCTGACAGTCATTTCAAACCACTGACAGTTATATAAAATTAATATTGTCGTTAAGTTTTCTTAAATTTTCTAATTTTCCGCGCAATTTTTTAAATTTTTTTCTTTCATAAGAACCTTCTCCTGACAATAACAAACAACAAAAAAAAATATTGAAATCGGTCCAGCCGTTCACGCGTGATGGCGTGACCAAGGGAAATAGGGATTCATTTTTATATATAATATAGATTATAAAGCAGAAATAAATTAATTATACCAGCACGCGGGTAGATAAAGCTTACATACAAAAAGATGTTATATAAATACTTCCGTTACTTTTATTAGCTGGTAGTAAAGAGAAGGTGACGTAACTTTTATCTGAGAGTAAATCAATAAATATTAACATGGAAGCGTAGAAAGGTCGGTGAAAGCATTGATGCCACAGAGTATTTGCGACGGTGGATTTTTGCCTACGCGCAGGCAGATCTTTGTATATTTATTTAATAGTTCTAGGCATAATTGTGTCGACTATCGAATCATCTCTCGTCAGACGATACTATTAGACCTACACTTACCATCAGATGCGAAAGGGCCAGTTTGCGGTGCCTGTATAAAACAATCTTATTTCTAAACTAGCTTCCGCTCGCAGCTTCGCCCGCGTGGATTTCGGATTTCAAAAATGGAGCCGGTCGCGAACGTTCGAGAATGTTCGTTTTACGAAGCTACTCGCTAGGTGATTCGCTAGCCTCTAGGTGCCAAGCAAGCCGCCTGCCTGTGCGTTCGCGACCTTATATATATACAAAAATAATCCTTATAGCATGATTCAGTATTCACGCATGATGGCTTATTATTAGCGTATTTCATGTATAACTTTGGTGTTTCTATACCGATTTCTATGATTCTTTTTTATGGAATATTTAATAATATTAACTTTTATAATTAGGGATGACTGAGAGTGTTATAAACGTAAGAGTAGACAATAAAATGAGAATGCTTCGAACTGCTAAGCTATCGGGAGTTACACGTGTTATTGTGAGTCAACCATAAAAGATAGACATATGCTGTGGTGGGTTATTTTTTACATAATTTTAAGGAAAACATTTCCGTCATACATGATTTCTGTGTAGCTTTAATCATTAAGCTTGCACACGCGACGGAAGCTTAAAAAATGGACTAACTTCTCCCATTTTCTCAACATTTCCCTTCACTGCTCTGCTCCTATTAATTGTAGCGTGATGAAAAGTATACTATAACCAGCACAGGAGTATGACAAATAATTGTACCAAGTTTCGTTAAAATCCGTCGAGTAGTTTTTGTTTCTATAACGGTTATACAGACAGACAGACAGACAGACAGACAGACAGACAAAAATTTTACTAATTGCATTTTTGGCATCAGTATCGATCCCTAATGACCCCCTGATAGTTATTTTGGAAATATATTTCATGTACAGAATTGACCTCTCTACAGATTTATTATAAGTATAGATAGATTTCTAAATAATTCGAAAGTTTGTGAAAATGTTTTGTTGTTAGTAAATGCAGAAACTGGATGAAATTTGGCACACTAGCAGACCATGTCCTGGGTTAATATAAGCTACTTTTATCCCAGTAATTTGCATTTATGGGAAATAATAGTTTTTTTAATTGTTGCCGCTAGCGTTAGATCGCAACAGTGAGTTAGGGATATAGTGGGAAAGTTTTTCACGTGTGGAGCCAACCATTGCAGCTGGCAAGACTAAAGACTACGTTTAGGGACGTTACCACGGTAAACCCCTGCCTGTCGTAAGAGGCGACTTATAGGGGCCACGAAGGGGGTCGTCGGCGGGCAGCAGGGGGCTGTCCGCCCTAGTGCATTTTTGTGCATTTCTTGCACATTTTTCGGTTGACCCCCGGGATGGACGGCAGTGTGGCGTTGACCCCATGCTGCCGTTGACGCTGAGAGCGTCCTTCGGTGCGAGGGGGCTTAGGCGCCCCCCCACATTTAGGAGACGGGCCGCAAGGCGGCACCGCGCAGGGGCGGCCGCGGACGAAGACTCGGACCTGCTGTCTCGGGGAAGCCCGCAGTCGTCCCTTATGCGCCGAAGAGGGTCAACGCGGAGTTTTAGTTGGTAGGCCGTTGCGTAGGGACTTAGGTTAGGTTCATTGGTTAGGGACTCGGCCGACCGCCGCCCGAGGGTCCCGGGCTGCTTCAATTGTCGGGTCGTAAGGCAACGGTTACCCCAACAAAACCGCTCAGTCAACCCCCGCGAAAACAAAAAAAAAAAAAAAAAAAAAAAAACGTCCGTAGAATCTACACTTATGTAATATGGTTTGTAGATAGTTCTCTTTATAGCGTGTGAATTATATTAAGTATTTTTTATTCAAATCGCGCGGGAATTTAAATATGCTTTATCATAAAACCTCTGTGGTGGAATATTCCGCTTATAGCAATGTTTTTAGTGAAGTTTTTGTAATTTATTTTTAGATAGGTGTACGCATAACCTCTTGCAACCCCCTCCTGAGGCACATTTCGCGGGCAAAAACGCTGTATCGTTACTATCACGTGCGGGATGAATGGAATGGTTATGTTGGTTTCACCGGTCTTACGGCCCAATGTACGGGAGTATAACATCCGAGCGAGCATTGGACCGAGTCCCTAACCCCTGTATAGGTACACACCGGCATACCAACCAAACTTGCGGTGGCCTTCTTCGGCGCATACGCACTTTTTGTTGCACTAAGATAGCTGCTCAGAACCCTAATGGAGCCAACATCTCGTCTATATATAAAAATGAATCCCTATTTCCCGTGGTCATGCCATCACGCGTGAACGGCTGAACCGATTTCACTAATTTTTGTTGTGTTTTTTATTGTCAGGAGAAGATTCTTATGAAAGAAAAAATCCAAACAATTGCGCGGAAAATTTGAAAATATAAGAAAACTTAACGACAATATTAATTTTATATAACTGTCAATTGTTTGAAATACCTGTCAGCGATTGACAGAATTCGCGCTACAAATTCATAGTTAAGACGGGACAACGTCTGTCGGGTCAGCTAGTATTCCTATTAATCTCAAGGTGTGTCGCGCGTCGCCTCTGCATTGTAATAGTCTATGTTCCCACCTGTTTTACAACTTTGCTTTCGTGTTGAGAAAGCGAGATGAGTCGTCCGGCCGCTTTTCAATGTCAACGAACCTCACACGTGGAACGAATGGGTCGGCTATCATTCACTCGCGAGTAAGTGAAGTGAGTGAATGAATGAACTTTAGTCTTTCGACTTATTTTTTAATCAACTTCAAAAAAGGAAGTCGTCAGTTTTTTGTATTTAATTTTTGTTACCTCAGATTTCAGTTATTTATTAACTGATTGGAATGATTTTTTTATTTGAAAATATATGGTTTCAGATTGGTCGAATATTCTTTCAGATTAATCAATCAATTCAGTAGTTTGGTTGAAACTAAAGTAACTGAAATAAGTATGTTATATCATTCAAGTAAACAAAATTGCGAATTTTGCTTTCCTGTGACTTTTACATAATGAGTGTTCGGAACGCCAAATCTAGTACGTAGTACATATATTAGTCCATTGAAAAGTTACATTTGGGGTTGCGTTTTTTAGAGGACCCAATTTTATTTTTTTGAAGTGTAGGGGGCTTCGTCTGTGCCAAAGCGATTCAGGATCCAAGTAATTCGCGTACAAGCCGACAACCGCGGGTTTGTGTTGTACGTAATGAGAGTACAAAAAAAAGTGTTATGAACCTTATAAACACACGTTCTGATGACGTTGCAATGGACATTGCTTAACATTGAATTTCTTAACATTTTCGCTTATAACTTTTTTATTTATAGTTCTACGATAAAAAAGTTACTGGACCAAAGTTGTAGAGAATTTAATTTGCAACAAAAAATGTTTATACATTTTTTTGTCAGATAAATAGTTTAAGAGATACATCGTAAAAACCATTTCAACCCCTATTTCCAAGATGGCGGCCGTGGGACAAGGGTGGCGACCCCACAAACTTGGTTTTAGCTTTACACTGACCCCCCCTACACTTCAAAAAAATAAAATTGCGTCCTCTAAAAAACGCAAGGTAAGGCCTAAAAAATGTAACATTTCAATGGACTATATATCGATGCCACGCAGGCAGACGGTATTTTCTTGTTACAAATCCGTAACGCACTTGATCAGTGCTTGGCACAATGTTCCTTGATGACAATTACTTTGAAATATATAACATTCATGTAAGTTAAACGGACTGACGAGACGAATGTCCGCAGGTTCAAATCCCAAACACACCTCTGACTTTTCTAAAGTGTGTATTCTTCGTGAATTATCGTTTGCTTTAACGGTAACGGAAAACATCGTGAGGAAACCTCTATAGGAATTTTGAGGGTGTGTGAAGTCTACCCGCACTACAGCGTGGTGGACTAAGGCCTAATCCCTGTTAGTAGAGCCCCGTGCAGAAGTGGGATGGTATAGTACACGGCTGATATTATTATTATGTAGATTTATTAATTAGTGAAACTTATTAATAATATTCTTATCATCGAACACACTTCGTTTCGCGCCTAAATCAAACAGCACCCAAATTATAGGCGTATGCTTTTTCTATTATATTATGGCTTCCGGCGATATTTATCGGTGATTTTGCCAATGTCGAGTAATAACTTATAAAACATAAGAAACTAAAAAATCAGATCGCCATTTTGACGATTAAAATAAAATAAATATAAATTGCTTTATTCATCACGGAGGCGAACATAGTTGCACTTATGATAAGTCAAGGTACATGAGAATATTTAATTATTACTTAAATAAAGCCGCTTATATAACTAAAGACAATTTATATCCTACTAATATTATAAATGCGAAAGTTTGTGAGGATGTATGTATGTTTGTTCCTCTTTCACGAAAAAACTACTGAACGGATTTGGATGAAACTTTACAGTGATATCGGTTATACATCAGAGTAACACATAGGCTACAATTTATAATGATTTTGTGTAATTTGGTCATAATATAACGATATTTATGAAGTAAGTCAGAAAAAAATTATCCTGGAAATCTCCTTCACGTGCGAAGCCGCGTGCAATACTAATTAGATGTAAAACAGATTTTCTTTAACATCTCAAGCGGATCCTTGTGACTTTTAAAGTGCACAGTTCCCGCCTTTTTGAACAACGCCCTGACTTTGACATTTCGTCTCGTTCCGATGCTAATTAAAACAACGTTGGCATGTTGAACTTTCGCACTGTCCGTCCTTGTCTAGCCGCGTATGAGTGAAAGAGACGGACCCGCGGCATTCTCCAAGTGAAAGTAACGAAAGTTGATGTATTAAGCGACATTTTAATGTTTGCAATGACCTTATATTTCATGTATAATCAAATGTGTAGTAATTTTGTTGGAAGTTTCTAATCAGTTCTTATATAATTTAAACGATTTCTAAGAAACACTTCAGCAATGTTGTCCAATGCGTCGATATATATTATGTACTACGTAATAGATTTGGCGTTCCGAACACTCACTGTGTTCAACTGAATTGAACTGCAATACATTCAAACTAAGTTTAGTATGGTCAATATTGACAGCCTGTGGTTGTGTATGGAGTGGCGCTCATGATATAAGAACTCGAGTCTAAGTGTAAACATGGATGTGAATAAAAAATATTAGTCAAATAAGCAAAATATTTGTTGTTCAAGTGAATAAATAGGTTATAACAGTGACGTTTTGGTCGCCATTTTAGTTCAGATTTTGAACAAATAGTTTATACGGACGTTCGTGTCTACAGAATATACGTCAATGGTCTAATGGTATTTTAAATGAAATTAAATAATTTATTTGAACCTGAGTTCCGTCGCCATAACAGATATAAAAATCGACAATAACAATAACAATTAAGTTAATATAAGAGTTAATGTTATAAATAAACCCCCTTATTCATAGACTTTTTATCTAAGGACGGAGTATTGCTGTGATAACAAGTCTGTTTCTCTGCTTTGTTTATCTGACAGCCAACTAGATTCAAGTTGTATCTCAATATTAACCAATCACAACGGCCCTATGTCTACGCACTGCGAAGGCTGCCATGCCGTTAGCACTGAGAAACAGACTTGTTATCACAGCAATGCTCCGTCCCTAGATAAATAACGTCTATGAATAAGGGCGAAAGTCTGTATTAATAAACCAGTTCTCAGTTAATCCAAGGGCTTTATAATTTTACACTTTTTAAAAAGACTTTCTCCCCATCTCCGGTTATAACTCCTGTAAAATGTTATATTTACATTCCTTCAATGTGAACTCTACCACCAGTTCGCGTAGTTCTCACCAGAGAACGGGCAAGAAACTGGTGTTGCTCTTTTCAAAATTAGTTTAAGGTATTAATTACGTACTGTACAAAGAAAAACATTATTTTTTATTGTTTAGATCAGTTCATTCATACGCTCGCAATATAGGTAATAAATGAATTTAAAATTTTCACACGAGTGTTCAACCTTCTCAATATGATAAACAAAACTCAACAGTCAAAAACCGTTATATGCGTTATATTATAGTCACAACTAATATGTATTTTGAAATGTTATTTGTTAATTGAACAGTGACGAACTTAAGATTTTTTTTTATTATTTTGTAATCTTGCTTGTTACAAATAAATATTTTCTTACATTCTATAAAAACATATTTTTAATTGTTATTTCTTTGTTACAGTTACTTCGATGGAGGATGGTAATTATATAGTTTTATTTACGACAGAGGAACTAACCGTGAAATGTAAAAGACAATAAAAATATGTAGTATCAGCTCTGTAATATATACTGTCCCACTGTTGGGCCTCTTCTACTACTGAGAGGGATTAGGCCTTAGTCCACCACGCTGTAATACGGGCAGACTTCACACACCCTCAAAATTCCTTTAGAGAATAGGTGTCCTCACAATGTTTTCCTTTACCGTTGAAGTAAGCGATAATTCACAAAGAATACACATCATGTCAGAAAAGTCAGAGGTGCTTTTGGGTTTTGAAACTGCGGACATTCGTCTCGGCAGTCCGTTCCACAACCAATTAGGCTATCGCCGCTTCCTTCATCGTGAAATGTACATTACTGGGCGAAGCCGCAAGCAAAAGCTAGTTTGTAATAAGTATACATGAGAAAAAATCTTAGTGTAAATTATAAGTAGGAAATAGGAAGTCAGAATTAAGTTCCTAAAGCAATTTCAAACGACTTCCAAGTCACTGTCACAAGTAAACGAAATGCTCGACTTTTACAAATATAAACATGGAAGTAAAAGGCCTTAATCACCTTTCTAATATATATAGCGTTATAATTTACATATATAATAACATAGCAACTGTTAAACGAACAGATGTTTTTATACTAACACAAACAGACCCCACTGCACCTGATGATAAGAGAGATCTGATAGAATGTCGACTGACGAGAGATGTACTCCTCGACATTCGACACCTATGACTTATTAAAACTTATGTGTGTTTGTGAATTATCGCTTGCTTTAATGATGAAAACATCGCGAGGATACCTGAGAAGTTCTCTATAGGGATGAGAGTGTGAAGTCTACCCGCACTACAGCGTGGTGGACTAACGTCTAATTCTTCTCAGTAAAGGCCTGTGTTGCAGAATGAATCCCTCATAGTCGAATGACTACGGCGGCCAATCTCAACGGAGATCAGACAGGAGATATTATAGTGCACGAGTGTGTGCAATACACAAGCACTGTTCCTTCTCATAGTCCGGTGAGACGACATGACCGGAGAGAGATCAGACCAACGGCTTTACGTGCTTATATATTACTATTATAGCACGGGTTAATTGCCTCAGTGGCGTAGTTGTAATTATACACGGAACAAGTACGACTACCGCGCTAAGGTCCTGGGTTCGAATCGAAGGTCGGGCCAAAATAATTGTGACTGGGTTTTTCCATCTTAAAAATTACTCAGTCGCATCTCGGAGCCAGGAAGTTGGCGGTGTGATACCCCCGTGCCTCGGAAAGCACGTAAAGCCGTTGATCTTGCGCCTGATCTCTCTCCGGTCATGTCGGATTGCTGTCTCACCGAACTATGAGAGTGAAGAAACAGAGAGTGCTTGTGTATTGCGCACACATTTGTGCACTAATATATCTCCCGCGTGGCTGATCTCCGTTGAGATTGGCCGCCGTGGTCGAAATTCGGCTAGGAGGGATTCATTCATTCATACATTCATTATAGCACCAGTTACAATACTTAAAAGTGTAAATAACTAGTCCGAACCGGTTCCGATGGCGTCGGGAACTAGTTAAGTCAGTTCCTGAACAAGAAACTACTTCCTTCGCTAAGATCGTGTGAATTTTACACAATTAAATTGGTGGAAAAACTGACAGCACAATTAGTAGCGATGTATCAATAGATGTAGATGTTCTCGATAATTTTAAAAGTATCGATAAGTTACAAAGTACCTTGTATGTGAATTCAGGACGTGATCCAATCAGTAGTGCTAGATTTATACTTCCCTTAAGATCCTCTTGCTAGGAAAACGGTATTTTTACAAGCTATGTACCGTTTTTTATTGCTTTGAATGATTAGACGATCTGGCCGTTCGCCTGATGGTAAGCGATACGATCCATAAACAGTAGAAACACCATCACCTTAACTTACAAAGTGTTTAGTATTCCACTGCGCTCGTCTGAGGCATGAGATGTTAAGTCTTATTGTGTTCAGTTGTTACACTGGCTACAATATCTTTCGAATTGGAACAATAATGACTACACACTGCTTGGTGGCAGTAATAGAGATTGCGGTACCTACACAGGTGAATCCTCACATCCGAGAGAATAGATACTTATCTACTTGCAAATAACAATAATAAGTTATTTGCGCTTTAGACGTAAAATAAAAAAGTGTAAGTTTCTAACAAAATAAATATTAATAAAAAGTAATTTTAATTTTACGCGCCCTAGTGCCACTACTACTACTCTAAGAGAATTTTTCGCAGCAACATCATACTTTCAGTCAGTAATTCACTCACGCACGCCATAATCGCATTAAACTACAAAATGAAAAAAAATATCAGAAAACTAAAACCAAGATTTTTGGTAAAAACATTAGTTATTATTGGATGATTTTTGGCGCAATGTCAGCAGAGGTGAAGACGAGTATGTGGTTTCATTTAGTAACTATTTATAGAAACACATATGATACCACTAATTTGTTATATATAATCGATATAATATTTTCAATCAATAGTCCCCTCACTATTGAACTAGTTCTTGAGTGATTGGGAACGAGCGTGTGAACGGCGAGAGTGATGCCCCACCGACACGGTCGTTGATTTAGCAAGAGGTTAAACTACACGAAAAACTTTACATAGATTAACTGTAGGCATCCACGTATATTCTATAGACACGAACGTCCATATAAACTATTTGTTCAAAATATGAACAAAATGGCGACCAAAACGTTACTTATAACCTATTTATTCACTTGAACAACAAATAATTTTACTTAATGACTAATATTTTTTATTCAAATCCAGGTTTACATTTAGACTCGAGTTCTTATATCATGAGCGCCACTCTTCAAGCTTTCAATATTAATCATACTAAAGTCAGTTTGAATAGATGACAGTTTAATTCAGTTGAGCGTTTATGGTATACCTATACCTCAGACCTATACAGTACATGATAAAGAGAATAAAAAAATACAATTCTTTTTTTATTGTTGTTTAGAGCAGTTAATTTTTATGCACGCAAAATAAGGAATAATATAAAAACTATTAATAATTTATGACGTAAAAACCGTGATAAAATCGGCAAAATAGTGTTAAATGCTCTTTTACAGTATTCATTATATTAGCAAAAATAATTACAGAATATAATTTAAGACTTATTTGACTACATGCAACCAGAGAGAATAATAGAATAGTCGCCGCGTGACATATTTTCTCTTCTGCCAGCCTGCGCGCGTAGCCGAATACTTCCGGAAACGCCCGATGTTATCGGTTAGGATAGCGGCGCGTAGCAAAAGTTTTACTTCAATGTCTAACATAAGGAAACTCATTGGCAGTACGCCAGCTGTAGTTAATTATCTATGCTCTAAGAGCTCATGATGTTAGAAACGCAATGAATATACAACCTCATTTGTTTAATCGTATCCGGAGAGATCTAGCATTTAAAGATGTCAGTAATGATTTATTTCCTAGGCGCGTTGCTAGTAGGTTCGCGTAGAGAGGCCGAAAAGTTCATACCATATACATATATTATAATTCTCTTTGGTTCATACCATGTGATTTACCAGTTAAAAATTGCCTTCCAATGCTCCCTCGGATAAAATAAAATGCTTCATTCATCACATAGAATATAGTTGCGCTTATGATAAGTCAAGGTATATGAGAATATTTAATTATTACTTAAATAACGTCGCTTATATAACTACTTACATTTTATATTGGACATAAAATAGATGAGAATACAAAGTAAACAAAGAAGCCGGCTCGGGCTGGCAGGAAAAATGTAATAAAAAAGATGCATTTAATTCTAATAAAGATAAAGGGAGGAACGCGTGAGGAAGATAAAGGCCCTAAGCTAGCTAACCTACCAGCCTTTCACTAGCTAGCTAAGTGATGACTACCCGAAAAAAGGCAGAAAGAAACTACGGGCTCTTATTTGGAGGATGATGATATACTTCCCTATTTCGACATTGGACCCTAAGATCAGAAAAGCAAAACCGTTCCACTTACTAAGTGAAGGTGGCTAAAACGCGTTCTTGAAAAAAAATGGTGATAAATTGCCTTTAGGTAAATCAAATAAAACAATCATCTTCTCTGCTAATATTATGCGAAAAATCATCTATGAATAATTATTGTAGTCAGAGGGCCTATTCCATATAGTGGGTATATTCGTCCTTTTGTTATTACGGGTGTTGGTATCGAAGTACAGCTTTGGTAGCCGTATAGATCACTTACGGATTTTTTTTGACTAATTTGACTAAATGAACATCAAAGCTATCCTTCGTTTTTTTATTATTTTGAATGATGAGACGATCTTGTAAACAGCCATAAACACCATCCAATACCTTGAATTACAAAGCATTGTTTGGCATTCCACTGCGCTCACCATCCTGAGACATGAGATGTTAAGTCTTATTATGTCCAGTAGTTACACTGGCTACAGTGTCTTTCAAACCTACAACAGTGACTACACACTGCTGCTGTTTGAAATGACAAACTATTGTAGCTATTCATAGTATTATCGCTGCTAAAAAAACCTATAAAAGTAAACACCGAGATGGAAAGTTATCCATATGATAATCAAGGATACGACCTATCTGTATGACAAATCCTTTCTTTTTTTTATTCGTCCAATACAAAGTGACCCCACTGCAACCCATGGTGAGTGGAATGGGGACCAATAGAATCTCGACTGACGAGGGATGATTACCCCTCAGTCGACACAATTATGTTGCAACCAGATATACATAGGCTGATCCCGTAACGCGACACACGTGTGCCAATATAGCGGGTTTTATCACCTTGTGTATAGTCGCTATCTTGGCGGATACAATAATATATCCTACCACCAGCAAACCATTCAGAGGTTCCGAGTTTATTTTAAACAAACATCGAAAAATTTCCACAAACTTTTGCTGAAGTAGAATGTATTCTATTTGTAGGTGGTAGTTCTATGGTGCCTACTCCTGGCCGTGGCTGCTGAGGAGGCGCCTCCAGGACTCGTCTCCAAGGACAGCGAACAAGACCTCGTCGCAGAAGCGTCGCATACAGGTAAACAAAAAAAATGGAATGTAATATAAACCAGAAACATATTCCACTTACCATTTGACAACATTTCATTTTTTCAACATACCGAAATGTTTATATTTTATGAAACTAGATCTAAAATGATGAGACCCATATTTTTTCTTTTTTCGAAATGCAGATATTTTCATTCATGATTTTCGCTTTGAATTTTGTTTTATTCTAAAACGACGTAAGCTCCAAATGACGTCACATATACGGCTCAAAACGCAATGACCTTTGCTTTGCAGTAAAAAAAAATGAAGTGACAGTTTTTTTGTTTCTGTCTCTCTCGTTGAAAGTGACAGTTGTGACGTATCTATTGCAATGATAAAAGAAGTATAGAGGATGGGTGATATGGTCACGTGACATGCGGCACATTTAATGCATAAAATGGTGCCGACTCCGCCCCTTACAATAGTGATATGCTAGTACCGAAAATTTTGTATCGACATCGAAGAATTAAGAGAGACAAACAAGCCCCAAAAAGATCAAATACGAAAGGGGTTAGGAACTACCATAATATAAATATAACAAACCATAATGTAAACAAACAAACTGAAACTGATTTACTTATAAGTAACAATTGTTAAACAAAGCAGTACCTGTTGTGACAAACATCCAGTTGTGTTTGATCTATATTTGTATGTTGCACTATTCCTTGCTAAAAATTTAAGTTACAGATTAAGATATTTATTTAATACATGATAAATGGAATAAGACAGCGTAGCCAGCAATTATTTGGTTGGTTTTATTTTATTTTATTATTATGCTCTTTGATTGAGAAACATAACTATGGTTCAGCAAACTAAAATCAATGACCGTAAAAATGGTGGTTAAGATAATCAATTATAATAATTATTTTCAATAACAACAATATGATTATGTATCTATTTCCGTGCATGCAAAGGTTGCTCGAAACATAAGACCGCCAATTGTAAAAATATATCTTACATTTCATCTTTATGTTGTTTCTTTTATGTTTATCTATTCTTTTATGTAACAATTCTAATTTTATTCATAGCAATATATTAAAGTAATATTACTATTAGGTGAAGTATAATAATCATTACTATTTTACTTATCGGGAATATTGTTGGAAAACAGTTATCTTTACTCGCGTTAATTAAACGTGTGGTTTATGCATATCTTCTCAAAATGTAAAGAAATATGTATTTGGTGTAGGATTCCAATCACGTCGCTCAATATTCTCAATTCATTTTGCCTTGGTTTTTAATTTTTTTGGTTATCTTAAAAAATATTCTAATTTCACTTAGTTTGTCGTTCTGAATAATACAATATTGATGTGTGCTCTAACATTCTTTCAAAGACAAAAACCGTAACTGATAAACGGGCGTCTGTTAAAATATCGATATCAATAATTTCTAAACAAATCCACCCACCCATCCCTAAGCTCGTGTGTAAACAAACATAATGATTTTAATGTGTATAAATCACGCCTAAAAGGGTCCAAAGCTTAACAAACCAGATCCACATATCATTTTAATTGATAAAAACACATCCAAAAGTAAATATACAAAGATATTTGCTAATTTTCGGTAAAAACAGTTACTAACCTATGAAAAGATATTTCGGGGTCTTTCTTGCGTGAATTCGATTTGCATCCTTTCACACAACACTGAGTCATTTTCGAAACTTAACAAATACACTAATAAACACACTGAACAATTGAGAATATGATTATATTACTTTAAATTCAATATTTATGAAGATTTGTTTACATCGTCTGACACTACATGTACTTGCTGACTGGCCCGCATAAAATGGCGTTTCTGCCGCAAGGCGGTCCCAGTGTGTTCAAGTAAACGAAATAGTGCCATATGCGAAGAAAGCAATTATTTTTGTCTTTTTGTTGCGTTCCAAATAAGCTTTGAGTAAAAGAGATAGACATATATATTGACAATTCTGCGTCGATTTCCCTAACATAAATATAACTTATTCATATAGCTAACTTTTGAGGCCTGTCCTCTTTATATTTAGTCATTGATCTATTGTAATATTGACATTGACAAATGACGGTGTCTTAGTTTTTTAAAATAAATAATAAGGTGGACCAAGGAACTATTTCATTCAACCGTATATGTGACGTCATCAAGCATTTTTGGGTTTTTAATTTTTTCTCCGAAATTAAGTATTAAAAAAATATGAAATTCATAATCGAACTCAGAGTAGAAAAATTAAGAAACGGTATTTTTGTTTTAGACACGTTTACATTTTGAAATGTTGTCAATTGCGAACCATTTTTTGGTCACGCCAACGTAGACCCCCGTTAAGATTTTCGTGGACTCCCGGGGGTCCACCTGCACCCCTCTGGAAATCAATGATCTATATTATCCTATATTTTTTTCCACTGCTGGACATAGGCCTCCTCTTCTTCTTGTCAGTGACTATCCAGATCCTCGTTCCTAGCTGGAGGGCATCATACGTTTACGGAATAATGGTCTCCACTCAAGAACTTCTTTACCCTACCATCTTAAAATAATAATATCAGCCCTGTATTATATACTGTCCCACTGCTGCACGGGTCTCCTCTACTACTGAGAGGGATTAGGCCTTAGTCCACCACGCTGTAGTGCGGGCAGACTTCACACACTCTCGAAAATTCCTATAGAGAATTTCTCAGGTATGCAGGTTTCCTCACCATGTTTTGCTTCACCGTTAAAGCAAGCGATAATTCACAAAAAATACACACATATTTTTTTTAGAAAAGTCATAGGTGTTTGCCCTTGGGTTTTGAACCTACGACATTTGTTTCAGCAGTCCGTTGCACAACCAACTAAGCTATCGCCGCCTCATCATCTTACCATTTAATAAATTATACCTCCTTAAGGACCACTATTTTAGAACGTTTCCTATCGTTTCCAGGAACCCAGACACAGAAGCGGGAAGCGGGTGGACTGTCAAATTCGTACGGGGAGCCGCTCCCGCCGGACGCGTATGGCCCTCCACGGGAGATATCTAATATAAGTGAGTGGATTTAGACAGGTACAATATCTTGCCCAAGTATGTAGAATACCGCGGTGACGTAGTAGTAATCCGTACGCGGTAAGACTACAGCGCTGAGGTCCTGGGTTCGAATCCTGGAGCAAATATATGGTGACTGGGTTTTCCATCTTAAAATTACTCAGTCGGAGCTCGGAGTTAGGAAGGTGGTGTGATACCCCCGTGCCTTGGCACGTAAAGCCGTTGGTCCTGCGCCTGATCTCTCTCCGGCCCTATCAAGAGTAGATATGTAGGGGTTGGGTATATGGTGTTGGTCCAAACAGTACTGTATCCAAAACTATAAAAATTACTTAATCAATGAATATTCTCAGTTCCAGATCTCCAACTCCCCGCGCCGATCTACGGAGTGCCGCTCCCGAACGTGCAAGAGACCCCACCAGGCGCCTACGGACCTCCATCCCCTGTGGTCTTCCCGGATCAGAACTACGAGGGACCCCCGCCACCAATTAGCAGGCCAAAACCCTTATACGGACCACCAAAGAGTTACGGACCACCGAAAAGCTACGGCCCTCCGAAATTCCCGCCGAAGTTGGTGTACGGACCTCCAAAGAAGATTTATGGGCCTCCGAAACAAAGCCTACCAAAGCCGACTTATGGAGCGCCCTTTAAGAGCCCGAAGGTGCTGTCAAAGCCGTTTGGAAAGCCGATTTATGGACCTCCGAAATTGAAGCCGACGTATGGGCCTCCAATTTTAAAGCCGATACCGTTGGAGCCCCCACCGCCAGCGCCAACCGTCACCACTATAGAGACGAGTGTCACCAACTTTGGAAACGTTGGGGCCAGTTTTGGAAGCTTCAACGGCCTGTCAAACATTGGATCAAATATTGACTTAGGTTTGAATCTGCCAGCTCCTATTTACGGCACACCAATAGTTTCCTTACCAGTGGACTTGAAGCCCAACTTCCCAATTCCTGCAGAGACTTATGGACCTCCAGGACACTCGCTGGGCCCTATAGGCCCTAACGACCAAGTCGTGTTACAAGACTTTTCGAACGTGGGTCATTATGGGCCACCGCAGCCTGATCCAAATCCACGACCGCCGCATCCAGGTATACCAGCGCCTCCTACCCCACCCCACGTGTTATACGACGGTTGGAAACCAATCCCAGGTCTGTCCTACCCAGTGGGACATGTCGAGGAGGTATTAAACTTAGGAGTTAGTGATAACTATGGTCCGCCGCCACCTCCACCGGGGCAAGAGATCCACGTTCAACATCAAATAGGTCTGGACCAACTATCGGGTCATATAGGCTTAGACCAACAGCTAACAAGTCACATAGGTTTGGACCAACATTTGACAGGTCAGTTGGACTTTAACCACGGCCTGGATCAGCAGAATCACATCAGCTTTGACCAACATTTGCCAAACGTGAACCAATTGCAGTCCTTCTCGAACGCCCAAATCGCTTCAGGGTATTCCAACGTCCATCAAGACGCGTTAGCTCATGTAGACTTAGGGTCCATTGTTGGAGGTGATTCTAACCACATAGATCAATCTAAAACGGTCTTCGAAGCGCATTATACCGAAAACCAGCATCCACAAAGCGACCTCGCGTTCGTCCAATCAGCTATCACTTTAGAAAAACCCGCTGACTCTTACGGCGCCCCTCCTTTAGATTCCCTTTCTGGTGGACCTTACCCTGCTTCGTTAAGACAACAGGGAGCTAAAGGTCTCGTCCCGCCTTCAGGTGTCTACGGAGTTCCTCCAGGAAGCCAGTACGGCGCACCACATAAACCTACCAACCTTCCCATACCCTACGGCTCGTTCTCTGGAGGTGGTCACTCCATCCACACTGGCGGAAATACTCCCAAACACCCAGTGAAGTTCAGGGAATCGGTACCCCAAGGTTTGTTAGAGCATATAGGGCAGACCACGCATGGAAAAGACACCCACGGCATTAATCATCTTACTCAGGGTCCAGCGTATCTCCCCCCACCGATTAGGGACGCGAAGGACGTGAACCAACAGACTTCTTTAGGTATAAATCTGTCGATCGAACCTTCTAGTTTGTACAGTTTGCCCCACGCAGGCAGTCCTTTAAACTTCCAATCACAACCTGGGAACTTATATGGATCTCCTATTGACTCTTATTCAGCACCTTTATTAACCGTAGGAGACCACACAGCTTCCGGATCTTCGAATAACGCAATAACTACCACTTTAGATGGGACGATTTTGGCTAATCTCTCTAGTTTGGATGCTGCAGCGATCTTGAAACACTGTCCGTATCACGAAGCTATTTTTAAAGCAGCTAAATATGGAGAGAAGATACCTATAGAGTTAGCCAACAAGTACATGGCAAGTCTTCATTCTCTCGGTCATCATTTGACTAAAACCCATTTTAAAGATCAGGCGACGTCGCAAACGATCGTTCAAGTGAAAGACCAAACCGCAAAATCGATAAGAGATGCAAATATCGACTTTAAGAACGAGAAATTACAGTACGTTTCTGATCAGATATTGAAAACGTCAGAAAAGATTCGCAACTTGAGCGAAGAGACGAAGAATTTGCAGCAAAAATTAACTTCAAACAATCTGAACAATGTGCAATTCGAAAACGATAAGAACCAGTATTCCGTGCAAATTGAGGCGTCGGGGGGGAAGAAGGGGAACCCAGCTATCCCCCACGATCAGTTATTATCCGAAGGTCTTCTCCAAAGCATTCTGCAAGCTATAGAACAACCGGGACCTAACCAGAGTCAAAAGCAATTCGGATCCAGTCAGAAGCAAGTGCACTTTCCAGACCAGAATCAAGTCAAGGTTCAATTCCCTGAACCAGTTTACGATGGCCTCGTTCTCCCCGCTGGCTACGAACCTGTAGACAGAACTAAAGATCTAGCACCTCAAGGCTCTGAGGTCAAACATGTAGATTGTGTGAAGGCGGAAGGCTCAGCGAAAGTTGAGGTAGTAGTCCCTCCGCCGGACAAAGTAAACGATAATGAAGTAGCAATATTTTTTGATAAGGACAAAGAGCCTGTAACTGAGATATCAGTAGCGACCAGTATAAGCGAGAAGGAGTATGATTTTGGTAAAAAAATCTGAGTCTAGTCGGTGAGCTAGTGGGCGATGAAACTTCTAGAAATTACGTATAAATAATTTTCATTCTTACTTTGGTAAAATTATTACTACACAGTCTAATATTGACCAACGGAAAGTGGGTCTTGGTTTGTGGATATATGATTGCTAGAGCCCAAATACATCTGTATACGATAATAATGAACTAAGAATATACAACGTTGCACTGGTACATACTACCAGAGCAAATTTTTTTATTGCTTTGAATGACGAGACGAGCTTGCCGCTCGCCTGATGGTCAGCGATACAATCCATAAACAGTAGAAACACCAACACCTTGAATTACAAAGTGTTTGGTATTCCACTGCGCTCGTCTGAGACATGAGATGTTAAGTCTTATGTCCAGTAGTTTTCTTTTTATAATACACCTAATATTGAAGGCTCTCTCTTGTTTAGCATTTGAGAAATTACTTTTGTATTTGGTCGCCTTATATTATATTTGACGATTATAGTTAACTGATAGTGAAATAAACAATAGATACGCATTTGCGATTGCCACGATTTGTGGTGTAAGCTATAAGTTTTTAATTAATAGTTGCGTTTTATTATTGCTTCAAGGTATTCGCCCACTAGCGCCATCATTCGATAAATCGCGCCATTTTTTTATTTCGAATATTTAATGTTTTAAATTTTCGATAATTTTATAGTAATAAGATTTAATATAAAATAAATATTGTAAAATATAGCCAAATAAATATAATCGTCTTAAAAATGTCCGTCGATACGTAAACTTGAATTTAGCCGAATTTCATCGAGTGTAGTGTTATTTTCAAAGATAAATATGTGGTTTCCTTTAGTAACGCCATTTCCTTTGCCTTCGACAAGGATAAAATGAAATGACAATCATTGGACACTTAACCATTATTCGTTAAATTATCTCTTTGTTTTTTCCACTTTGTACCTTAGCAGGAACAACTGCTCTAAGGTTTATATTGCTACTTCACTATTACAAGGTTCTATGTTGATTATTTTTATGGTGCAAAAATGAGATTTAAATATTTAATGTTGGTAACATTTAGAAAAGACATTTTGTTCATTTCTTTCATTCGTGTTTCCCCCTTTAGTTATCTTTCCGTATTGGATTTTTTTATTGAAAAAGACTAAGAATTATGTTATATATAATTCAATTTGCACTTCAAATAAAACATAGAACATTGTAATAGTAAGCTAGCAATAAAGTAGCAAAAACTGTATTTGACTTCACAGAAAACTAAATAACAATGGCTGTCTTTGTCGTATATTGGATAAATATATAAAAAGACAGTATCTAGACTTGGGCGAAATTATTTTAATTGTATGTAATATTGAACAACTTTACGTGATGATTTTCGCCCAATAATTAATGAAGATACCTTTTATATAACTATGTTAGATATAGTATATTGTGGTGTTTGAATGTGTACTAGTATGTGATTCCATCTGCTATATTACTACTTGTATAAAATAATACTAATCAACATTGTGCAGGCATTGTAATCTACTTTAACATAATATCCAAATTACCAGTATAACCTAACAAAATAAAAAATATCGCCATGTTGCGGTTAAATTTGGAACTAATTTCTCGTACCGACATTTTAAAGACAAAAAAATGGGGCGCCGCCCGTGCAGGTTTTATTGTGTTAGTCAGACTAAACTGGTAAATTTAATATTACGTCAAATTGGATATTTTGCTGGTGGTAGGATATATTTTATGTCCGTCCGGATAGACTCCACTCTACTTACCATCAGGTGCAGTGGCGTCAGTTTATCATACAAAAATAACTTGGCAACTGAACTCTAAACTCCAAACAGAGTGCAATGCAGTTATGTAAATTTTAGGAACACGCTAATATACAAAATGTACAATAGTAGTGTTTTTGAATGTAAAATTAATTAAACACGTAAGAAAATAGCAGTTATTCATACTACTACATATTCAAATGATTCGTTTTTATACTTGTAACAGTTCAAATGTAACTAGCGCCATCTGTTGAATTTGAGACACATCCACTGTCTGACAGGACGCTTTGGATGCGTCCCAAATTATGGAATTAGGTTATTTTATTTGTAAGCGCAGTATTTGGGAGAATGTTTCACTATTTATTGTTGTGTGTGTATTTAAGTACAATTAGTACAAATATGTTTAGTGCATGTACGGAAATAAATTATATTTTCAGATTGTTTTGTTTTATTTTACGATTTTTCTAAATTTATGTGAAATAATTTATAAAAATATTATGGAGGAAGCAATGGTTAAAAAGTATATCGGAGTATCGACAAAAAAATAAAACACGTAAAAATGTACAGTATATATAAATTTTAGTTATTTTATGGCGCCATAAAATAATTAGCTTTCCTCAAGGAGTGCCGAATAGCCAAAAAGTTCGAGAACAGCTGATTTTCAATATAAAACTTATTTCATAAAATCGGACCCGTGCGTGTCGAGCCATTGCAGTGTAGAGATCCGTAGTTAGGTACTCGTCAGTTACCAATTCATAATCCTTAAGGCCTTAATATATATTAAGGCCACTCCCAAATGAAATGACCCTAAGCAATTTGGTCTATACTTGGCGGTGCGCCAGTTACGGCGGGAGTAATATGTAAAGATTTACGATTTCATTAAATAAACAACTTTAGGTCCTATTGAAAATATTTAAGTCCCAAAAGATTTCTCATTAAAATCGTTCTATACGAAGCTTTTAATGCATATGGATGGTTGGAAGGCTAATTGACTTAGACGACATTTCTTTTCGAAATATTTTAACTACGTAGAAAAAGTTGCTAATTTTAAATATGTATGAAACTTAATACCGCAAAAAGTGGCGCCTTTCACTAGACAATAATAGATTATCATATTAGTTGTAAAATTACATCTTTACTACGGTTGCAAAATTTTTATATACCGAGAATTTATCATCGCTGTGGATCCAAAATGTGGTTATTTAGAAAAATTTGTAGGACCAAAAAAGTATAGTGAAATAATTGTACTGCTGAAAAACTTCCTAAAATACGAATAGCGCGCGATTTTTATATCAAACAACATTAATCAAACAAATTTAAATACAAAGAGCAAAAGATTTTTTTTTAATTCATCATAAAAAGTCACGCTTTTCAAACTCTTAAATGTTACCAGCTTTCCGAACATCTATAGTGTTTTTTTTTTGCTCGGGCAATTCAGTTGGTATTATTTGACACGCCTTGTCGAGTGCTATCACGATTTTTACTCAATTTCTGTGTGTTTCATCGTGAATTTGTGCTTTCAATTAGTGAAATTACGTTTAATAATTCTTTATTTACTTACAAAACATATAATTTACCAACCAACACCCAGATCATCGGATAAAAACCAGGTAAAAGTGCATCCTTGTGTTTTGACAATGTATAATGCTACCAAATTAAAATAGTATAGAATATGAATGGATGTCCTTAATTTGCGTATCATTTTAATCGTGTAGCATAAAGAAAACGAACATGGAGTGTATTCAATATTTGTTTATTTATTCTCTATTTTCGATAAGTTTTGAGGCCATTTGAACGCATAAATATGATAGAACTTAATAATTAACACGCCCATACCAATATTTTGTTTTTGTCTGACATAGATTTCTCTTGAATACTTGAAGAGTGATTCATCTTTGAACAGCAAATTGATAAAAGCTTACGGTAAGTATTATCAAACCTTTGTATTTAGGTGGTTGATAGAGAAATACGTGACATTATAGCACTTTATGATGAATATATACACAATATATGATAGATTGCATGTTTAGTTTCGAAATATTGATAGTTTTTATTAATAAATAAAAAATCAGATCTGATTATTAAATAATTGAATGTCTTTATTGTACAAATACAATGTAACATAATCTGAAGTGCGTTTTTAGAAGGATAGGCAATATTAGATAGGTAATTTATTGCACAATAATATTCTTGTGTATAATAAAATTTAAAAGGTTAATTCTCCAGGCAAATTGAATTACATTTAGGTAAAGATATTAGTATTCCTCAAGTGTACACAATGAAATAATTTTCTCGAAATATAAAAAAATTCAGTCTTCTCAGTATTTCTTTTATCTTAATATTTTCATTCTATCAAATAATATTTTCTAAATTTGTAGCCTTTATTACTGATTTTAAAGTTAAAAATAATAATATCAGCCCTGTACTATATAATGTCCCACTGCTGCACAGACTTCCTTTACTAGAGATGGATTAGACCTTAGTACACCATGCTGCAGTGCGGGCAGACTTCACACACCTGCAAAATTCCTATAGAAAACTTCTCAAGTTTTCCACACAATGTTTTCCTGCATGTCAGTAGTAGGGGCGACCTGTGCCCAGCTGTGGTACTATAATACAGGGCTGATATTATGTCTAAAGGACCAATATCTCTTCCATGCATTTGTTACTCTTCTATTTAATTCTTGTGCCATTTGGTGAAATAAGATTATATTCAAAGTATATGTAAGGCTTCATATAATCCATTTGCTATCTTTCTTTCTTCTTTAAAGTTGCGTACCAGCTTCTCAAACAATAATTCATACAAGCACTTCTTGATTAATAGAGTGTAACATAAACCAGTTTAAGAACCGACTGGACAAATACTTATCTGCAAATGAAAACCTGTTGTAATAGCAAGATACGGGCATTATGAGTTGTTTCAACTGCCTGTTTGATATATATCATAATAATAATAATATGTACCATGTATGCTGATTTCTCATCTGTTAGTCATAGTCTTGGTTCTGGATTAATGGCCATCAACAGGGGCATAGCTACCGCAGTATCAGCCGTGTCAGTGATATTGAACCCCTGAGCTTTGGGCCTCTCTTGGCTCATACCTACATTAAACTAAGTAGGTGCTCAAAAGTCTGCGCTGCCCTGAAGGGCCCCTAACAAGTTTAGATATAGGACTCTTCTATGGCAAGCTATTTTACTGGTCACCAATACTGGTCAAATTGTCAATCAGAGTGATTAAAGGCAATTGTCAAACAACAGTTATTTACTGGTGGTCTCTCATATGTGAGAGTCTGTTTGGGTGGGTACCACTGCAATGTGTTACCAGCAGTGTGTAGTTACTGTTGTGTTCCGGTTTGAAGGACATTGTAGCCAGTGGAACCACTGGACATAATAATAACATCTCATGTGTCAGACAAGCGCAGTGGAATACCAAGCAATAATTTGTAATTCAAGATGTTAAAGTTTCTACTCTTTATAGATCGTAGCACTTACCATCAGGCGAACAACAAGCTCGTCTCGTCAATCAAAGCAATTTAAATAAATATCCTCTGGCACATCATCATCATTTCAGCCGGGAATCGTCCACTGCTGAACATAGACCTCCCCCATTGAGCGCCACAGGGACCGGTTCTGGGCCGTCCTCATCCATCGGACTCCCCTGGCACATACTTAAAACTTTTTTTTTTACTAATTTGCAGCCAGCATGGCGACTATGACGGACACGTACGGTACAACCGGCACGCTGACGCTCAAGTGGGACCCTCGCAACCTGGAGATCAGGACCATGTCCGTGGAGCGCACGCTGGAGCCGCTGGTGCTGCAGGTCACCACGCTCGTCAACAACAAGGATCGAGACGCGAAGAAGAAGCGCCGTGAGTACTCAACACTCGATTGCTGGTGGACATATTTTAATTTGAGATGCAGGTTTCCAAGAAGTCAAGGTCAAGGCAGTCGAGACTATTTCATTTATTAAATGACACTCGATAGTTTAACAAATAAAAGTTAATTACGATTGGCGAGAGATAATTAACCAGTCTAAGCGCAGTTAACACGAATCGCGGTAGTATTAAGTATATGAATGGACAAGCAAATAATAATAATTCTACTCTTGCAATTTGTATATAACACGGCAGCCCAAGATACAAGTGTTGCATAGTTTGGGTGCCACTGGCAAATATTGAAAAAATTACTCGAAGTTTTCTTGAATAAATAAAAAAAAATCCGCCCGGATAGCGACCGTACACAAGCTGTTAAAAACCGCTATAGTAGCGGTAAGTGTGGCCCTCCGAGATCAGTCTGTGTATATCTGACTCCAACAGGCATAATTGTGTCGACTGAGGGGTAATCATCTCTGTTCGACATTCTATTGGACCCCAGCCCACTTACCATCAAGTGCAGAGGATCCAAAGTGATCCTGCCTTGAGTGTATAACGAAAAAGTCCACTCATTCCCTTGATCCAACATTAATCCTTTCACTTCTAGGTGTATTCACAAACGTTACTTAGCTAAGTATATAAGTTAAATTTGAAAACAAAATTTTATTTCGATATTTATAACTATTTCCAATGTGAAGTCTGCTCACAAGCCATGATGGATTAAGTTATACTTAGTAGCTTAACTTAAACAATATCAACCCTATATTATATACTGTCCCACTGCACGGGTTATACTTAGTAGGTTAACTTAACAATATTCCTGTATTATATACTTTCCCACTGCTGCACGGGCCTCCTCTACTACTGAGAGGGATTAGGCCTTAGTCCACCACGCTGTAGAGCGGGCAGACTTCACACACCCTCAAAATCCCTATAGAGAACTCGGGTATGCAGGTTTCCTCACAATGTTTTCCTTCATCAAAGCAAGCGATAATTCACAAATACACATAACTTTAGAAAAGTCATGTTTGGGTTTTGAACCTGCAGACATTCGTTTCGGCAGTCCGTTCCACACACAACTAGGTTATCGCTCATGTTATTGTTTGCTCACAGCTGGTAAGTCGAAGCGTGCCAGTGCTCTCGTGGCGACCGTGGAGCGAGCGACGGAGATCTTTATCGAACGAGGTCAAACCATCGCTTATGAGAACCCTGAGATCACGCAGCAGATGCTGGCCGCCGTGGAGGAGGTCAGGAAGGCTGGTGAGTGAGGACTTGAGCATCTAGAGTTTTTTGAAGTCATATAGATACACTAGCTTTTGTTCTGAGTGAACGTTTTCCTGGGTAAAAGTCCCGCTATATATTTTCCCGGGATAGAAAGTAGCCTATAACCTTCCCAGGGTCTTAAACTATCCCCATACCGAGTTTCATAAAAATCCGTTCAGTAGATTTTGAGAAAATCGATAGCATACAGACAGACTATGGGGATTTTGTTTATAATATGTATAGGTACATAAGGTTTCTCCCTTTCTCTATCGTTAAGTTTAATTTCTTTCTTATTGATAGATGTAGTCATCTTCATAAGCATAGTCTTTTTTAGCTGTTGATATTCCTGTAGTCAATATCAGGGGAAATTTGCCGATGGGAGACTATAATTCCCTGGTTTAGAGACTGCTGGAGTCCTGAAAAAAGTGGAGAAGGAAAAAAGAGAAGGGAGAAGGGGGTGGGATGTATACTGTGTCCACCACGAGGTATACACACTTAACTGTGTTGCTTTGTGATTTGGATTTAATTTGGTTTGTTGACCAAGTGCACAAGAATTTTCCTGGGTGGGGGTGTCATGAGTATAAAAAATAAATAAAAATAAAATACTGTATTCATAAATAGCGACCCGCCCCGGCTTTACACGGGTGCAATGCTGATATTGTATGGTATAAAATAACATAATAACAGTATTTCTCCACTATTTAATGGATGTTATTATTATACATATAAACCTTCCTCTTGAATCACTCTATCTATTAAAAAAAACCGCATCAAAATCCGTTGCATAGTTTTGACCATTAAAGCATCTCAATGTTTGCCGGCACACTTGACAGCTACATGACATTACGCGTGTCACGGAAAAATAACCTTATTATGTAGTATATAAGGTTATATTCCCGTGACACACCGTAATGTCATGTAGCTGTCATGTGTGCCGGCAAACATTGGGATGCTTTAATAGTTAAACATTTAAGCACACAAAGACACATAGGGACAGAGAAAGCGGCTTTGTTTTATACTATGTGATGGATTATGAAAGAAATAACTTAGGATTGTAAAAAGATTAGTGGCTTTATTGAGAACAGTAAAGACTAGACAGCGACAAAAGAGAAGTATACAATTTGTAAATTTAAAGCGGCATACTGCCAGTACTGGCTCACATTGGTTGTTATTATAATAAATAATAATATCAGCTCTGTATTATATACTTGCCCACTGCTGAGCACGGGCCTCCTCTACTACTGAGAGGGATTAGGCCTTAGTCCACCACGCTGGCCTAGTGCGGATTGGTAGACTTCACACACCTTCGAAATTCCTAGAGAGAACTTCTCAGATGTACAGGTTTCCTCACGATGTTTTCCTTCACCGTTAAAGCGAACGATAAATTCACAAAGAATACACACATGATTTTAGAAAAGTCAGAGGTGTGTGCCCTTGGGATTTGAACCTGCGGACATTCGTCTTCGCAGTCCGTTCCACACCCAACTAGGCTATCGCCGCTAGGTGTTACATTGGTTGTTATTGTTTGGTGTGTCCGCGCAGGCGCGGCGATGTCGGTGGCGGCGCGCGAGTTCTCGGAGGAGCCGTGCGCGTCGCTGGCGCGCGGCGGCATGGTGCGCGCGGCGCGGGCGCTGCTGTGCGCCGTGACGCGCCTGCTCATCCTCGCCGACATGGTGGACGTGCACCTGCTGCTCGGCAAGCTCAACACGGTCCGCCACTCGCTACTACTACACATGTGCTCTCGACTTTACCTACAATTCATACTTTTCTCATTCCCCATATCAACCCCCCCCCCCCCCCCCAGACCATCGAGTGGCGACACTTGTAATCGTCGGTGATTTTGCCAATGTCGAGTAATAATCTCTATAAAATGTGATGAGCTCTAAGCTCGTCGATTGTTAAGAAGTCGTCCGACATGTGTAGCGTAGATTCTCTCCAACGCCGATAGATGGCGTTGACACTACTTCGAAAAACGTGTGGCGGTACAATTTGTATACACACCGCCATCTCGTCAACATCAATAGAACTACGAGAAGACCTATGCGGTACCGCCACAAATACTACATCGACAAGTATATATTAACTGTAACTTGTGTTGCAGGTTGAGAGTGACCTCGACAAGCTGAAGTCGGCGTCCTCGCAGTCGGAGGTGATGGAGCTGGCGAGGCAGTTCGGAGTCTCCGCCAACGAACTCTCCGCAGCCGCGGGCAAGAGACAGAAGGAACTCAAGGTACTCTACTACTCACTCACTCTACTCCTTGATGCTAAGTCCAGGGTCGGGCAAAATAACTGGGTATAGGGTGAAGTATCGGAGTCAGGAAAGTGGTGATACTCGGATAACACGTAAAGTGGTTCTGCTCATTTCTCTCCAGTCATGTTGTCTCACCGGACTATGAGAAGGAACAGAGAGTGCTTGTGTATTGCACACACTCGTGCACTATAATATCTCCTGCTGATCTCTCTCCGGTCATGTCTCACCGGACTATGAGAAGAAACAGAGTGCTTGTGTATCGCACACACTCGTGCATTATAATATCTCCTGCTGATCTCTCTCCGGTCATGTCTCACCGGACTATGAGAAGAAACAGAGTGCTTGTGTATCGCACACACTCGTGCATTATAATATCTCCTGCTGATCTCTCTCCGGTCATGTCTCACCGGACTATGAGAAGAAACAGAGTGCTTGTGTATCGCACACACTCGTGCATTATAATATCTCCTGCTGATCTCTCTCCGGTCATGTCTCACCGGACTATGAGAAGAAACAGAGTGCTTGTGTATCGCACACACTCGTGCATTATAATATCTCCTGCTGATCTCTCTCCCGGTCATGTCTCACCGGACTATGAGAAGAAACAGAGTGCTTGTGTATCGCACACACTCGTGCATTATAATATCTCCTGCTGATCTCTCTCCGGTCATGTCTCACCGGACTATGAGAAGAAACAGAGTGCTTGTGTATCGCACACACTCGTGCATTATAATATCTCCTGCTGATCTCTCTCCGGTCATGTCTCACCGGACTATGAGAAGAAACAGAGTGTTTGTGTATCGCACACACTCGTGCATTATAATATCTCCTGTCTGATCTCCGTTGAGATTGGTCGCCGTGGCCATTCGATTAGGAATGAATCAATGCTTAGTTAAGAGACTTTTCCGTCCTCACACCCGCCATTACAACTCCTGTAAGCCAGGATCGACTGCATTTGAAACCAAGCGGTGAAGGTCATCGAATCTGAACACTAATCTGTCTTAAAGACAGACACATCGCGCATTTATCCCCGAATGGGTATGCAGAGGCGTAACCAGGGCGCCCACTTTTCGCCAAGTGTGTTCCGTCTCATGATAGGGGGCGAGCCTGTCGCCATATCAGGCACGAACTGACTCCGGGCTGATACTGAGTAAAAAAAACCCAAATATCACTTTTGTCCGACCCGGGATCTGTCTTTATCTTGACATAAATCAAATAGAAAGATAGAGAGTTGCAAATATTAATTGTCCACTTCTCTCCATAGCAAAGCGGTCTCTTTCTATTTCTCGTTTTTATATCCGTCCCATGGTTGCCTGGAAGACAATGCCTAGAGCGATAAGACCGCCATTTGTACATGTGCCTTTTCTCTCTCTTTTCTTCTTTGCATTGTTTTTTTTTTGTGTGTGTGTTTTGTACAATAAAGAGTAAAATAAATAAATAAAGCGGGAGACAAAATAATGCATTTGGAAGTATTTAAACTTCAAGTATGGACGTTTGCAACGAGAATAGACCGCCGGCCCCTCCGACGGTTCCTATTCAGTGGTATATAGCATTGCCAGACGTATCTTAGGCACATTTTAAAATGACCTGGCGGAACAGACTCTGTCCCGTAAATCAATCGATCTACGATTGACAAGTACTCACGCAAGCAACGTTCGCTTGCATACATATCAATACGATTCGGTTTTTTAGAAATATTAAAAAAATTCAAAAATGTCACAGAATATTTTTTTTTCTTATTTTTAAAAACTAAAATCCCGTATCAACATTCAAGCATTTGTCCCTTATAGGCTGAAAAAAACCCTAGTGGTATATGTATTGCGCGTCACGCAAACTATTACCGCAACTCAGAATCGACTAACGCCATCTAGTATGCTTGTTGGACATTATTATTACTCTCTGTTGTCAGGAGCCCCGCATGAAGGACGAGCTGGCGGCGGCCCGCGCTGTACTCAAGAAGCACTCCACCATGCTGCTCACCGCCTCCAAGGTGAGGGTCCAACTGTCTATCCACCAGGGACTCTAACATATCTAACAAATAAAACATTAGTAGCGTCTGCATCAACGCTAATAAATAAGTTAATTCAACATTTCATCTATTGTTGAAACATGCAGAAACTGTTGAAGTATCTGCTTATTAAAATTTAATCACAATTAGTTCAGCAGTTCGTGAATCCTTAAAAACGTTTTTGGATTTATTTACATGAGCGTAGAAACACTTCGACTTATATTGTTTACATGGATATCGTTTAGGCAGGGATAATATTTTTTGGTCCTTCGAACCAGATTTATTATCAGTATCTAGTTTATAGCCAGTTGTGTAGTATGTGAGAATGGAACGTAAGTAATGCATGAACTGGATCACACAATGCTCGAGCGAGATGAAAGAGAAAGAGGATGTCGGACGCAGTTTAGAATTGTAGATAATGACGGATACAAGGAAGAGGAAAAAAATATTGATCGATGCAATTAACTATGAAATTATTTTTTATATTGTAAAAAAATTTAATGTATATGCATGTGCGCAGGTGTATGTACGCCACCCGGAGCTGGCGGCGGCGAAGGCCAACCGCGACTATGTACTGCGTGCCGTGTGCACCGCAGTCGACGCCATCGCCGGCGTCGCCCGGGGACGCGCCGCGCCCAACAACGGTACTGCGACGCACTACACACTGGATACCACTACACCACACACTACACTACAGTTCACATCACACTCTACACTACACATTACTCCACAACACAGTACACCATACACTACATCAGTCACTACACCACACACTACACCGTACATTACACTACTCCTCACCATACACCACACAATACACCAAATACTACACCACACACTACATCACACACTACACTACACATTACACTACACACTACACTACACACTACACCACACTACACCACACATTACACCACATACTGAAACAAACATTGCCTGTCAGTTCAAATAAAAAAAATTATGAACTTATAAAGTGGGTAGAATTAATGTTATTTATCGAAATAAAACTAGTTTTCCAGTTCTATCTGGGTATTTTATATTTAAATTATTTAAATAATACCGCGATGAAATGCCAAAACTACGTGCCTAGCATTCGCGTAAACGTGAGAAATCATTATTTATTTTTGTTTCCAGGCACCAACAGGCCCGTGGAAGGTCCTGGAGAACTGGCCCAAGCTCTGGACGACTTCGATGTAAGTATTTTTGAGTGCTAAGCGTAGAAAAAACACAAGTAACTGTGTATTTTCAACTCTGACTTTTCTTAAAAAAATCATGTGTGTATTCTTTGTGAATTATCGCTTGCTTTAACAGTGAAGGAAAACATCGTGAGGAAACCTGCATACCTGAGAAGTTCTCTATAGGAATTTTCGAGGGTGTGTGAAGTCTGCCCGCACTACAGCGTGGTGGACTAAGGTCTAATCCCTCTCAGTAGTAGAGGAGGCCCAACAGTGGGACAGTATATAATACAGGGCTGATATTATATTATTAACTGTGTACTTCAATTATGTCAATGGTGCATCAGTGGCATAGTGGTATAGGTACGACTGCAGTGCTGAAGTCTCGGTTATGATTCCCTGGTCGGGCATTGTATTGAGTTTTTCTACTCAGTATCAGCCCTCAGTCTGTTGTGCCATTAAAATCAGCATAATCAAAATTGGTGCAGCTGTTCTGTCCTCATCCTCACCAGCCCACAACTGTCCACTGCTGAACATAGGCCTCCCCTAGAGCGCGCCACGTCGCTCGGTCCTCCGCTCTCCCCATCCAGTGTCCACCGGCGATCCTGCGTATGTCGTCGGACCAGCGGCTCGGAGCTCGTCCTACGCATACCGAGACGCGGTCTCCACTCCAGGACTCGTCTGCTCCAGCGGGCATCGGTCCTAGATACGGCCAGCCCACTGCCACTTCAGCTTGCTTATTCTCCGAGCTATGTCCGTTACTTTGGTTCTCTCACGGATAACCTCATTTCTGATTTTATCCGCAAGAGAGACCTAACATAGCTCGCTCCATCGCCCGCTGCGAGATCTTAAATTGTGGAACAGCCCCACCGTCAGTGTCCACGTTTCTGTTCTGTATTCACTGTTATTATAATAATAATAATATCAGCCCTGTATTATATACTGTCCCATTGCTGCACGGGCCTCCTCTACTACTGAGAGGGATTAGGCCTTAGTCCACCACGCTGTAGTGCGGATTGGTAGACTTCACACACCTTCCAAATTCCTATAGAGAACGTCTCAGATGTGCAGGTTTCCTCACGATGTTTTCCTTCACCGTCAAAGCGAACGATAAGTTCACAAAGAATACACACATGATTTTAGAAAAGTCAGAGGTGTGTGCCCTTGGGATTTGAACCTGCGGACATTCGTCTCGGCAGTCCGTTCCACAACCAACTAGGCTATCGCCGCTATTATGTTGCAATGGATTAAATTTTTTACTTACGTTTCCTTCACTGTTATTGACGGCTGTTGTTTTGTTTCAGGAGCGCATGGTGATGGAGCCCCTCGCGTACTCGGAGCTGAGGACGCGGCCCTCGCTGGAGGAGCGCCTCGAGTCCATCATCTCCGGCGCCGCGCTCATGGCCGACAGCTCCTGCACCAGGTAACGGACACTAGGGTGGCATGGGGCCGGAGCCTCTCGCGTACTCCGACCTGAGGAGACTGCAGGCGAGGACATACCATAGCTCGGGAAAAACTCTCCATCATCATCATCTCATCATCTCAGCCACAGGAAGTCCACTGCTGAACATAGGCCTCCCCCAAGGATCTCCACGTCGACCTGTTGGAAGCGGCCTGCATCCAGCGACTTCCTGCGACCTTAGCCAGGTCGTCCGTCCACGTTATAGGCAGGCGTCCGTCATTTCGCTTGCCTGTACGTGGCCTCCACTCTAGAACCTTTAAACTCTCCATACAAGTCATTATTTAAAAATAAAATATGTCTTATAACATACCATCCAAGACCGGTTTTATCTCCGAGTGGGACATTTTAGGTTTTTGTTCATAACCTAACTATTCTTGATTTTTTTTGGGTTCGTCAAAGAGGCTTCACTGTACCTGATGGTAAGCGAAAGAAAGCCAAAAGTACATATACAATGGTTGGTATATCACTTCCCCGAATTATTTTGTCGCGTGCCACTACTGGCACTCAGTCTCTGCCTGTTCCTCAGGGTGTAAAAGCGTTGTGTAACTATGTATGTATTTTGCAGCCAGCTTTTCGCTCGACGCGTCCATAGCACGATTATGTAAATATATTAATATTATTTTCATACGCTCGTACTCCAATGTGGTGTCACAGCAAACGTACTCCAAAGATTTGGGTTAGATTTTACTAACAACTTATGTCAACCCCATTTAGTCCCCCTTGGCAATTCTTGTGCCCTTGGTATCCACACCTCACGCCCACACGGGGAGGCCCCAGGGACAAAGTCAAACCCCCTTATTCATAGACGTTATTTATTTAAGGACGGTGCATTGTGATAACAAGTCTGTTTCTCAGGTTTGTTTGGCAGCCAACTAGATTCAAGTTGTATCTCAATATTAGCCAATCACAACGGCCCTATGTCTACGCACTGCGAAGGCTGCCATGCCGTCAGCACTGAGAAACAGACTTGTTATCACAGCAATGCTCCGTCCTTAGATAAATAACGTCTGTGAATAAGGGAGAAAGTCCTTGTCGAATGTAATTTTGTTTTTCCGTTGCCAATTTGTGACCATCAGGCGTTTTTTTAGCTAGACAGAGATGACTGACTCTCTGTTTCATTTACGCGATTGGACTGTTAGCGTAGGCTTGGTACCATAAGCTATTTTTTTTTACATTTCATCGGCACACTATTACAAGGTTTTATGTTGTTTTTTGTAAAAATTGAATAAGTTATTTGAACTCGTTTGTTACTTTTTAACCGACTTCAAAAAATGGAGGAGGTTATGAGACGTATATTTTTAAATATTTGTTACCTTAGAACTCTATCATTTATTTATGAGCCGATTTGGGAATCTTTCTTTATTCGATAGAATATACTCTAGATAGGTCATTGGATTTTTTTCTCAAAATCGTTTCAGTAATTTATTTTTAAAACTAAAATAACTACAATAAACGAAATTGCGAATATTGCTTTCTTGTGACGTTTTATGAATTATTTACGTCGTATAAATTTTGACATAAAAAAATATTAATTTCTTGTAAAAAATCTAATTATTAACCTTTGATTTGCGGTACAAGGGGTGAGTGTCGAGAAACGAGTAGGACCGCAATACGCGCACCTGACGTCATTGGGAATAACGCGTGCGAAAGAAAGAGACGGGGCGATATCACTCCTGCATGTACGGTTTTTACTATAAGATAGTGCAATTCTTGAGGAAGGTTTAGGTTAATACATTACGGTTTTATATAAATTGACTGAAATATAACGATTACTGTTGAAGAGGTCCCGTAGTTGTAAAAAATCTCGTGGGTTAGAATCAACGCGAGAAAAATGATTTCTACGCGTCCAAAGCCATGGGCGCAGCTATTATCAATGATTCTGAAACTTAAATTAAAGGGGGTGGAAACAAGAAAAAATATTTTTTAAAAAAATTTCAAACGAGTAAAATTATAAATCTCTTTTTCACGATATAAATAAATATTAACATAAAACCTTTTAATAGTGACCCGATGATTTCGTGTAAGCTGAACCCTGTTTCTTCGCAGTCGGTCAGTGTGTGGCTTGTTGCAGGGACGAGCGGCGCGAGCGCATCGTGGCGGAGTGCAACGCGGTGCGACAGGCGCTGCAGGACCTGCTGCACGAGTACATGAGCAATGTGAGTACACTGAGAGTCTACTTCGAAAAACGAACGTCGAAACGTCAGTCTGAAAAGAAGAAACGACGAACTCCGTATTTAACTTTACTGCCAAATTACTTCAGATACGTCGCCGTTCTGTAGCTAACCTTAGTGGTAGGATTAATTCCCCGTATATTTTTGAGAAAGCAGTGGAACTTTATCTCCGCAGATGTTTTTAAAAAGGAATGGCGAAACCGTATAAGTTCTTACAAATTCCACGTCTGAAATATTGCGATGAACGGATCGGTCCGTAACAGTTCGTAGTAACAAAACGTGCGATCCGTCATCCGAAACTACGGATTTCGTTTTTGGAAGTAGACCCTCTGCACTGTCAGCGTCGATATGTACTACGTACTAGATCTGGGGTTCCGAACATTCACTGTGTTCAACTGAAGTGTACTGCAATCCATTCAAAATGACTTTAGTATGGTCAATGTTGACAGCTTGTGTATGGATTGGCGCTCATGATATAAGAACTCGAGTCTAAGTGTAAACCTGGATTTGAATAAAAAATATTAGTCAAAAGTAAAATTACTTGTTCAAGTGAATAAATAGGTTATAACAGTGACGTTTTGCCATTTAAGTTCAGATGTTGAACAAATAGTTTATATGGACGTGCGTGTCTATAGAATATACGTCAATGGTTGTCAGCGCCTGTTACTTACTAATAGCAAACTTACAAAAGCGGTGGTAGATTAATTGGGAATGGATTGTTGAGATGAATGTCTGCAAGTTTAGAATCTAAACACACCTCAGACCTGTAAAGTTATGTGTGTATTTGTGAATTATCGATTGCTTTAACGGAAATCTAAAAACTTGAGAATTGCTGATGATAGGATATATTTTATATCCGCCCGAATATCGACCGTACACAAGATGTTGAAACCCGCCATAGCGGCCCACGTGTGTAGCGTTCCGGGTTGTGTATAACCGATTCCAGCAGGCCGGCATAATTCTGGCTACTGTGGAGGAGTAATCATCTGTCATCAGTCGACACTATTGGACCCCACTCTACCATCAGTAGTGGAGTCAGGTTGATGTGCCTATATGAAAAAAATATATGATAATTACAAAAAGGTCCTTTTATATTATACATTAATATACATATACACATATATTACGGGATTGATTTTTTAACTAATCACTCCTTCTCTCTTTAAATTAATTTATTCCTTATTTCACGAGCCTATAAATGAACTGCTCTAAACTTTTTTTTTTCTGTTCTCACTTTATAATGTATTGTAGTCTTTACCCTAAACAGATTGAAAAGAGCAGCACCAGAGTTTCTTGCCCGTTCTTCTCTGGTGAGAACTGCACGAACTGGTGGTAGAGTTAATATTGACGGAATCTAAATAATGTATAACATTTTAAAGATTCAAATAAATCATTTCATTTCAGGCCGGCAAACCCGAGCAATCGGCGGGACTGGAGCGCGCCATCGAGAACATGTGCCGCAAGACCAGGGACCTGAGGAGGCAGCTGCGCAAGGCTGTGGTGGACCACGTGTCTGACAGGTGAGGGATAGGATAAAGTGTTACCAGTTAGAGGGGGGGGGGTTAGGTTATGGCAGACGAGACCCTGAAGTAACGCTTAAGTTAAAAATTACAAACCATCAAAGATTTTTTGTCAATGCATGCTGTGACACCTTACAATGTTGTGTATCTAAACCTATTATTACTGTTATATTTTATTGGAGCTAATTATAATGTAAAAAATACTGGTTATGCTTATTATAAATAAATAAATCAATTTACTCAACACTGAAGAAATATGAACGACAATCTGCATTCTAATGTAATTTATTGTGACCGTATAGTTTTTCTTCTTAAAAACAAAAAACTGTTTTTTTTTTATTTTATTTTTTTTTACATTTTTGGTGTACAGAAAAGTTTTAAATAAATAAATACTGTTCGCACTCTCTTATATGTTTCAACTTGTGTAATACCTAAAAAAAATTAACTGATCAACTATGATGACTCAACATAAACTTTACTTCATTACTTTTGACTAATTGAACCGATTTTGATGATTATTTTTTTGTATTTGTTGAAGTTATAACATTAAAAAAAATTGTGCGTTTACCAACCATTTTACCCATTTTGTGTGGCTTTACATTCTTAAGTCTGTATTCGGTTTCACTAGTTTAATCTATGGTCGCACGTCTCTAGTTGTCTTTGCACACAACAAACTCTGCTTTATGGTTGCATGTTTCAAATTGCTTTTTTTTTTTTTTTTTTGTTTTGTTTTTGGACATAACAAACTCTGCTGTGTAATGCTGTTGTATAATTAATATAATAAACTGATCAATTCAATTAAATTAAAATACAAAATTCTATGGGACCAATCTGGAAGTATATTCTTTCGAATAAAAAAAAGATTTTTTCGAATTTGTTCATAAACGAGCGAGTTCTGCGATAACAAAAATACAAAAAAAAAAGAAAAAAAACTCACGTCGTATTGATAACCTCCTCATTTGTTTTTTAGTCTATTTTTTTTTTATTTTATTAAAATTAAGACGCAAACAGATTACAATCAAAATTAAAGCTAATTATAAAATATACAAGCATAAAAACTAAATTGTATTCCTAATGTAAGTCAGTTCAAACATAATAAAAAACTTCGTTTAATTACAACTGTAATCAAAACTGCTTCAGTTCTTAACATTATCTTCTCTTCATGACCAGTTTCTTGGAGACGAACGTGCCGCTCCTGGTGCTCATGGAGGCAGCCCGCAACGGCAACGAGAAGGAGGTCGAGGAGTATGCGGCAGTGTTTACAGAACACGCGAACAAGCTTGTCGAGGTGAGACATGGCATAAGGGTTTATTTCTGATGAAAATAAGGCTACAATATAATAAACTATAAATACAATTTATTGTAAATAAAATAATACATTTAGTGACGAGGGCTAGCAAGACAATAGTACGATCTAGAAGTGAAGCGAGCCATGTGACAGGACATAAAAAGTAAATATAAAAATGCCAGTTCGCTCTTCCAAGTAGGCGCTTAATCATTTGCGTCCATATTTCCAACAATTTCTAATCGATTTTTTTATACCTGATTGTTGTTGTTGGTTGTAATTTATAGGAGTCACAACCCTACCTTATATAATTTATAGGAGTCACAACCCTGCCTTATATAATTTATAGGAGTCACAACCCTACCTTATATAATTTATAGGAGTCACAACCCTACCTTATATAATTTATAGGAGTCACAAACCTACCTTATATAATTTATAGGAGTCACAAACCTACCTTATATAATTTATAGGAGTCACAATCCTACCTTATATAATTTATAGGAGTCACAAACCTACCTTATATAATTTATAAGAGTCACAACCCTACCTTATATAATTTATAGGAGTCACAAACCTACCTTATATAATTTATAGGAGGCACAACCCTACCTTATATAATTTATAGGAGTCACAATCCTACCTTATATAATTTATAGGAGTCACAGCCCTACCTTATATAATTTATAGGAGTCACAACCCTACCTTATATAATTTATAGGAGTCACAGCTCTACCTTATATAATTTATAGGAGTCACAAACCTACCTTATATAATTTATAAGAGTCACAACCCTACCTTATATAATTTATAGGAGTCACAAACCTACCTTATATAATTTATAGGAGTCACAACCCTACCTTATATAATTTATAGGAGTCACAAACCTACCTTATATAATTTATAAGAGTCACAACCCTACCTTATATAATTTATAGGAGTCACAAACCTACCTTATATAATTTATAGGAGGCACAACCGTACCTTATATAATTTATAAGAGTCACAACCCTACCTTATATAATTTATAGGAGTGACAACCCTACCTTATATAATTTATATGAGTCACAACCCTACCTTATATAATTTATAGGAATCACAACCCTACCTTATATAATTTTTGTGTAATTTTGATGTAGACTTATGTCGAAAAACTAAAAATTTATCTCAATTTGGTAAAAATATTTGTGGATACTGTTTGGTTAATACAAAAATTATTGTATTAAATAAAATCTATATAATGATTTCTTATGTTTACGCGAATGTTAGACATTGAAATAAAAACTAAAAACTATTTAAACGGATTTTATCGCGGTTTTTTATATTATTATTTTCTCCCGACGTTTCGAAGACTTTGCAGCCTTCCTCCCCCCCCCCCCCCCCGTGACCATGAAGGCTGCAAAGTCTTCGAAACGTCGGGAGAAAATAATAATATAAAAAACCGCGATAAAATCCGTTTAAATAGTTTTTAGTTTTTATTTCAAAATCTATATATATAAAAATCAATTGCTGTTCGTTAGTCTCGCTAAAACTCGAGAACGGCTGAACCGATTTGGCTAATTTTGGTTTTGAATTATTTGTGGAAGTCCAGGGATGGATTAAACGGTGACGAACATAAATAATAAATAACGGAAAATACTAAAAACGACAATATAAGTTTTCAATACAAAATGTTCCTACCTGTCAAACATTTCATGTCTTTTCTCTTTTTAGAAATAAAGAACTGTAACATATATATAGATGTATTCAGAAATAAGTCTGTTTCACAGTTGTACTATGAGGTCCGATTTCTTTGGTTTATTTTGTTAAAATACAAAACATTTCAGAAATAAATAAAGTGTAAAAGTGTCAGTGGGTTCTTAAATATAGAAAATAAATAAATAAATAAATTTCAAGACTATTATTAAAATCTATCATCAATTTGTCAGTGCGTGAGAACTTTATTTAATGTTATTGTCGCAAAATGCCACGGAGAAGATGACTTAGATCGTCGAAGTTAATCAAATGTGCGACAAGCTACCGCATGCATAAACCGTACTCTCGACTAGCGAGAGACAGATAATGATAACGTACGTATTGGTATGGCAAAATTACGTTCCACGATGAATAATAATAATAAATGTATGTAGGTGATACGAAGTTCACCGGGTCATCTAGTAAAATAATATATATCGTCGATTGGGAAGCTAATTGTCTTAAGTGACATTGTTTTACGACACTAAGTTACATACATATTTATAATCAGCACTTTTTTACTATTTTTTTTTAAGTCGTTATTTTTTTTTTAAATGTCGTCTAAGTCAGTTAGCTTTTCAACCGTGGATGTAAACAGTAGTCAATATTTTTTCTTTTTTTTTCTTTTTCCTTTCACCTCATGTATAAACAGTAGTCAATATGTTTTTCTTTTTCTTTCACGAGTCTATGTCTCTCTCCTTTCATCTCATATAAAAACAGTGGCCAATACTTTTTCTTTTTCTCTCTCTCTCCTTTCACCTCATATATACACAGTATCCAATATTTTTTTCTTCTTTCTTTCATGAGTCTCTGTCTCTCTTTCTTTTGTCACAAGTGACTCACGAACTGTCGCCCACAGGTGGCGAACCTGGTGTGCTCCATGTCGAACAACGAGGATGGAGTGAAGATGGTGCGTCACGCCGCAGAACAGATTGAGGCGCTGTGTCCGCAGGTAATAATAATATCAGCTCTGTATTATATACTGTCCCACTGTTGGGCACGGGCCTCCTCTACTACTGAGAGGGATTAGGCCTTAGTCCACCACGCTGTAGTGCGGGTAGACTTCACACACCCTCGAAATACCTACAGAAAACTGTCCGCAGGTATGTGGGTTCAAACTTTGTACAAAAAAATATACAGGATCATTGTGATATTGCGTTACTAAATGAAACCGCGTATTCGTCTTCACCTTTGTTGACATTGTGCCAAAAATTATCCATTAATAACGAATATTTTCACCAAAAATCCTGGTTTTAGTTTACTGATTTTATTATCATTTTGTAGTTTAATGTTAATGTGGCGTGTGTGAGTGTATTTGTGACTGTAAGTGTGTTGTCGCTGCGACGATTTCTCTTAGAGTAGTAGGAGTGGCATTAGTGTAAAATTTAAATTAATTTTCATTAATATTTATTTTGTTCGAAACTTACACGTTTTTTATTTTACATCTACGGCTCAAGTAACTTATTGTAAAGTGTTATTTCCAAGTAGATAACTATGTGGTATTAATTATAAACGCAATGTCAATATGACCCTGTATAAACAACTATATGTAGCTTTGTCCGCGTCAAAGGCTTTTCCCACTACAGTAAGCAGTAAACAGGGTAAATATTTTTATTTGCCGTCAAACTATCATCAACTTTGTCTTCATTGAAATAATATTCAAAATCGATTAACACAACAATGTAATGTTTTTTATTGATTTTATACTTAGGTTAAAATGCATTTATCTATACTATTATATAAAGCTGAAGAGTTTTATTTATTTTTTTCACTAATAAGGTTTAAGGTTTAAGAATCATTTATTTCTCATAAGATTATAAATTAATCACTTACTGAGAAAACTAATTAACATAGTTATTCTATACAGGCGAGCATTTTATAAAGATTGCATACTATTACAATGACATGTAAAATATTAATAACAATGATAACTAGGGCCCGGATTAATATGCAAATACATATTTTTAATTTACGCGATTTTCCTTCTAGAACTTATTCTCTACATCTATTACCGTATTTGGATTGTGAAAAACTAATTTTTATTTTCCATATTTTAAGGTTAAGTCCATGTTTTACAAAAAAATATCACCATTATCCATATTTTCAAACATCATACGTACGTGACGTTTTGAGCTGCTTGCGTGTCGTATTTTTGCGTACTTACCTCAGAACAATGGTACTAACATACTTACATTTGCGCTACTGTATATTATATGTACATATTTTGTTATTTTTTTATACATATTTATCCGAGCCCTAATGATAACTAAATTAATAATATAATAATAATATCAGCCCTGTATTATATACTTGCCCACTGCTGAGCATGAACCTTCTCTACTACTGAGAGGGATTAGACCTTAGTCCACCACGCTGTAGTGCGGGCAGACTTCACACACCTTCGAAATTCCTATAGAGAACTTCTCAGATGTGCAGGTTTCCTCACGATGTTTTCATTCACCGTTAAAGCTAACGATAAATTCACAAAGAATACACACATGATTTTTCAGAAAAGTCAGAGGTGTGTGCCCTTGGGATTTGAACCTGCGGACATTCGTCTTGGCAGACCGTTCCACACCCAACTAGGCTATCGCCGCTTATTAACTAAATTACAAATAACAATTTCATGGCCATGGGTATGAAGTTGTATTACAGTAAGCGTGTGTGCGCGTGCGCAGGTGATCAACGCGGCGCGCGTGGTGGCGGCGCGGCCGCGCTCGCGCGTGGCGCAGGAGAACCTCGCGGCGTTCGGCCGCGCCTGGGAGGCCGCCGTGCGCCTGCTCACCGACGCCGTCGACGACATCACCACCATCGACGACTTCCTCGCCGTCAGCGGTCAGTGCCACACCACACCACACCACCACCACCACACCACCACACACAGTTGAACACAGTAAATGTTCGGAACACCAAATGTAGTATGTAGTACATATATATCGATGCTTCTAAGATGTTTTTACCCATTATCGCCGATGTCTCATCCTCTCAGTGGCCGTCCTGAGCCGAGGCCGTGATCCTCTAGAGGGTCGCCCTCAGCATGGTCACTTAAGGGCTCGCAGTGCCCAAAGCACTCACCCGCAAGACCGGTGTGTTTATATAAGGGGCCGTTCAAGTGTTACGTAACGCAATTTGGAGGGAGGGGGATCTTGTAACACGTTACGATGCGTAACAGACGCGGGGGGGCGGCGGGGGGGGGATCGTTCGTACAAAGCGTTATGTAACATTGTTTTTTTTTTATTTTAAGACAATAACAAAGGTATTTTAACGACTTTCCGGTATTTTGTGTAAAATAATTATTAATATTCCAAAAAATCAGCTAAGCCACGCCTCCGGGCCTTGTAGTAATGTTTTGCTAATTATGTATACACAGAGAACCACATCCTGGAGGACGTGAACAAGTGCGTGGTGGCGCTGCAGGAGGGCGACGCGGACTCGCTGGAGAGGACCGCCGGCGCCATACGGGGACGCGCCAAGAGGTCAGCTCACAATACTAGTCCGTGTTTTAGTTGCGATGGGTCCATATAATCCGATTCCTGCTTCCTTTTATGTAGAATCTAATTATCATCAGAACGATTTGCAGACCTGCCTCGGTGGCGTAGTACTGCAGCGCTCTGAGGTCCTGGGTTCGAATCCCGGGTCGGGCGAAGTGATATTTGGGTTTTTCTGCTCAGTATCAGCCCGGAGACTGGAATTTGTGCCCGGCATGGCGACAGGCTCGCATATCACATCATGGGACGGAACACTCTTGGCGAAAGGTGGGTGCCCTGGTTGCGCCTCTGCATACCCCTTTGGGAATAAAATGCGTGATGTTGTGTGTATGTGTGTGTGTGTGATTTGCAGACCGCATTTATGTATCAGTACATATAATTTGTATCGGATTCCTTATCAGAAAATATCACCTTTAGCCACTGTTATGTTTTATGTTTTTTTTTTGCTTTCTGTTTTTTTTTATATCATGTACTAACTTTGTAAGAGCCAAATTCAAAAAGAAATGGGTGTTGAATGAAATATGTGCTTATTTCTTAACATTATCTCTCTTTAGTCACATCGAGTTACCTGTAAACTTTTTAACTGTGAAGAAAAGTCGTTGTGTTCTATAGGAATTTCGAGGGTGTGTGAAGTCTGCCCGCACTACAGCGTGGTGGACTAAGGCCTAATTAAATAATTATTACAGTTCTTACGTTGCTTTATCTAAGAATAAATTTCTTTCTTTGTCACACGATTCAGTCTTATTCACGTCATTTCATATTACTATTTCCAAAATTTTCTTACAACACTAATTGTCCCTCAGGGTCTGCTCGGTGGTGACCCAGGAGATGGACAATTACGAGCCGTGCATCTACACGAAGCGAGTGCTGGAGGCGGTCACTGTGCTGCGCGATCAGGGTGAGTCCATGTCCAGCTCGAAGGACCAATTTTATTTTGTTTTGTTTTAATTATATTTGGATAAAAAGTGGTTTTTAGAAGATAGATCGAGGTGGTCATCTATTTGTGAGACAAAAATGAGTATGTCTGGCTTGAAGGACCAATTTTATTTTGTTTTGTTTCAACGAGGTTTGGGTAGAAAGTGGTATTTAGACAAGAGTTGGAGGTGGTCACCGTGCTGCGGGAGTAGAATGACGCCATATCCGGGTCGAAGGACCAACATTTTTTAGATAGTTATTATTGCTTGCTTTATGAATACTCTAGTTTGTCAGCTGAGACCTTGAAGTATTGAGAAAAAGTAATTGTTAAGAAAAGGTTGGAGGCGGGCACTGCGTTGCGTTCAGTGTGAATTTATATCCGGCCAAAAAAAAGCAAAACAATTAACAGCTGTTTTGCGTATAATAGCCGCCAAACAACTTGAGCATACGATCGCGTGGGGGGGGACTTTTTGTAGTATACTGTAGCTACACTCATATCTTACATCCCCAAAGACATAGTCGCAGGCGCAACTATACAGATCTTATATCATATATATCTCTTATACAGATCTCATATTACAGATTTCAATAATAATAATAATAATATCAGCTCTGTATTATATACTGTCCCACTGTTGGGCCTCCTCTACTACTGAGAGGGATTAGGCCTTAGTCCACCACGCTGTAGTGCGGATTGGTAGACTTCACACACCTTCGAAATTCCTATAGAGAACTTCTCAGATGTGCAGGTTTCCTCACAATGTTTTCCTTCGCCGTTAAAGCGAACGATAAATTCACAAAGAATACACACATGATTTTTTTTTAGAAAAGTCAGAGGTGCGTTTGGGTTTTGAACCTGCGGACATTCGTCTCGGCAGTCCGTCCCACACCCAATTAGGCTATCGCTGCTATTTACAGATTTCAATCTATACTATTATATAAAGCTGAAGAGTTTGTTTGTTTGTTTGTTTGAACGCGCTAATCTCAGGAACTACCGGTCCAAACTGAAAAATTATTTTTGTGTTGAATAGCCCTTTGTCTGTAGAGTGCTCTAAGTTATATATCGTCACGCTATGACCAATAGGAGCGGAGCAGTAATGAAACATGTTGCAAAAACGGGGACAATTTATTAGTTTTGAGAGCTTCCGTTGCGTGCGGTGCGTAAACGGTTAGAGTTATGCAACAATGATGTATGACGGGATTATTCCTCTTAAAAAGTTCTAAAAAATATATTATAAAACAAAGTCCCCCGCTGCATCTGTCTGCCTGAACGTGTTAAACTCAAAAACTACTTAACGTATTAAGATGAAATTTGGTATGGAGACAGTTTGAGACCCTGGGAAGAACCTAGGCTTCCGGGAAACTACTACTTTTATAACGGAAAACTTTAGCCTGAAAAACTTTATAACGCGGGCGGAGCCGCGGGCAAAAGCTAGTATTCTAATTAATATAGTTGTAAGATCTACTATTCCATTTTTTTTTGTTTTAGTATTATTGCTATATGGCTCATGTTGTGGTTGCATATAATCAGAGTTGCAATAATTTTTTTGTTTGTTATGCATGTGTGATATATTTGAAAAATTATCATTGTAAACTCAGTTCGCAATCCTAAATAAATAAATAGTGCGTCGACTTATCTCCGTGTGTATTTCGTCACGTGATATTTTAGGGAACGACCATTTCGCCATATTAGGAACAAATTAAAGACGCTGGGCTTGATAAACAATAGCTAATAATATGATATTATTAAAACTTACGCGATACATATTAAATTAGTCGAAAACAACACGGTTTTACTCACGTTTAAAAAGTAGTCTGAATCGCCGACCAGTTTCGACCTATTAAGTGGGCCATCCTCAGGGGAGAGTGCTAAGAGGACGTCGCGTCGCGGAGGCCTCTCGATCACTGATCGATAATACTAATAATATCGCTTAAGCCGACTCGGGATTCGAACGCGAGACATACATACATAACATCACACATTTATCCCCGAAGGGGTATGCAGAGGCGCAACTAGGGCGCCCGCTTTTCGCCAAGTATGTTCCGTCCCATGATGTGATAGGGGGCGAGCCTATCGCCATATCGGACACTAATTCCAGACTCCGGGCTGATACTGAGCAGAAAAACCCAAATATCACTTTGCCCGACCCGGGATTCGAACCCAGGACCTCAGAGCGCTATTGTACCGGACGTGCAATACAACTACGCCACCCAGGCAGTCGCGAGACGTCGGTGCTAAAGTCGTTACACACCATGAGACTCGGCGAGCTTCACCACTCGGTGTCATACAATGCTGCTGATCCTTACAGGAGTTGTAGTGGGTGTGAGGGTGGGAAAGTCTTTCTGATTTCTAATCGAGTACATATATTCATAATTTTGGTTTTCTAGAGTCCTTTAAATTCGTGTTATTTAAAATAAAACTACGTTGTACTCAACGCGTGATCCAGAGACAACAATATATATTTTTATTTGTCAGCCATAGACAACAAAACTGTTATATTATTAGGGATGACATTCTCTATCATAAACTAAACAAATATTTTAGATATCCAATATAACAATTCATACAACTTGATAGTAACTATGTCTTATTATTATTAATTCAATAATCAACTCTTGCGCACGTTCAGTATTCATTGATGAACACCATTGATCCACATAGTAATTGTAACTACATGTTGTGTACATATTAATGCAGGATTTGTAAAAATAAACCCGTCATATCTTTGTCGTTTAAATATAACGAAGCTTGAAAGGCGACAAATACCGAAAATGAATTATATAAATATTTTGAATCGCCATTTTCTTCTGCGTCATTTGATCTAGGTTTTGTTTGTCTAGGACAATTTTAATAACATTAGACTATATCTTTGTAAAATAAAATGTTGAATCGTTATGAATTCTCTTATTAAAATCAAAACTTTACGCCATTTTCTTCTGCGTCATTTGATCTAGGTTTTGTTGGTCTAGGACAATTTTAATAACATTAGACTATATCTTTGTAAAATAAAAAGTTTAATTGTTATGAATTCTCGTATTCAAATCAAAACTTTACGCCATTTTCTTCTGCGTCATTTGATCTAGGTTTTGTTGGCCTAGTAAGCGGCGATATCAAATCGGTTCAAATCCCAAGGGCACACACCTCTGACTTTTCTAAAATCACGTGTGTATTCTTTGTGAATTTATCGTTCGCTTTGACGGTGAAGGAAAACATCGTGAGGAAACCTGCACATCTGAGAAGTTCTCTATAGGAATTTCGAAGGTGTGTGAAGTCTACCAATCCGCACTACAGCGTGGTGGACTAAGGCCTAATCCCTCTCAGTAGTAGAGGAGGCCCGTGCAGCAGTGGGACAGTATATAATACAGGACTGATATTATTATTATTTGTTGGTCTAGGACAATTTTAATAACATCAAACTATATCTTTGTAAAATAAAAAGTTTAATTGTAACGAATTCTCATATTCAAATCAAAACTTTAAAGCACTCAAAAATGAACTGGTTGTCGCTTAGATAATATTGCCTTCCAAGCGTCGATAAACAAATATTCTGACTGCATTATTATAGTTTTACCTGTTCTATAGGTATATATATCATTTCTTATTAAATTAAAAACTATTGGTGTATATTTTAACCTTTTATTCTTCTCTTAGTAATGACACCCTCCTTCGCTATTCACTCCATTCGTACTGTATTTATATAAATACACTAGCTTTTGCCGGCGCTTCGACCGCGTGAAGTTTTCCGGGATAAAAGTCCCGCTATATATTTTCCCGGGATAGACAGTAGCCTATAACCTTCCCAGGGTCTTGAACTATCTCCATACCAAATTTCATAAAAATCTTTTGAGTAGATTTTGAGAAAATCGATCACATATAGACAGACAGAAAAAGGGACTTTGTTTTATAATATGTATACATTGTAGCCAGTGTAACTACTGGACATAATTAACATCTCATGTCTCAGTCGAGCGCAGTGGAATACCAAACACTTTATGATTCAAGGTGTTGGTGTTTCTACTGTTAATCGTATCGCTTATCAGGGGAATAGCTCGTCTCGTCATTCAAAAAAATAAAAATAAATAGTATTTCAATTGTTTATTCGATATTTGTACATAATAACTTATAATATAATGTTATGGTGGGTGTGGGTTCTCATTTCCTCTCCGGCGCGGGAGGGTGTGCGCGGATGTACTCGAGCGCGCGCAGGATTTCTGGGGGGATCGGGGGTGGAGTGGGGATGTGGGAACCCTGGAAAAAACAACATAAGTTTTAGTTAAATACTTAGGTGATACTGATAGCGTATTGAAAATCTATCTATATATATAACTAGCGACCCGCCCCGGCTTCGGACTGGTGCAATGCTGATACTAAATACACTACAGAAAAACTGTATATAAATTATAAACATAGCGACCCGCTCTGGCTTCGCACGGGTATAACATAACAAAATAACAGCATTTCTCCGCTATTTAATGGATGTTATTATACATATAAACCTCTTGAATCACTCTATCTATTAAAAAAATCACATCAAAATCCGTTGCGTAGTTTTAAAGATTTAAGCACACATAGGGACAGAGAAAGCGACTTTGTTTTATACTATGTAGTGATATTCCCTATTTCCCTTGGTTACGCCATCACGCGTGAACGGCTGGACCTATTTCACTATTTTTTTTTGTTGTGTTTGTTATTGTCAGAAGGTTCTTATGAAAGAAAAAATTCAAAATATTGCGCGGAAAATTAGAAAATTTTAGAAAACTTAACGAAAATATTAACTTTTTATAACTGTCAATTGATTGAAATAACTGTCAGCGTTTGACAGAACGCGCGCGTGCATACATAGTTAAGACGGGACAACGTCTGTTGGGTCAACTCGTCTACTTATAAAAAATCCGCAAAGCTATGCTTAGTTAATACACAAATTTACTCGATCAGCTGTAAGTCAAGCCGCCATCTTGTCTCTTAAGGTTTAAACTAGGAACCGGCTGTTTTGATAGCTATTTAAGCAATTCTTAACCACCTCTTAACGCTAAAACAAGTTTTATAAGTAAGTTTGGTAGTAGAACTGTCTGACTTGGGGATCGAACCCTACACTTTGGAGCGGTAGACCGTGCAAGCTATACAACTACGCCACCAAAACGATCTTTTGATTTCCCGAGGTGACAAACAGAGCTTTTTAACTTAAAAAAATGCATGCTGCAAGCGAGTCGAATGTCCATAGGTTCAAATCCCAAGGGCGCACACCTCTGACTTTTCTAAAATCATGTGTGTATTCTTTGTGAATTTATCGTTCGCTTTGACGGTGAAGGAAAACATCGTGAGGAAACCTGCATACCTGAGAAATTCTATATAGGAATTTTCGAGGGTGTGTGAAGTCTGCCCGCACTACAGCGTGGTGGACTAAGGCCTAATCCCTCTCAGTAGTAGAGGAGGTCCGTTCCCAGCGGTGGGAAAGTATATAATACAGGACTGATATATTTAATCAAGCGAGAGATCGGCTCGTCTAGTCATTTAGTTCTCAAATTGTATACGTAACCTTATTGCAAACAGGCCAGCATTGTGTCGACCGCCAAGAGTTAATCATCCCTCGTCAGTGATGCTATTCGACTCCACTCCTTACCATCAGGTGCAGTAGGATCAGTTTCCCGTGCACGTATCCTTCCGTAGTTTTGCAGAAACTAAGGGAAGACTTTATTCATACTATAGTTACCTGTGGTTGGTATCCGTTCTCATCAGCGACATACTCCAGCCTCACCACTTCTCCCTCGGGAGACACCCATTGTGAGGATCCTTGGGAGATCTGTGCTGCGTCAGGCTGCGAATGAATATAGCTTATAATTAATCTATTATAACAGTGATGCTTAGTTAGAAATAATAAATCCTTTATTGTAGAATGTAGGTACTGTTTTACTTTAGAGTCGCGTGACATTACTGTATTATGGAAGAGAAAAAAATAAAAAAAAAAATATTTTTTATTTTTTTGACGTGTCGCGTGGTATTACTGTATTAGGAAAGAGAAAAAATTAACAAAAAAAAATTTTTTTTTTCTTTGAAGTCGCTTGGTATTATTTTATTATGAAAGAAAAAAAAAATTTATTTACTTTGGACTCTATTTTAAAGACAAATAATGAAAAAACATTTTTTTTTCTTCGAAGTCGCGTAGTATTACTGTATTATCAAACACAAGTCACTCACGCTCTGAGGGTTGTTGAGCACTCCGCTGGCCTTCGCAGCGATGCCGTTCTCGGTCTCGAAGGACCATTGGTACGCTCCCTCGGGACTCACGTCCAGGTCCTGGCTGATGATCTTGGCGTTAGCCTCCGGCCCCGACAGATGGGAGACGTCGGCGAAGGCGAGAGCCACGCACGCTGAGATGATTAGGAGTTTCTGGTAGAAATATAAAATAGGGTGAAGGGTCTCAAAGGGGTGCATCTCACTAGGGTAAAGGTTTCTATGTGGTAAAAACTTGAGGAGCTAAATGGGGTTTAATACCTAACCCAACGAACTGCTTTAGATGTAATTTAGTAAGAAAGTACAGTCGGCCGCAAAAACAAAACAAATCAAATTCCAATGTAAATTATAAGTACGTTTATATATTTTTAAGGAGAAAAATAATCGTATCATTATAAGTCTTTCGCCGATTTTATACTTTTAATTTTATCAACTACTTATGTACCTGACTGTACCCGATAAAGCTTTTTATCCCTCGTTTTTACGCCGAAAAATCTCAAAACTGTGAAAACTGAGCTAAGCTCTCTCAGTATAAGCCGATGCCCAGCAGTGGGATATTGCGTGGGTATTATTTATCGCGCACATCCATGACATTAAAGCGTCGTAAAGTTCATAGCTGTTTTCAAACACTGGCTTACAAAACGTATAATTAGATTAGGCTGTTGTTGTGTTCATGAGCGGAGCGGGTAGCGGATTTTTTATTGATTTTTTTGGAGAATTGTCTATAGGCAATGGGTTATTTTTCTCGTTAAATATTATTTTTGTTTTTAATAGAATTACTGAAAATGGAATGTTTTATTTTCGCGACGAAAATATTATTGATTTTTCGGATATGTCAATAGGCAATGGGGTTTTTTCCCTGTTAAGTAATGTTTTTTTATAGAAAGACTGAAAATGTACTTAGTTATATTTTATTTTCGAGATTTACTTGTTTTAGGATAAAAGCATTAGTAAAAACTAATTCAAATACAAATGTATTAAAGTTCCTTTTCATAATACAGCCAGTATTATAATTAGAAAAAAAATTACATATTTGTAATAGAAAAACGCAAAAACTACTGAACTGATTTTGATAATTCTTTCACCAATAAGAAACTACATTACTCCTGTATGCTATGGATTATAGCCTATTTATTCCAGGAAAGCGTTTTGACACGCACGGAGACGCGAGCAAAAGTTAGTGTCGAACAGAATAACATCACGTTAAACTTCAAAACTACTAAACCTATTTCGAAAATTCTTTCACTAATAGAAACTACATTATTCCAAAGTGATACAGGTTACTTTTTACAACGAAAATGGGAACTAAAACAAACGTAGCTGCGGGCAAAAGCCAGTATTCAATATTTGTCAAGTTTCATACATTTTTAAAATCAGCATTTTTTTCTATGTTTTTTTAAACTAACTTAAAAAATTTTCGAAAAAATGTCGCTTAAGTCAAGGAGCCCTTTCAACCGTTGATATAATTGTTATAAAACTGTAATGTTAGATACATTAATCCGCTATCGCTAATGAATAAAATCGCTTTCTAATACACTAAGGTCTCGCCTAAATCATTATACAGCAAATGTTGTAACGGAACAACTTAGGTTGTGTTTTTATTCGTAAAATGTCAGACAAACATCGCGTAATAGAATCAATTATTAATAATAACGTGTGATCGAAATTTGACGGTAATTCATTATGCACACATTAGCTTTTGCTCGCGGCTTCGCTTGCGTAGTTTTCCGGGATAAAAGTCCCGCTATATTTTCTCGGGATAAAAAAAAATAATTAAAACGTGTCATAAAATAATTTTGTGTCCTATTTGTCTCGGGTAAAAAAACTGAAATCCCGTATTTTTTGCCCATATAAGCATTTATTCTTGATAGACTGAGAAAAAATCTGGCTACTTTATCCTTTACGTTACAGTTTTTAATTTGTTCAGTTTATTTTGTTGCTGACTGTACTAAATGTGATTTTTCTCATCCGTTAGCTTAACACACGCCACCCCGAAAGATAGAGATGCAACCCGAGCACCAATTTTTTTTTAGCTTAACTAAGAATTAAAATCAAACTATTTTACGGACTTTTCGTGGTTTTTATATTATTACTAGTTGACCCGACAGACGTCGTCCCGTCTTAACTATGAATTTGCAGCGCGCATTCTGTCAATCGCTGACAGTTATTACAAACAATTGACAGTTATATAAAATTAATATTATCGTTAAGTTTTCTTAAATTTTCTAATATTCCGCGTAATTTTTTGATTTTTTTCTTTCATAAGAACCGTCTCCTGACAATAACAAACACAACAAAATATAGTCAAATCGGTTCAGCCGTTCACGCGTGATGGCGTGACCAAGGGGAATAGGGATTCATTTTTATATATATAAATTTTCTCACATTTCGAATTGCAGCCACGGTCTCGGGGCGAACTGAGGTGTTAGTCATCAAAGTCAAAGTTACAATATCTACCTACATTTTACAATTATACAAAGTTTAAAAATTTTGCTGTTGGTAGTCCGATGTACGCAGAATGAGCTTGAAGTCTGCCAGCCGGTGTTTTGGGTTCCGATGTAATTAACCATTAAAGCATCGGAATGTTTGCCGGCAAACATGACAGCTACATGACATTTACGTGTGTCACGGGAATATAACCTTATATACTACATAATAAGGTTATTTTATTAATGGTATAACACCACAAGCCCCCCCCCCTTCCCCCCATGACCACGAAGGCTGCGGTCTTCTCGGGACAAAATTATAATAAAAAATCCGAAAAATTGTTTAATTATAATGTCTTACAGTCGCGTAAACATAATAATTTTTGTTCTAAAACACAAATACACTTTGTAAAATTATTTTTACTGTAGTTATTATCAAAACGGAATCGTTTTGGCACTTATTATGTTTTATCCTTTTTTGTCTGTTTTAAGTTTCTACTTATATATCTCAATAATATTAATAACAAATATTATTAATTTTGCCGCTGTACTAATATAAATTTGTGTGCTGTGGTCTCCTATAATGGAAGAGGCACGTCACATTGCTAATTGTAAAAATGCAACGACATTGTTTTTATTATATGCCGTGTATCCTTCGTTAGAGGTCTTTAAATCTATATATATAAAAATGAATCCCTATTCCCTTGGTCACGCCATCACGCGTGACCGGCTGGACCGATTTCACATTTTTTTTTTTTTGTTGTTTGTTATTGTCAGGAGAAGGTTCTTATGAAAGAAAAAATTCAAAAAATTTGCGCGGAAGAATTAGAAAATTTAAGAAAACGAAAATATTAATTTTATATAACTGTCAATTGTTTGAAATAACTGTCAGCGATTGACAGAATGCGTGCTGCAAATTCATAGTTAAGACGGGACAACGTCTGTCGGGTCAACTAGTAAATAAATAAATAAATGTATGTACTGCGCGACACTGCACTCACCATGTTTCGGTTCACTGCGCGACTGTGCCGGCGTGCGCGTGCGCGTCCCTTTTATTCACAAAGATGCGTCCGACGAACCGAGGTCATTTGTTTTAATAAAATCTGGGTTCTCGCGGTAGCGTAGGAAAGCTTTTGTATATTTTAGCATTCGTTTATTAATCTAAATTAGGCATTAAGCAGTGTAGTTTGTTATCCTTATAAATGCGAAAGTTTGTGAGGATGTATGTATGTATGTTTGATCCTCTTTTACGAAAAAACTACTGAACGGATTTGGATGACACTTTACAGTGATATTGGTTATACATCAGAATAATACATAGGCTACAATATATAATGATTTTGTGTGATTTGGTCATAATATAACGATAGGTATATCAAGTAAGTCGGAAAAGAAAATACTATCTTGACGTACGCTGCCTAAACCGTTGGAGGTAGACAAAGATGATGTACCGTAGGATTGTTTGTCTTAAATAGTTCTAAAGAAAAGTACGCGACACCATATTTGCCCGCTTTACAGCTAGTTTTTGCTCGTGGCTTTGCCCACGTGAAGTAGTTTTCCGGGATAAAAGTCCCGCTAAAATAGTATCCGATTTAATTATATTTATGGCTCACTATTTTGGTCATAGTGGCTTCCACATAAAAGGCGGATATGCTGTCGCGGACTTTTATTTAGAACTATTTCATAAAAACAATCCTGCGGTACATTATCTTTGTCTAACTCCAACGGTTTAGGCAGCGTACGCCAAAACAGCAATTTATTTCCGACTTACTTGATATGTATCGTTATATTATAACCAAATTACACAAAATCATTATAAATTACAGCCTATGTGTTACTCTGGTGTATAACCAATATTACTGTAAAGTTTCATCCGAGTCCGTTCAGTAGTTTTTTCGTGAAAGAGGAACAAACATACATACATCCTCACAAACTTTCACATTTATAATATTAGTAGGATTGTAGTGAGGGGGCCCTATACCGTCTACGCGGGCATATCCGCCCTTTTCCAATTACTGACTTTGTAAACGTGTCCTTCGTTTAAAAGCCGTATAAGTAAAGAGAAAACAATGATTAATTTACTTGATTGATTTCCTCCTAACGGAATTTCGGCCACGGCGGCCAATCTCAACGGAGATCAGCAGGAGATATTATAGTGCACGAGTGTGTGCAATACACAAGCACTCAGTTCCTTCTCATAGTCCGGTGAGACATGACCGGAGAGAGATCAGCAGGAGATATTATAGTGCACGAGTGTGTGCAATACACAAGCACTCAGTTCCTTCTCATAGTTCGGTGAGACATGACCGGAGAGAGATCAGACCAACGGCTTTATGTGCCGAGGCACGTTTATCACACCACCTTCTTGACTCCGAGCTGCTGAGTAATTACAAAAAAATCAGTCACAGTTATTTTGACCCGACCCGGGATTCGAACCCAGGACCTCAGCGCAGTAGTCTTACTCGTACCATGTACAATTACAACTACGCCACTATATAATATATAATTAGTCTAATTAACTACACTGCTATTAAAGCTGTCTTCTGAGTAGAGAGCCAGTAATTGCAAAAAGATGATGTCCCCGTAGACCTTTACTGGTGGTAGATCTCATATATGTGAGTTCCCCTGGGTAGGTACCACTGCAAGGTCTATTTCTGTCAAGCAGTGTGTAGTCACTTGTGTACCAGTTCGAGAAGTAGCCAGTGTAACTACTGGACATAATAATTAACATCTCATTGAGCTGATTGTTTTAATGTATTACTAGCTTTTGCTCGCGGCTTTGCCCGCGTGAAGGAGTTTTCCGGGATTAAAGTCCGGCTATATATGTTCCCGGGATCGTAGCCTATAACCTTCCCAGGGTCTTATACTATCTCCATACCAAATTTTGCTATCTTATACCACATCTTATGTCACGTCCCGTTTCCGTGGGAACGGGATAAAAAGTATCCTATGTCCGTCTCCTGGTTCTACCTATCCACCAATTTTCAGCCAAATCGGTTCATCCGTTCTAGAGTTATAAATAGTGTAACTAACACAACTTTCTTTTATATATATATAGATATTGTGTTTCGGCTCCGCGCCCTATTTTCATTTATTTTATTAATCATAACGAGTGAGTGGTTTAAAATATTACGGTTATCTTTTTCTTTTTCATTATTTAGTTACTATTACTGTATACCATGTCTGTACGTCACATAGGCAAAAGGGTACCGGACTCATTTTTGTTCTTTACTATTATCAAATATTTACATAATATAAATTATAACACAGAAAGAATTATTAAAATCCGGTAAAAAATCAACAAGTTATAAGTCTTTGACTTTCGGTGGAAGGGGTAATTAACGAGAAACAGAAAAGAGACGAAATACCCACATTTGACGTCATCGGGAATTACGACGCGTGCGAAAGAAAGAGATGAAGCGATATCCCCACGACGCGCCCACTTCTGCACGTTACAATATTTGAAATATGAATTACTCGCCCATTTTTTAACCAATTTTTATGCTGTTTTCGCAGACGTGCTTCTTTTTCGTATTATTAACCATTACATGTAGAATAATGAACAAAATCAAACATAGGCCGGTTCCCTATTCATTGAAAACCAGCGCTGCAGTATTACATAGGTATTGCAGTATATAGCTGAATGGGAGGGCCATTGTTGATGCAATAATTGATTATGTTATGTAAAGTTTTTATTTTTTTAAGTATGTTCCATCTCTTTTTTTCTTTCGTGTCTCAGACGAGCGCAGTGGAATACCAAACTTTGTAATTCAAGGTGTTGGATCTACTGTTTATGGATCGTATCGCTTATCAGGCGAACGGCATGCTCGTCTCGTCATTCAAAGCAATAAAGTACCACTTTAATAAACGTCTATCCGGAACACATGTGATAATTCAAAACACGCGCTTTGATATTTTTTATCTCAAATTCCTAGACGGGTTGTGTCTTGTTAGCATTCCGCGCGCGGTTTCCGATTGCTCCGCGTGACGTCACAGGATCGTCTTTTGTTTTTTGAAGGTGTTCTCAAGGATGCACATCGATGGGTCGGTATTACAAGGTCCTATGTTAATTTTTGCTTATGTTGCAATGATAATATAATTATAATATCAGCCCTGTATTATATACTGTCCCACTGCTGCACGGGCCTCCTCTACTGAAAGGGATTAGGCCTTAGTCCACCACGCTGTAGTGCGGGCAGACTTCACACACCCTCGAAATTCCTATAGAGAACTTCTCAGGTATGTAGCTTTCCTCACAATGTTTTCCTTCACCGTTAAAGCGAACGATAATTCACAAATACACACATATTTTTTTTAGAAAATTCAGAGGTGTTTGCCCTTGGGATTTGAACCTGCGGACATTCGTCTCGGCAGTCCGTTTCACAACCAACTAGGCTATCGCCGCTATTTTGTTGCAATGGAATACAATTTTTCTTGTTGATAAATATAAAAATAATAATGCATTCTAACAACAATCCACTGCCTCGGTGGCATAGTTGTACTGCATGCGCGGTACGGTAGCGCTCTGAGGTCCTGGGTTCGAATCCCGAGTTGGGCAAAGTGGTATTTAGGTTTTCTGCTCAGTATCAGCCCGAAGTCTGGAATTTGTGCCCGATATGGCGATAGTCTCGCCCCCTATCACATCATAGGACGGATAATGAAAAGTGGGCTGTTGCCCTCTGCCTATGCTTTCAGGGATAAAGTCGTGATGTTTTTTATTGCTTTGAATGATAAGACTAACTTGCCGTTCGCATGATAGTAAGAGATACGACCATAAACAGTAGAAACACCAACACCTTGAATTACAAAGTGTTTGATATTCCACTGCGCTCGCCATCCTGAGACGTGAGATGTTAAATATGTCCAGTAGTTACACTGGCTACTATGTTCAAACCGGAACACAACAGTGACTACACACTGCTTGACAGCAGAAATAGACATTGCGCTGGTATCTACCCAGGCGGACTCTCACATATGAGAAACCTAACACCAATAATTGATGAATTTGTTCTTTGTTCATATTCATCTTAGATATGTAATTTGATTACAATATTAGTTGAGATTTTTTTTCGTAACTAAACAAGTTTATAATTGCTGTGTCGACCTGGAATCGACCTTGGGACTTCGGTAACATGCACTATTAGAAGGACGGTTATAAGTAATCCTTTTGTCTATACAAATAATATTTTAATGGTACTATGAAAGTTTGGTTTTAAAGGTAATACTAAATCCTCAGAGGCCTTTGTTTGCAAATTAAAATTATGTGTACATCGATATACATGTACTACGTACTAGATTTGGCGTTCCGAACATTCACTGTGTTCAACTGAATTGAACTGCAATCCATTCAAACTGACTTTGGTATGGTCAATATTGACAGCTTGTGGTTGTGTACGGAGTGGCGCTCATGATATAAGAATTCGAATCTAAGTGTAAACATGGATTTGAATACAAAATATTAGTGAAATAAGTAAAATTATTTGTTGTTCAAGTGAATAAATAGGTTATAACAGTGACGTTTTCAAATCAACAATTTTAGTTGCATTTTTATTGTAAAATAAATGACACAATATCCAATTTAAAGCATTTAAAACTACCAAAGTTAAGATATTGTAGAAATATTTCAGTATTTTTTTATGTTGTATAAATTTCGAGTAGAGCTTCTTAAAATAAGGTAAATGCGCTATTTTTCTGGGGAAGGACCTGAAGTTGACGAGATACCTTTAAAATTATTAGATAATTTCTCGGGTATGAAGGTTACCGTCTCATTGCTGGACACGGGCCTCTGCTACTGAGAGGGATTAGGCCTTAGTCCACCACGCTGGAGTGCGGACAGACTTCACACACCTTCGAAATTCCTATAGAGAACTTCTCAGATGTGCAGGTTTCATTTGTTTTCCTTCACCGTTAAAGCAAACGATAATTCACAAACACACATAACTTTAGAAAAGTCATGTGTGTTTGGGTTTTGAACCTGCGGACATTCGTCTCGGCAGTCCGTTCCACAACCAACTAGGCTATCTATAAAATGAATAAAAAATATACAATAGACATACTACCTAATCATGTTTTATAAAAACTGTATATTAAATTATGTCTATTATTAAATCCCTGGTTGACCTTTCTGGGTAGCACAGAGGTCGCTACATCCAAGGGTCATCAGTACATCCGACACACCGTTGACATACTACGTAATAGCGTCTCGTTGGATTTGAATCCTACGAAACTATAGCTAAAGGTGAAGGATTGTGTAGAGTTAGTAATGTTTTGGACACGGCAAACGGAAATGCTTATGGTAAAAATACGATAACTTGACTTTTTTATGGATATAAATATTTTTGAGTATAAAAATATTACAGTAATACTGATATTCATCAAGTATAGATGTTATGTACCAACAAATTAAACGAAAAATAACACTAACACATTCTTAACTTTTACATGACACGTGTGAAAGAGATGATGTATTTAAACCAACACGAATGAAAACGACAGCTAGCATTTGTTATTTACGCTTAGTATATGCAGTCGTTCCAGTTGGGAATACTTCGAGTCTTTGGATTGCGCATTAATCCCCGAAAGGGTCGCCAAGTGTGATCCGTCCCATGATGTGATAGGGGGCGAGCCTATCGCCATAACGGGCATAAATTCCAGACTCCGGTCTGAGGACTGAGTAGAAAAACCCAAATATCACTGCCCGACCCGGAATTCGAACCCCTGACCTCAGAGCGCTGCCGTACTGCGCATGCCGTACTACGCCACCGAGGCAGTCTTTGATTTATCTTACTGATATAAATGCGAAAGATTTTGTGTATGGATGTATGTTTGTACCTCTCTCACGAACAAACTACTGAACGGATTTGGTTGAAACTTTACAGTAATATTATTTATACATCAGAGTAACACATAGGCTAGAATTTATAATGATTTTATGTAATTTGGTCATAATATAACGACACATATCAAGTAAGTCGTAAACCCACAAAACTCATTCACGCGCGCGTAGCTGCGACCAAAAGCTGGTAAAATATAAGCATATCAATAATCAAGTGTAATCCTTCCCCGAAAATAATGTCCTGTCTATGCTCTATAAGCTCTATGGTTCAAAGCCATCGTGTCACAGATCAAGGCCTTACATTTCGGCCACATAGTATAAATAATATGAACATTATGCATAGAATTCTAAGTATGGATGTAACATCCTTGTATGGTACCTTACATTATTCATACAGGAAAAATTTAAATAGGTAGAAATATACACTTTTTTTTTTATTATTTAACAAAAGGCATAACGCAGAACACAATAATTATAAAGAATACTTAAGCACAAAATTACATTAAGACTAGATTGTATTCCTTAAACCTATGCCCTAATTGAAATAATACTACGGAAACGACTCTACAAAAAACAATTAACAAAATAAACATCTGCTTACACTTAATAAGCGGCGATAGCCTAGTTGGGTGTAGAACGGTCTGCCGAGACGAATGTCCGCAGGTTCAAATCCCAAACACACCTCTGACTTTTCTAAAAAATCATGTGTGTATTCTTTGTGAATTTATCGTTCGCTTTAACAGTAAAGGAAAACATCGTGAGGAAACCTGCACATCTGAGAAGTTCTCTATAGGAATTTCGAGCGTGTGTGAAGTCTACCAATCCGCACTAGGCCAGCGTGGTGGACTAAGGCCTAATCCCTCTCAGTAGTGGAGGAGGCCCGTGCAGCAGTGGGACAGTATATAATACAGGGCTGATATTATTATTACACTTAATTGAGTTATGTAAACATAAATTGTATGGAAACTAAATTGTACTACCTATAAACTACTTAATTTTCGAGTACTATTTAAAAACAGGCCCGGCCTGCTGTTCAATATTTTGACTTGACTTGAAGTGGATGAGTTCTGCATTTATTGGTAGGTGTCTCATATGTGAGAGTCCTGGGTAGGTACCACTGCAGTGTCTGTTTCTGCCGCCAAGCAGTGTCTACTGTTGTGATTTTCCAGTATAAAAATATCTTACAGTACTCGAGGATAACATAACTTCCTATTAGAAAAAAGAAACAAAATCGATTTATGTTTACGCGAATGTTAGACATTAAAATGAAATTAATTTGCTGAATTTATCGCACTCATAACATCACGCATTTATCCCCGAAGTGGTATGCGGAGGCGCAATTAGGGCACCCACTTTTGGCCAAGTATGTTCGGTCCCATGATGTGATATGCGAGTCTATCGCCATATCGGGCACAATTTCCAGACTCCGGGCTGATACTGAGCAGAAAACACACATATCACTGCCCGACCCGGGATTCGAACCCAGGACCTCAGCGATGTCGAACCACGCATGCAGTACAACTGCGCCACCCAGGCAGTCAAAAACAAAAACCTTTATAAATATTATTTTTCTGTACAGATTAATACATATTATCCAATAATATTCCTTAGAAATAAGAGTCCAAAACTGATCAGCCATTATGACTAAGAATACGTGATTGAAACTGTTCTGCTGTCTAGTAATTACATCAATAGCCACATAAAGTCCACTCCTGCAAAGTCCAAGCAGTCTGCAACAAACAAACTCTTCAGCTTTATATAATAGTATAGATTATAGTCATTCGTAAATACATGCGTTTTTTATTTATTACTTTCATGCATTTTGCAACGAAATGTAAATTGATGCAACTGAATGTAGAAATAGATTTTTTTGTTGACTTTTTTTCTGTGGTAAATTGGTCATAGAATTCATATTTTACTAGACAGCTTTTCAAGTTGATTAAAGTTGTATTATTGATCTCTCATATGTGAGAGTCCGCCTGGGTAGGTACCACCGCAATGTCTATTTCTGTCAAGCAGTGCGTAGTCACCGTTGTGTTCCGGTTTGAACATTGTAGCCAGTGTAACTACTGGACATAATTAACATCTCATGTCTCAGACGATCGCAGTGGAATACCAAACACTTTGTAATTCAAGGTTGGTGTTTCTACTGTTTATGGATCGTATCGCTTATCAGGCGAACGGCAAGCTCGTCTCGTAATTCAAAGCTAAAAAAAAGTTTGTTTAGAAATGCATATCACGTTTAGTTTGCATGACAATGCTTGGTTGCCTAAGTGACATCTTAAATTCAATATGGCGGACGTCCCAAGATGGCGGACTAGTTATGCGCATCTATAATTCTTTTTATTTTAAATTAAGTTGCGAACTTTGCTGATGGTAGGATTTTATATCCGCCTAAATAGCAACCGTACACAAGGCTTTAAAACCCTCAAAAAACCAGAGTTTAAATATGTATTATAATTCTACTAGCGACCCGCCCCGGCTTCGCACGGATGCAATGCTGACTATTTAATGGATGTTATTATTATACATATAAACCTTTCTCTTGAATCATTCTATCTATTAAAAAACCGCATCAAAATCCGTTGCGTAGTTTTAAAGATTTAAGCACACATAGGGATAGAGAAAGCGACTTTGTTTTATACTATGTAGTGATGTAATCTAAGTAATTTTCAATAAAAAAAAAATCAATAATCACCAAAGATAAATAAGGGAAGAACCAGGAATTATTCTTTTCCAGTTTTCACCAACACGATAAAAATGTAACCTATTGCAATGTAAGCAAAAAATAACATAGCACCTCGTGATACCGACCCATCGATGTGCATCCTAGAGGACACCTTCCCGAAATAAAAGACGATCCTGTGACGTCACGCGGACTGACGAGGGTTGATCATCTCTCGTCAGTCGACATCCTATTGGACTCCACTCTACCATTAGCTGCAGTGGCGTCACTTTGTCGTGCAAATACAACAAAATGAATACAATTTGACGTGAAATGATTAAAGATTCCAACCTATACGTTGCACAATGATTTTAAATATTCTCTCTTACGCCATGAGCTATTGATTTATTTGTTTTCGCTCGGCCTTGAGGTTTGGTATTGACCGTTGGTTGTAAAGTATCGTATAGTTTGTACAGAAGTTTTATATTCAAAATCCAAGAATGCTAAGTGGAATTTTGAGTCATTTTTTTAAATATACTAGTTGACCCGACAGACGTTGTCCCGTCTTAACTATGAATTTGCAGCGCGCATTCTGTCAATCGCTGACAGTTATTTCAAACAATTGACAGTTATATAAAATTAGTATTTTCGTTAAGTTTTCTTAAATTTTCTAATTTTCCGTGCAATTTTTTGATTTTTTTCATTCATAAGAACCGTCTCCTGACAATAACAAACACAACAAAAAGAAATGTGAAATCGGCGCAGACGTTCACGCGTAATGGCGTGACCAAGAGAAATAGGGATTCATTTTTATATCAGGAGAAGGTACGGCATCATTAGAGGTTTGAGCCGGTATAACCTTTTCAAATTCCAGACAATTAATATCAACATCGGCTGTATCAATTTGCCTCGGATTAAATTAAAAACAGCATCAATCTACGACGGCCGACGCATTAAAATGATTGATTAGATGGAAATTAGATTAAACTAGCTATTGCTAGCGGTTTTGCCCGCATGAAGGAGTTTTCCCGTGACGGAAAATAGCCTATAACCTTCCCAGGGTCTTAAACTATCTCCATACCAAATTTTATTAAAATCCGTTCGGTAGATTTTGAGAAAATTGATAACATACAGACAGACAGAAAAGGGGACTTTGTTTTATAATATGCATTAGCTGTGGCCACGACTTCGCCCGCGTGGCAATCAGTGTGTTACAATTTTTTTCCCGCGTAAATCCCGATCCACGAGATTTTTACCACGCGACCTCTTCAACAGTAATCGTTATAGTTCAGTCAATTTACATAAAACCGTAATGTACTAACCTAAACCTTCGTCAATAATTGCACTATCTTTTAGTAAAAACCGTACAAAAATCCGTTCAGTAGATTTTGAGAAAATCGATCACATACAGACAGAGCTTTTGATGACTTCGTTTTATTATATGTATAGATATGAAGGTATAGTGCAGCGACCGGTCCGGTACCAGTAAACAAGTATGTACTGGGAAAATCAAACACAGCACGCCTTCATCCCCGAACGGGAGTGCGCAGGGCACCCAGTTATCAAGTGTGTTCCGTCCCATAGTGTGATGGGGGCGAGCTTTTATTTGTGAACTGAATTTTTTGTTTTATCTTCGTTGATAACATGCACATGCTTGTGAATGCGCGCGTGTGTCTGAGTCTCTCTTTCACTCTCTCTCTCTCTCTCTGTGTGTGTGTGTGTGTGCGTGCGAGCGTCCGTTAATTTTACCCCTTTAAATATAATAATAATAATATCAGCCCTGTATTATATACTGTCCCACTGCTGCACGGGCCTCTTCTACTACTGAGAGGGATTAGGCCTTAGTCCACCACGCTGTAGTGCGGATTGGTAGACTTCACACACCTTCGAAATTCCTATAGAGAACTTCTCAGATGTGCAGGATTCCTCACGATGTTTTTCTTCACCGTTAACGCGAACGATAAATTCACAAAGAATACACACATGATTTTTTAGAAAAGTCAGAGGTGTGTGCCCTTGGGATTTGAACCTGCGGACATTCGTCTCGGCAGACCGTTCCATACCCAACTAGGCTGTCGTCGCTTTCCCCTTTAAAACCACCAAAAAATTTCCTTTTAATTACAATACCTCTTTCGGTCTCTCCCTCACTCTTTCTCCGTTATTTTCTCTCTCTTTCTGTCTCTCTCTCTCTGTGTGTATGTGTGCGCGTACGAACGTGTGTTAATTTTACCCCTTTAAAACCGGCAAAAATTGTCCCTATAATAACCATACCTCCTAAATTCAATAAAACTGGCAATCTGGCGACATGGTTTATGTTTCTCAAACAAGACTCATGAACGCATTACCGAGTTCATTAATCAGTCGTTCGGATGATGGATTATTGTTGATTAAGTATAAACTTACGCCGCGGTTGCGCGCGCGTCCGTGACATCGCGCCCGAGGCTGCCTACTTCAAATGTCAATACGGTTCGTATGTGTTTTGATAGATCAGGCGGGGCAATTATCGGTGACCGGTGATAAATGAAAAGTAAAGGTACAGTCGGCCGCCAAATTTGAAATAAATTGAACACTTTAATATGGTCAATAAAATTACTGGAAAGTAACTAAGGAGCCGTTCAAGTATTACATAACGCAATAGGGGACCGTCCTGTGTTTGATTTTGTACATTATTCTATATGTAATGGTTAATAATACGAAAAAGAACCCCTCCTGCGAAAACTGCATAAAAATTGGTTAAAAAATGAGCCAGTAATTCATATTTTAAATATTACTATGTGCCGAAGTGGGCGCGAAGTGGGAATATCGCTTCATCTCTTTCTTTCGCACGCGTCGTAATGCCCGATGACGTCACACGTGGGTATTGCGCCTCTTTTCTATTTCTTGTTACTTACCCCTTCTACCGAAATTAAAAGACTTATAACTCGTTGATTTTTTACCGGATTTAAATAATTCTTTCTGTGTTATAATTTATATAACGTAAATATTTGATAATAATAAAGAACAAAAATGAGTCCGGTCCCCTATTTTTGAAGATTACACACACCTTGTGTACGGTCGCTATCCGGGCTATTGTATAGGCACTTAATGCCACAGTAATTTCCACTCAATTTCCTGATGATGCAGAGATAAAAGGAGGAAAATAATAAATATGACCCATGTCCTCGTCTCCAGTGATGTCGAAGTTCGCGGTGCGCGTCGACGCGGCGGTGTCGGCGCTCGGCGGCGGCGCGGGCGCGGGGCTGGATGAGAACGACTTCATCGACGCCTCGCGGCTCGTGTACGATGCTGTGAGGGAGATCCGACGCGCTGTGCTCATGAACAGGGTGAGTGGAAGTGATTTGGGGCAGTGTTGTATCAAATTAATACTTAAATTTAAAAAAATCTGACTTCAAAGTATGCGTGTCGGAAATGCCAGAGTATCATTTAGGGTGTCCCTTAGTTTTTAAAGTTTTTATTTATTTATTTAGCTCTTCATATATAAATGTATACAGGCGGACTTAATGCCATAGGCATTCTCTACCAGCCAACCTTAGAGTGGTGCAGAGATGATCATGGTAGGTGCATGAAAGAAGGGTTGAAAATTTAAAAGTTCAAATGACAAATAATACAATATATAAATAATAATATATATAATAGTTTTTGCAAATACTTATGTGGAATCTCTTCCGCCTTTTTTGATATTGTGCTGAGTTCTCGGGTTCGATTCCCAGTTTGAGTATCGAGTTTTTATTAGCCCGAAGTATTGAATGTCCGATATGTTAATATTTATGGAATGAAACATGGTTAAAAGTGGGTGGCCTTGTTAAACCACTTCCTACCCTTCCGGAGATCAAAGTGTGATGTTATAACCATCCATGATAGTTGACTATTGCTTCCTTCGCCAAGCTGTACTAAGACTCATGGAAGAACTAATTGAGTTCATTGACTGATGGAAATTGGCCTACATAGTCCATGGTTTAGTGCTGATAGTCCACCGCCCCCTGACCCTCAGGACGAGGAGGAGCTGGACCCCGAAGATGTGGAGCTGGACGAGCACTACACGCTGGAGACCAGAAGCAAATGTGAGAGCTATAGGGGGTCGATATGTGCGTGCCGTGGGGACGTGTTGGCGTTTGTTGGAGCCTGAAGGGATTCTCCACCTTCATCAATCTTGCATACCCGCCGGTCCAGGGTACTTTTGACCTGGCCGTTACTAATATCTGACATTCGAAGGTTCGGTGCGGTCGACCCCTACCCGCTCTTTCATCCACATATACCTTACAAACCTTCTTGTCGGGGGACGAATTACGTATCAATCAGCGGAACCTCGTCCCCCGCCTGACCCTCTTGCGAAACACAATTTCCAAACTTATGCGAATCACGCATATAGTCCCTACATAAAGTATCGAATCTGCAAAGTTGCATTTTGCGGATTCGATACTTTACATAGGGACCGTTGATACCCTTATGAGAGCCATTGGGAAAAAAAACCTTCTTTGTCAGTCTCCTATTCTCCTCTCCAAATACCCAAACCTTAGCTAACGGGGGACCTTAACTCAAATAGTAAATCACTACTCACTACATAGTATAAAACAAAGTCGCTTTCTCTGTCCCCTTTGTATGCTTAAATCTTTAAAACTACGCAACGGATTTTGATGCGGTTTTTTTTAATAGATAGAGTGATTCAAGAGGAAGGTTTATATGTATAATAACATCCATTAAATAGTCAGCATTGCACCCGTGCGAAGCCGGGGCGGGTCGCTAGTGGGGTAGAATCTACCAACAAACGCCAATAAGCCTCGCCCGTTGCATGCATTGTCTGTTAAGCGCTCTATGCATTCGCAGTGTTGTGATGTGGCATGTCGTGTCTAACGTCTGTGTTGTTCTTATGTGTGTTGGTGAGAGGTGGTAGGCAACGCGCAGACGGATTGATTGAAGTGAAATGGTTTTTTTTTTTTCGTTTCGTAAACTGGTGTGTTGGGTTTGATTTCATTGGTTTGATACGTTTGATTTTATTTAAAAATAAAAAAAAATTAACGGGGTAAATAAAAAAAACAAAAAAAATACGGGGTAATATATACCAAACATTACCCCATTGGACTGATAGCTATTTCTTTTCCTAACTTGGAAAATAAACCAAACAAGGATCATTTATGGTTTGTCCATAAAATATTGTAAATTGGATCAATTAATACAAAATTCTAAATAGTTTAATTAATGCGTTAATATCTTTTACAAAACAGGGTAATAAATACAATATACATTGAAGGCGGGGCTGACATTCCACCTTTGAATAAAAGACCCTGAATAAAAATAAAATAAAAAAAATACTTATACAAGGTCATTTAGACATTGAGTTATTAAATGAAGCACATACGCGTCTTTGTCCCTGCTAACATTGTACCAAAAATCTTTCATGAATGACGGATATTTTTACAAAAAAATCCGGTTTTAATTTTCTGAATTTTCGATAATTTTGTAGTTTCGTGCAAGTATGGCGTGTCGGTGTATTTTTGACTGAGAGTGTGATATTGTCGCTGCGACGAATTCACTTAACGAGTAACTTATTGTAGTGTTATTTTCAATAAGTACGTGGTTGGTTTCATTTAGTAACGCAATGTCAAAATTATCCTGTATAGCGTTGATTATTAAACCCTTAATATATATCTTAATTATGATTAAATACGTTAAAAAAACAATCGCACCAGATTCACGAATTTAAATAAGTTACCCCATTCACTGAAACACCTACCATCCCCCGCCGCTAGTCGCTAACGCTCTGCATGTTGTGCATGTTTTGTAGACGAGCGACGATCTGGACACGGACACCGAGTTCGAACCCGTGGAGGACATGACCATGGAAACGAGGAGCCGATGTGAGTAATGGATGGGGTAATAACAAAAATATGGGGTATTTTGTAGGGTAGGTGAGAAAAAAAGGGTTTATGTAAGTTTGAAAAATAATAGTCATGTTTTTTTGGGGTAATTAAAAAAGATATGATTACGCACTCCTGTTCCAAAATTTTTAATTTGTGAGAATCGTCAAAAAACTAATTTCTGTTTGCGACCTTGACCTTGATGATTCTCACAAAGTAAAAATTTTGGAATAGGTCATTATTTTATTAAGAGAACGATTACCAAAAAGAAGATTACTAACATCAGCTGGAGTTAAAGTAATTTGTCGTAGGGAATATTACAAAAACATGTGAAATCGATGTAAGTGATGGGCTAGTTTTAAAAAATTGGAACAGATCTACACCTATTATTTGTAATACAGCTTTTGTTTGTGTAACTAATTTAAGAAAAAGAAATATTTTAGTAGTGTCGTTAACAAAAAGGGCCATTGTAACAACGGGGTAATTTGGGTAAGGTAAAATGATAGAAGATAACACGTATTGAATCAATTAAGCCCTAACTTTGGTCGCGTTAAAGTTTACAAAAAAGGGGATGCTATGTCATAGTTTTCACTATAGTATTAAAGAATACGCCTACATGAATTATAAAATTTGTTTGCGTTTAATAAAAATCCCTCTGATTATATATAACATATTCGTAAGCCGATTATTCTTAAATTTATTTTAAATCTAGCAATTGCGTTTACATCCAAAGTCTACACAAATTGGCGCTTTAATAATTGAGTATGCAATTTCGAAGTGAGCAAATCTCATAAATATAAATTATGTAGAAGTGTATATATAACAACAAATTTTCCGTTTTTTTTTTTATTGTTAATTGTACCCAAATTGTAACCCAAAAATATTTTTTTTTTTTTACGCTACTTTAGAAAATAATAAGTTTTTTCCATTTCATAAACTTTTTATGTTTTCAGACATGTGCCCTTTTCGAAATTGCATATTATTTTTTCAATTTAATTTTGCCTGCTAAGTTTACCCCATTAGAGAATTAACGAGGAACCAAGGATGATGTTTGATGTTTGTGTTTTTAATGGGAACTGAGGGCCTGTTACACAATGTTTAAGAGAATATTCTCCATCAATTAATGTATATAACTACAAATTTGTTTACGATTTGGAAACATGACTTTTGTATTTATAATATTGTAGAATTCGAAAAAAATAGAAAATAATAGTCTGAGATTGTTCACTTGAAATCCATTTATTTACAAAGTGACATTTCATTAGAAATATTATATAAAGAAAATCCTACTAGCCAGTACTACTATAAATATCAGTCCTGTATTATATATTGTCCCACTGCTAGGCCTCCTCTACTACTGAGGGATTAGGCCTTAATCCACCACGCTGTAGTGCGGGTAGACTTCACACACCTTCAAAATTCCTATAGAGAACTTCTCAGGTATGCAGGTTTCCTCACGATGTTTTCCTTCACCGTTAAAGCAAGCGATAATTCACAAAGAGTATATACATGACTTTAAAAAAGAGGTGATTTTGAGTTTTGAACCTGCGGACATCGTCTTGGCAGTCCACTCCACTCCCAACCAGGTTCTAGTTGCTATTTTTGTATTTGCTTCTCCTATATGATATAAAAAAATAGCATTTACTTAAACATTGCGATACAGATCCTTTATTTGTTAACAAGTTAATCTTCGGTTGAAAGTACCCCATTTTTTTCATTACATACCTCTACAGTGGGTTTCTCTTTTTATATGTTTGTTTCATTGTTTAACAAATATTCATGTTGATTCATTTATAATGTATTTGTTATATCGTTGCCTAAATTAGAAAGCTTATAACTTTGTTTTAAGCGAAGTAAAAAACTTGACATATTTGTCGATATATTTGTGCCTTTTTTTCAAAGCAATATAGATTTTTTTTATGCGTCCACGGCAAAGTAAACTCACTGCACTCCTGAGTGGGGTCATTTTCCCTTGAGATTTTTTTAATAATTTTTTTTTTGCCATCTATGGAGTTATTTTACATTAAGTTGTTTTAAATATTTTTTTTATAAAGTTGATATCGGAGATACTAGTATTTCTAATTTGGTCGACGATAACTAAGCTTGTGCTTTTGCTATGGTTTGATTTTTTAATTTTTTTTTTTTTTTATAGATTATCTAATGTTTTTTTTTTTTATTGACAGCGAGCGCTCACACGGGTGAGCATGGAGTGGACGAGTACCCGGATATCAGTGGTATTACCAACGCTCGGGTAAGTGGCTCGGATAATACCAGCGGGTCGTTTTGGACCCGGATCATTTTATCGTTGACAGGGAAATTTTAGTGAAGTTTTGCTTAATGAATGGGTTTTAGGAAGTAAAACTTTTTATATAAACAAGATAAAGTCAAATTATATTTTGTGTACTTATTTTTTTTTTTTACTAAGTAAATTCAAGACCATAATTATTTTTCGCCAAAATTTTTAATAAAAGTTCCAAATATGACCCGTTAAATTAAACAATAAAAAAGTGTCAGAACATTGTTCCATAACCATTATAATATAAAAAAACTAAATTCAAAATATAATTATTGTTATTATAAAACCTAATAAATAAAACTTAAAATAGACGATGTGCCAAATATGACCCGCAAAATTTTCAAAAAAAAAATTTTTTTTTTTTCTATTTTTCCATAATCGACCCATTACAGGAAGCGATGCGCAAGATGACCGAAGAGGACAAACGCAAGATTCTCCAGCAAGTGGAACTGTTCCGTCGCGAGAAAATGACGTTCGACAACGAGGTGGCGAAGTGGGATGACGCTGGCAACGATATCATCATGCTCGCCAAACACATGTGCATGATCATGTTGGAGATGACTGACTTTACGCGGTGGGTTTTTTTTTGTTTTTTTTTTTTATATATTTTTTTTTTTTGTGCTTTGTATGACTAGAGGAGTTTGCCGTTCGCCTTTTAAGCGATACGATCCATAAACAGCAGAAACACCATCACCTTGAATTACAAAGTGTTTGGTATTCCACTGCGCTCGTCAGGGACATGAGATGTTAAGTCTTATGTCCAGTAGTTACACTGGCTACAGTGTCCTTCAAACCGTAGCATAAGTGGGTCGGATTTGCCCCGGAAGGTGCTGTGATGGTTTTATGTTAAATAGAAAATAAGGAAAGTAACGTTTTAGTATTACGTTCCATTTTCGACCCATCAGCAAAATGTCATATTATTTACGTTTTTATTTTCCCAACAGTGGCAGGGGACCGCTGAAGACGACCATGGATGTCATCAACGCCGCAAAGAAGATCTCCGAGGCGGGCACCAAGCTCGACAAACTGACCAGAGAGATTGCAGAACAGGTGAAATATAGATAAAAAAAATTTAACCTTTAAAAAAAAACAGGCTGGATCTCAATTTAACTGTTTTTTTTAACTTATCGTTGCAAACACGACAGTTTGATGGGAAGAAAAAATGTATTTAAACTTTTTTTTTTAGTCTAACCACCAGAAAAAAAAACTGCAAAAATACATATATTTCACTGCGTTAAAACGTAAAACGTAGTGCAGGGATCGTGTAGTAATCATTTTAAGGGCTATAAAAACACTGTTATTTTAAATAAATGGTGAAAAATATGCCATAATAAAACTTACAAACATAAATACATCAATATTGGATTTAAGTTGAAAAAAAAAAGTTCACATTATTAACGATTAAAACTCACTATTTTTTACTCTTACCCAGTGCCCAGAATCTAAATAGAAGAATATTGTATTTAAATGAAAAAAAAAACACTATTAGCGGTCAAAACTCACTTTTTTTTATAGTACTACTAGGTAATAGACCTAGTGCCCAGAATAAAAAATAAAATAATATTGTATTTTAGTTAAAAAAAAAACCCCACTATTACCGATCAAAACTTACTATATTTTACTATTACCCAGTGCCCAGAATCGTCGACCAAGCAGGACCTCCTCGCATACCTGCAGCGCATCGCCCTCTACTGCCACCAGATCCAGATCACGAGCAAAGTGAAGGCGGACGTGCAGAACATATCCGGCGAGCTCATTGTAAGCGGGGTGAGTGTGTGCGCTTTTGTCTGTGACTGTACCGGGAATTTTTTTTCGTTATTTTTCTTTTTTTTTGCATAAAAAACTACTTTTCGTATGGATTATGCATTTAAACGACGGATTTTTTTATTATTATTTGCGAAAAAAGGTTTTTTTACATGATATTTAAACAATGATATATTTTTTTTTAGCATGATCAATCTATTTAGGACTAGGTTTTTTTGTAGGCATGAGTAATATCGATTACTGATATATTTTTTTTGTTCCAATTCATATGCAATATAAGCATGATTATTTAATTATTATTAAATACAAGCATGCGAAACATTTATTGCCGTAAACGGCTAACAAATTGAGTCTTGAAACATTTTTACAGAAAACAAGACATGTTTTTTCCTTATTTTTTTTTTTATTTTTGTTTTTGAAGATTTAAAAAAATCTTTTTTTTTTTAACTTAAAAAGGTAACGAATTTTTTTGCTGGTGGTAGGATATATTTAATATCCGCCCAGATACTGACCGTACACAAGGTGTTAAAACCCGCCATAGTGGCGTAAGTGTGACGCGTTCCGGGATCAGCCTGTGTATATCCGGCTCCAAACGGCCGGCATAATCGTGTCGACTGTCGAGGCGTAATCTCTCGTCAGTTGCTATTCTATTCGACCCTTTTCACTTACCATCTGGTGCAGTGGGACACTTTAACGTTCAAGTATAAAAAAATAAATAACAACATACCTAATGAAAATGGTACCTAGCAGTAACATCGGAGGACTGGCCAGTGTTTATACTGTGTTAAGACGCAGCTATTAATGGTGAGTTAATTTTGAAAGATGTACCGCTGTGGACTATCATTGGCTATTTCGGGGTTGGATAGATATGCTGAAAAATCTAAGATTAGTACTGAAAGGAATGAAGGAAATATCGCGTTGTGGTTTGGAATAACCAATAAGAAAACTGTTGATTAATAAAAAAAAGCGTTATTCAATAAAATGCTAAGTAAAGCGGATAAAAAAGTAAGAGCAAAAAAAAGTATTGAAAAAAAAGTATTTAACGGATTTTTTTCGCGGTTTTTTATAATAAATAATTTTATTTTCAATGTCTAAAATTCGCGTAAACATAAGAAATATTTATTATAAAAAAAAAGTATTAAAAAAAAACAATCAATCCATTTTTTTTATTTAACAAAAATAGTCATATTTGTTATTTAACTCCTACGCCATTTGCGTACATTTTTCAGTATAGCTATCTTGGGTCTAAATTTGTGCGATTCGTCATTGCAGTGGTATATTGGACATGTATGTGTTTGTCCGTGTTTTTTTTTTCTATATTTTTCATATTCAAAAGTCTCAATTCACTGTAAGTCAAAGTTTCTATGGGTTTTCATTCATTGAAGTTATTTTGTATGTATCTATGTTTATGGTAAAGGTAGAAAAATATCTCGTTATAGGTGTTGTAATTTATGTTTTGTCTCTCTCTCTCTCTCTCTCTCTCTCTCTCTTCAAAACTATGTTAAAAAAGTGCGTTTGTTAGATCTCAGTTAATTGAAATAATAATAAAGATTATTTTAAAGTAGTTATTATAATACTTTCAGTCAATATACTATAGATAAATAATATAAGAAATAAAAAATCAATCCCCTAATTAAAAAAAAACAGCATATAACAAAATGTCTTTTTGATTTAAAATTATTGCCACTTGAACCATATATAAAAAAAAAAAACAAAACATCGTTTACAAACAAATACACGAAAATGATGTTTTTAATTATTTTTATGTTTTTTTTTTCACTTTTTTCAGCTCGACAGCGCCACATCCCTCATCCAAGCCGCAAAGAACTTGATGAACGCTGTCGTCCTCACTGTGAAGGCTTCGTACGTCGCGTCCACTAAGTACACCAGGCAGGGAACTATCGCTGTGAGTATCTTCATATATTACCATTATTAGCGAGGATATTTCTAACAAAAAAAATTGTTTTATCACCATTTAGAGAATGGAGATTGCGCGAAAAGTCGCTTGCAACTCGGTTTGGAATACATATTTTAAAAAAGTTAAATAGCAGAGCCAATTTAATAAAGTAGTTATTGAAAAAAAAAGTATAATCACTTTCTTAACGAACGCAATGCGCTATTTTAAACAGAAGTTTAGCATCAGATGCTCTACTTTGAAAAAGCAGTGAAACTTTATCCTCGCAAATGGTTTTAAAAAGGGATGACGAATCCCTATAGGTTCTTACAAATTCCATGTCTGAAATATTGCGATGAACGGATCGGATCCGTAACACTTCGTAGTAACAACATGTGCGATCTCTCATCCGAAAATACGGATTTCGTTTTTCGAAGTAGACCCTCTGTCGCGTATTTCTGGGCGAGCAATTATCTCGTCTCGTCATTCAAAAAACGAACTAAGAATCTGTAGAACATGTGGCAATCATCCGTAAGGTTTTTAATATAATCTGATTAAATAACACTTAGGGTAACCTTACGGTCTCTACTCAGATAAAAGAAATGAAATTACATGTTTTATTTCACCGAAAATATGAGATTGCTGGTGGTTGGATATATTTTATATCTCGGATAGCGACCGTACACAAGATGTTAAAACCCGCCATAGTGGCGCATGTAAACGTTCCGGGATCAGCCTGTGTATATCCGGCTCCAACAGGCATAATTGTGTCGAGTGTCGGGTAATCATCTCTCGTCAGTCGACATTCTATTGGACCGCACTCCACTTACCATCAGGTGCGGTGTAGTCACGTTGTTTAGCCCCTTTAATAAAGATAAAACTTTATAATATATTAAAGAAAGTAAAGCTTCTAAGGCTGTGTTTTTCATATTTTTTGGCCAATTATGTCGGCATAATTTGGGGTGAATATGCTATAGATAATGGCAGTATTGAATGATGAGCTTTCATGAGCTTAATTCTTATCAAAAAAGAAAAATAGGTAGGCTTAAGTAAGCTAAGTTATTTTACAATAATACATTGGATTGCGAATTTTTTTTTACTAGAAAAACTCGTAACTTCGGAGTAAACGATTTCATTACAATAAGGTTTTTTTACAATTATTGTAACCTCTTTTGTAATGATCTCAAACACGTTTTTAAATATAATATCTTTTTGATTTTTTTTTTGACGCTATGTTTATTCAATATTTTTTTTCTTTAAAAAACTTGGCTCCTTGTGTAACGCGGATATTCTTTTTAATTCCACATATTTCAATATATTATTAACTAAATACTCATTACGTAAAGCATGGAATGTAATATTATAGTATGTGTGCCTGTACGTTTGTATAACGTTATGAAATTATCAAATTAATAATAACTATTCACTATCACGCGTTGTGAAGAAATTTCAGTTGTTTGGACCTTGAGCTTTCCCATCCGAAGGTGATTGTTTTTTTATATTTTTAATTGCATTTTTATTCTAGGCTCTTTATTTTAAAGAATATTTTTAAAGCAAATAGTGTAATAATTATTATTAATGCATTTTTTAGAATCTCTCTATGTCTCCATATTTGAGATTAATTAGCTGAATTTTTATTTAATTATTTACTTTTGAACGTTTTAATACACATTTATTTTTATTTCAAACTAAAAATTTTGTGACAAAAATAAAAAATTTCACTATATCTATACTGTGGAATAGGTGGGTCTATCTAGAAAAATAATATCTTTTAATATAAAATACTAATAAAAAAAAACGTAAATCCGATGTATTATTGTAAACCCTAATGGCATAATAATAAGCTTGGTTTTGGCTTATACGATAAACATAACGGTGTTTAAATAAGATTATAATAATAGTCTTGTTGACGCTATCTGGCTGGAAAAGAACTATGTAAGTCTTAGATTAAGCTTAGCGAGCTTAGATTAAGATTAGTAAGCTTTTGAGCTTAGTAGCAGTAGGCAGCGAATCTCTATGACAAATTACGTGGATACGTCAGATTTTAGAACAGTGGTTGAATTCAATAAAATTCAAGAACTGGAAATAAGGAAATTACAAAAAAAAAATATTGATTAATAAAATTTCCATGAATATTTCCAAGTACCGGAAAGTTATGTCATTTTTTATCAAACGGAATGGATTATACACTAACCGAAACGCCGGTATTTTACGGTGCACAGTGATGGATCAAAATAAATTTCGAACACTGCACGCAATTAACATAATGATTTCGCAATTTACATAACGTCTCGCAATTTGTCATAGAAAAAACAGAGATAGGAATCTGTTGTCATTTTAATAATATTTTTTTTATCGTAATATGTACGTCGTCAGCATGTTTGATATAAGCCACGCAATATGATTAATGTTTCACTCAAAATATATCATTTTTTAATGTAAAATATCGCACTTTTTTCCGCCTTTTGGTACACTTTTTACATTAATTTAACATTATCCGGCATGCTGTATTATGCTTTATGCATTTTAATAATTTCTTTAAATGAACCGTTTTTTATCCTTAACTATTACATATAATCAGGCCTTGTTGTGATTGTTTTTTTGGGGGCACGTTAATTCTCGAAAGCTGTAAGTCTATAATTATTTTTTATTATTACTTGAAACGTTATATTTTTAAAGAGGTTCATTGAAGTGCCAATAGTACTGGAGTTTATTACTAAAGAAAAAAATAATTAACATCCAATTTTTACTTATAATTCTTTGTGAGTTATCGCTTGCTTTAACGGTGAAGGAAAACATCGTGAGGAAACCTGAGAAGTTCTCTATAGGAATGAGAGTGTGTGAAGTCTGCCCGCACTACAGCGTGGTGGACTAATGCCTAATCACTCTCAGTGGAGGAGGCCCAGCTGTGGGACAGTATATAATACAGGGATGATATTATTTATTAGCTTTTTTTTTGGATTTTATATATTTTCTTTCTACTTAGGTTGAATTAAGATTACATAGATTTTATTTACAGTTACTCTGTAACACCCAATTATTGTTGTTTAAATGTTTGTTGATGTTTTTATAGATGTGTTTAATGTTATATATTTATTTTTATAGCAAATTCCCTAATTAATAATACTAAGGTATTAATAAATTTGTGTTATTTGAAATAATACTTTGTTTATTTACAATAAGGTATCATTTCACTTCAAACTAATAATATATAGTGTTTTGATTATCATAAATAGGATCGATTTTATGAAAACAAGTTATGTAAATGATCTATTTGTTTGCTGATAGAGTACAGTCAGTTGACATAAACAACTGAACAATTAATTACTTCAATGTACACGTAAAGTTTCCTTTAAATATACTTCCATATCAAACTTGCATTATACTATAATAAGGTTTATTTTGTACTGTCACTGTTTTAAAGTTTTATTGTCAATAATTTCAAATTCAAAAAAAATCCTTACCTCCTTTTTTAATACGTGCAAACAAAGCAATAGACCGAGCACGTAAAAAAAATATATAAACACAATAAACCCCATAACCAGTCAGTTATAATGCTGTGGCGTATATATAGCCGCGCCTAATACATTTTTTTTGGAACCTTTTTCACATTTTTTTTGTTCAAACCAGAATAAACAGTCGTTTATACTATTTTGAACAAAAAAAAACTTTTTAAATATTTTTTTTGTCGAAACCTATTTCATCATTTTTTTTTTATAAAAACCCATTCAATCTGTTTTATTTATTGAAACGAACCGTTATGTCCAGTCCCCGATAGTGGTGTGGCGTATGAAGGCGCCGGAGAAGAAGCCGCTCATCAGACCGGAGAAGCCGGAGGAGGTCCGCGCGAAGGTCCGCCGCGGCAGTCAGAAGAAGCAGCCGAGCCCCATACACGCGCTCGCAGAGTTCCAGAGTCCCGCTGAGAGCGTTTAGAGGTATCTATAATGTACACGCGAATGAAACACATCGAAATAAAACGGCATCACAACGCAGGCTGCTGTCTTCGAAACGTCGAGAGAAAAAATTTAATATGAAAACAGTGATACCTGCAAAATATTTTTATTTTAATACTGTATTTTTTTAGCGTATAGCGACCATACACAAGGTATTAAGCCAACATAATGGCCCACGTTTTTGGCGATCCGGGATCAGCCTGTGTATATTCGTCAAACAGCCCGGCATTGCAGCGTCTAGCAAGGGGTAATCATCTCTCTCTGTGGGCAACGTATCAAATAGCAAATCCCGCCGGCCACTGCTCCTACAATCTAATTCGATAGTAACTAGTATCACCATCAATAACACAATAATAGAAGCATGTAATTACTTCTTTATAGCAGCGATAGCCTAGTTGGGTGTGGAACGGACTGCCTAGACGAATGTCTGCAGGTTGAAATCCCAAGGGCACACACCTCTGACTTTTCTAAAATCATGTGTGTATTCTTTGTGAATTTATCGTTCGCTTTAACGGTGAAGGAAAACATCGTGAGGAAACCTGCACATCTGAGAAGTTCTCTATAGGAATTTCGAAAGTGTGTGAAGTCTGCCAATACTACAGCGTGGTGGACTAAGGCCTAATCCCTCTCAGTAGAGGACGTCCGTGCCCAACAGTGGGACGGTATATAATACAGGGCTGATATAATTATTATTATTATTACTTATGTCGAAACAAGGGACCTACGTATCACATAGCGGTACCTTCCACACCCCCGATATTTGCATTATACGAACTAATGGTGATATCGTCTTATATTATTCTTGATAATTAAAAACTCCTTTTGTATACTCATTAGTAAAGAAAAAAATTCTCATCTCACACTTACCATCGAAGGCAGTCGGCTCCCAACTTATAGAAACAGAATTATTAATATTTATTTGTAACAAGCTTCATTTTGTTCCAGATGGCGCTGCGAGTGACGTTAAAGCTCTATTTATTCTCTGTAAACGTTAGTATTATTATATAGAGGTTTAGAAACGTAGGATTATTAAATTTCGGGATAAAACATCCCCCCATAAGACTTATAGGCGTTTGAAAAAAAAATATTAATTAGAAAAAAAACTTTTTTACATGAATTGGCTTGAATTTTTCGTGTATTTTTAATGAATGTAATGTTTTTTCGTATTATAAGATATAAAAAAAAAATTTTTTTGGAAAAAAATTGTTTTGAAATTGGTAATAACTTATTATTATATTATTATATTTTTTAATCGAATTATCTTATAATATTTCAAGTAAAAACATGCTTATAACTCTACATAACTTGCATATTAACTGATATTTTCTTTTTTTTAAATTTTAATATTATGCCTTATATTCGCCAATTTCAAGATCTTGTATAATGGCATATAACATTATGAATTAATTTTTTTGTAGTTTAGTATATAGCTCTTAACGTATTGATTCTGTCAGATCATTATAAAAAACCAATTAACGTAGTATTAAGGATCTTGTATGACAATTTGTAAGTTAACAACGATGAAAAAAAAATTCTCGGTTAAAGAATATTGGGTAAGTTGTGATCGACATAATGCGAAGTTTAGGCAATATAAAAATAAAGGCAAAAAAAATTTTGTCACTTGAAAAAAAGAATGACATTTGTGATTATTTTGAGTGAAGAAAAAGCTTTATCTAGAGCTTTTTTGTATTTTTTTTTTCATCAAGCAATATAGTTTTATTACGTTTGGTAAACGAAATGGCTCTTAAATCATTTTCGTTGTCTCCATCGCTATGGTAAACAATAAAAAAAAATACTATGTCCTAGAATCAGTTATTTAACGATAACCTCAAGTTCTTTGTCCGAGATCATAATGTTAAGAGTATTATTATTATGTGTATTTTTTTAACTTTTCCATTTTATAACCGACTCCAATAAAAAAAAGATCACAAATAGCTGAACTAATTAAAACTACAAATCGTCTATATATTTTTGTCTTCTCCTAATTTTTTTCTTTGAAAAAAAACTGGTCTTTGATATCTCTTAATTTGTTTTAAATAACGAACAAAAACGTATAGGTAGTTTGAAGTTTGATTTTTTTTCAACTATTTTTGTAGACTACACCCGCTGAAGGTAATTCGAAGCAAGCTATATTTCACATGCACTAATATACTAAGTCATTTTGACACTGCGTTAGCATATTTAAACACATACTTGTCTTCACCTTTGCTGACATTGTGCCAAAAATCATCCATTAATAACGAATATTTTCACAAAAAATTCCAGTTTTACTTTTCTGTATTTTTTGAACATTTTATAGTTTAATGCGAATATGGTGCGTGTGTGAGTGTATTTCTGACTGAAAGTATGATGTTGTCGCTGCGACGAACTCTCTTAGAGTAGTAGTTGTGAAATTGGAACGCGTTGAATTAAAATTACTTTAGATATTTTGTCCGAAACTTACACTTTTTAATTCACATCTACGGCTCAAGTAGCTTATTGTAAAGTGTTATTTCCAAGTAGATAAGTATGTGGTTTCATTTAATAACGCAATGTCAAAATGACCCTGTATATTAGCCACGCGGTGAACAATACTAATATTGTACTCTCTTACAACATAAAATGTAAAAAAATATTAAACTATTTTTTTTTATTAATTAAGATATATAATTGGCAGCTCAATTAGTTGTCCAAATAAAAATTGTGATTTTTCTATGATTTACAAAAATACCCAAAGTATAGAAAAAAAAAGAAATTTCTCTGTTGGTGTAATGTCAATTTTGAAAAAAGCAAAAAAAATTTTGTTTAAAGGTTGTTTAAGAATGTAGATTGATTTGATTTATAAGTGACTTCTCTTTTTTTTATTAATTGAATGAAAAAATACCTCGGAAAAATTTGATCACAGGAATTATGAAAAAAAAATTGTTTTTATTGGATCTAAAAATTGTAATGAATTTGGGTGTTTTTGTAAATTTATATATTATGATGCGCGAAAGTCGAAATTATCCCACAAGGGGCGACGATAGGCCCCATTAAAACATTGCTTTAAAATAAATTTATTTTATACTTTTAGATTTAGTATTTTAATTTAGGTGCCCTGATTCAGACTTATACTGTGCTAGTTACATGGTTTCATTTAGTAACGCGATGTCAAAATGACCCTGTATACATGAACACTACCACACTCTTCACAGTTGATACTAGCACTAATTATTGCATATAAAACGACTGAATTAGGGCACGCTATTTTAGTATTATTTAATGTATTTTTGACGTTTGCATCTACATTGGAAATCATATTTAACATCCAAGTGAAAAAGTCAAATCATCTCACTCTAGAACAGTGTTTCCCAACCTTTTTTAGGCCATGCCCCACCTTAACATTACTAATATTTTTAAGCCCCCCATACATAATTTTTAACCTTTAAAAATCGTTTTGAACCCTTCAGAAATACAAATGATAAGTTTTAGGAAGAAATCACTATAAAACTGTTATCAAAACATCGTAATGAAAAATTCAAACCATATAATGAAAAATTGAAAATTCTGTTTAAATTGCCTTCCTTAACTATCAAATTGTCCCCCTGTGGGTGTGGGCCCCACGTTGGGAAATACTGCTCTAGACGCTGGTGGTAGGTCTTTCATATGTGAGAGTCCGCCTGGGTAGGTACCACCGCAATGACTATTTCTGTCAAGCAGTGTGTAGTCACTGTTGTAGGTTTGAAGAACATTGTAGCCAGTGTAACTACTGGATATAATAATTAACATCTCACGTCTCAGACGAGCGCAGTGGAATACCAAACACTTTGTAATTCAATGTGTTGGTGTTTCTACTGTTTATGGATCGTATCGCTTATCAGGCGAACGGCATGATCGTCTCCTCATTCAAAGCAACAAAAAATATATATTTCGTTTAGGATCGTATATTAACTACAGTTTTTAAAATATTTAATTGCCCCAAATGCACTAGTTGCGGTAGAAAATTTGATATAAAGTTAATATATACTCGTGTATTAGTGCGAACGTCAAACTAAAATATTCAATGCATTGTGATTATTTATTCAAAGGAATTAGATGTTTTACAAGTTTGTATCGCCAGATTCAATAGAGCTTGCAAATTAGGAAACCTTCATTCCGTTCTAAATAATTATAGTTCAGCTACATTAAACCTGCACGCTTCTAAAGTCCTGAGCACAAAATTCTCAATAAAAATGAACTTCTCTGAAATTATTTGATCTACAAAGTGATTTTGTAGTCGTTTTGGAACCAAAATGTGGTTACTAAGAACAGTTTGTAGGACCACAACAAAAGTTAATTAATTGTATTATTTTTTTTTTTTTTTAAATTATTCATAACAAATAACTACATACAGAGATTACTTTATGACAAAGAAATAAATGCATCTTTAAAACTTTCATGTATATTTTTGTGGCTTACTGTACTACGGAAACTCGTTTGAAAGTAAAAAGTTTGCAAGCTCTATAGAAAAATATTTGTGTAAGTTTTAATTTTTCTACAGTATACGTACACTTATTACAATAAAGTATGATTACTATTGAATTGTTTTTTATTTATTTACCAATGAATTTTTTGTGCCATCAACCAAGGGGTGGAGGGGTGAATCGGGACAATAGTTAAATTGAATCGAAATATATAAATCCCATGATTTTTCAAAATTATTATTTAGTATATACAAACTTTTTATTTATAATTAGGAATACAATAGAGAAATCGGTCGAACTGTTCTGTGATTTATTTTATTTATACGGATTTTAAGACATCCAGGCACAATGTCTTACCTACTATTTTTTTTACCCAATTTCAGTGTAGTACTTTCAATTCAGAATTTCAGAAGCGGCGATAGCCTAGTTGTATGTGGAACGGACTGCCGAAACAAATATCCACAGGTTCAAAACTCAAACACACCTCTGACTTTTTAAAGTTATGTGTATATTTGTGAATTATCGCTTTCTTTAACAGTGAAGGAAAACATCGTAAGGAAACCTGCATACCTGAGAATTTCTCCATAGGAATTTTGAGGGTGTGTGAAGTCTGCCCGCACTACAGCGTGGTGGACTAAGGCGTAATCCCTCTCAGTAGAGGAGGCCCAGCAGTGGGACAGTATATAATATAGGGCAGATATAATACAAATCTAGGATTTCACAAGGAAAATAGGAATGAATAAAAGCAAATAGTATTAAAGTTTTATATTTGGTCCACAAAACTACTTATAAAAATATCACATTTTCAATACATCTATATTATAAATGAAAACCTACCTTAAATACTACAATTAGTTATCTTATATTACTTATATACCAATAGTTTTAAATACCAAAAAAAGGATATAGAAGAGGTTCAACTATAAATATGCAGTCAATATTTGTTTATGTGTAGTGGGAGTTAAACATACAGGGTCATTGTGACATCGCGTTAATAGATGAAACCACATAGTTATCTACTTGGAAATAACACTACAATAAATTACTTGAGCCGTAGATGTAAAATAAAAAAGTGTAAGTTTTGAACAAAATAAATATTAAAAAGTAATTTTAATTTTACGCGCCCTAATGCCACTACTACTACTCTAAGGGAATTCGTCGCAGTACCATCATACTTTCAGTGAATACTACACTCACGCGCACGACATATTCGTATTTAACTACAAAATTATCAGAAAGTTAGGAAATTAAAATCATGATTTTTCTTGAAAATATTCGTTATTTTTTATTTTTGTCACAATTCAGCAAAGGTGAAGACGAGTATGTGGTTTCATTTAGTAACGCAATGTCAACATGACCCTGTATAATAAAAGTAGCTCCGCTACAACCTACTCTTTTTTTGGTTGATTAAAAAAAGCTTGCAAACATGTTTATATGTTTGATGAAGTAATCACAACTGAACGGATTTGGATGTAATTTGTCACACGGAAACACCATGTCCTAGATTAACATATAGGCTACTTTTATCCTGATAATTTGGTCCCATGGGAAATACTAGAATTTATCTGATTTTTAAATAGATGGCGCTGATTACGTTAAGATGGCGATGTAGATCATTCATTACACTGATTTAGCTACTTTTGTGCGTTAAAGATCGCAGACAAAGCCGCGAGCTACGTCTAGCAAAAAATAAATGCCATTCAATTAGGCGCTTAATGCAGAAATTAATTAACTAATTTAATATAGTCAAAATTTGTTCTTATCCAATGAGATGTCGCGTCAAATGCGAGGTATCGTGCGCACGCGCATACACGACGCGACAGTATCCATCTATCAAAACAGTACTAAATAATTACTATGCTAATATATACAGGGGAAGTTTTACTAAATTATAATAGTCAATTATGTAAATTAAGACTTTGATGTATTGCAAACATTTGTTGAAGGTGGAAATTTCATTTTGGAACGGCAAAATATTAGCTCTGAATTAATATGGCAACAAATATATCGCACCGTTAGAACTTTGATGACTTACCTCAAAGGTGCCAGTATTATGCTACCTAGTTTAAAACTGGGCATGTTTCCCTCTAAATGTAGCAAACATCAAAATCTATTAACCCTTCCAAAACAAATCAAACTCACTCCACCTTAACTCTCTTACTAACTTGTTCCTCTCCCAAATCCTTATCTTCTCTTTCTCTTTTCCGTTCAACATTATCACTAACATTCTCCTTGCCTTTGGTCTTCTTCCCCACTCCTTTACCTTTCACCCCCTTTACTGCATTATTATTTTCCTCGTTGTTTTTAGAGTAGTACTCATCGATTTTGTGACTACTCTCTCCTGTCAATGGTTCTAATTCAATAGTTTCATCTAGTTCTGTATTTGTCGGCGTGTCTGTTTGTTCGTCGTCTGATTGTATTATGTTGCGTTTCGGTTTAGGTTTTGTTGCGGTTTCTGTAACCAAAAAGTTTTATTATAAACTAGGTTTTGCAATCCGACATTACTGGAGGTATTACACCGCCAACTTCCTGACTCCAAGCTGCATTTGACTCTCATCTCATCTCATCAGCCTACAACTGTCCACTGCTGAACATAGGCCTGCTCTAGAGCGCGCCGCGTCGCTCGGTCCTCCGCCCTCCTCATCCAACGTCCACTGCATTTGACTATTAAGATGGAAAACCTTCGAGTCCAGGTCCTCAGTATGGTAGTCATATTCGTACGGTGTACAATGACAACTACGCTAACACAGGCCATTGTCTCAGCAGTCCATTCCTTACCCAGGCTATCACAAAACTGTATGGACTAAAATAGTCTCACAATAATCAACTTAGGATGATTCGCGAGGCTATTGAAATTGAAAACCATCCGAATTTCAATAGAGATGGTTGGAAGCTTGCACAAGCCTGGGATCCAGTTCTACATTTAATTAAATCGGAACACAAAAGACTGCTGCCAGATTTCAAGACACTGTGAGCTCATTCTCCGTATATCGGACCACCAACAATTAAATTTAAAAAATTGTATAATTGTAAAATATGTGTAGGCATTGTAACTTTGACTTTTCGGACGACCAACACCTCAGTCCCCCCACGACCACAAAAGCTGCAATTCGAAACATCGGAAGAAAATTATGATATAAAAACTGAGATAAAATCTGAAAAATAGTTTTATTTTAATCTCACCATCTTCACTATCGTTGTCAGAGTCTTTGCTCCCATTGTCCTTGCATATGAAGAAGTTTGTGATAGGTTTCTGCCACTTTGGTGTTTCTCGGGGACACACAGAATTGCCTCCGGAGTAACTGCGAGATGATCTATCTCCACTGCCTGTTAAAATAGTAATATTACATTAGAAAACATTATTGTAAGTTATTGATGACATTTTTGAGACTTTAATGGGTTATTTTTACAACAGATTGCTTTGGTGATGTTAGTACTGTAAAGTCCAAGAATCAGATCCTGTCAAGATGTTTTTCGTTATCAGCCTGGAGTCTAAAATTTGTGCTGCAAATGGCGATAGGCTCGCCCCCTATCACATCATGGGACAAACACACTTGTTGAAAAGTGAATGGCTTGGTTGCACTTCTGCAAACCCCTTTAGGGACAAATGTGTGATAATTTGTGTGTACTAGATTTGACCAGAAATTGGCACAAAACCCTGAATCAATATAATATAGGCTAATCTATCCCAGAAGTTTTTAATGCAGAAAAAGTGACCAAAGTCTGTGTGATATAATAAAATGAAATAATTTATTTGAACATATAAAATGTTATACATTATTTAAATTCCACCAATATCAACTCTACCACCAGTTCGTGCAGTTCTCACCAGAGAATGGGCAAGAAACTTTGGTGTTGCTCTTTTCAAAACCAGTTTAAGGTATAAACTACAGTACATGATACAGAGAAAAATACAATTTGCTTTTTTAAATGTTCAGAGCAGTTCATTCATATGTGTATTCATCAAAGTGCTCACCTGACGGTCCTGCCGTCACAGGCGGCGCCGCGACGCTACATCTAGCTTTACTGCTTTTACCGGCCGAAACTGTGAAGAAATATTTTATAAGTATTAAGACAATTTTAGATTCAATTATATACATGTTTAGTTTTCCTAACTTGGGCTTACATTATAGCCATAAGTTATAATATTTAATAATTGTAATCGTAGTGTTAAGTCTGCTGTACAATTAATTCACAAAATTTTTTGGTCCAACCAATAGTTCTAAGTAACCACATTTTAGTTCCAAAACGACTATAAAACCGCGGTGGATAATTATTATTGTTCTACAATATAATAATTATCCACGGCCTACGCCTCTAACTTCCGACAAAACTCATACTGTTAATTGATACTTCTCTGTTGATTTAGAGATAAGTGTCACTCGGTTCGCGCCAATTATGTTTTATCAAAGAACTCGTGACTTCTTACTTTCTTATTCGAAATGAATGCGTGCGAGGAATAACACTCCCTAGATAGTCTTTTGATTAATTTGAGAACACATTGAATACCGTAAATCATATTCCCTGAAAAAAAACTTTGATGTGATTTAGTTTGTTTAAACTTACCTTTCGAGCCTACTGATGCTTTGGTCCTCGCCATTGTTCTTCTTTAATTATTAATCCACTTATTCACAAATGTTATTATATTTGATAAAGTAACAACTTTTAATCTTTGTTGTTAACTTTTATCACGCGTTTATGTAAAAATTGCGCCAAAATTATGTCCTTGATTGATGGATCATGAACTGACATTTGACAATTTATTTTTTTATTCGTGCAGAGAACAGGCTATAGTCTTTCGACCATACTGCCTAGTCTTAAGTTGACAATTATTCATAGATTATATTTTACACTGCCGAGTAAAATTTTTAAGCCAAATGAGAGAAATAATCAACATTCGTTTTAATGTAGTATAACGGAAAGATTAAACTTAGACTTTGCTAATCGAATTCAGACGCAAAATAAATAGTGTTAATTTTTGTATCTGGAATTCATACAGGAATTTTTCCGTCCACAGCCCATACGCTATAAGAAATATCTCTCATGCGAGGGACAGAGTAGGTACCGTAATAGCTACTTTTACCGCCAGAGCACATGCACCGTTGCGTTCCGGTTAGGACATTGAAGTCAATGTAATTAAAACGATGTTTAAAACCTGCCATAGTGGCCCACATAAGCGTCTCGCGTTCCAGGATCAGCCTGTGTATAACAGGCGTTGACTGCCGAGGGTAATCATCTCTCGTCAGTCGACTTTTATTGAACCCATTCCACTTACCATCAGGTGCAGTAGGGACACATTGACGTGCACGTTTTAAATGGGCATGGTGAAATTTATCTAATGTCTTAGGGTGACGAGCGCAGAGGTCCACTCAATTCGTAATTCAAAGATCTATATGGTGTTAATGTTTATAGACGGTCATATCGCTTACTATCGGGCGAGCGGGACTTTCGTATCGAACATTTAGCTGCAATAAAAATTTATTGATTAAGGAAGCGCCACTAAACCGCCAGACTAATAATTTTTTTATCCGTAGTGCCTTACAACTGGCTTTTCTAATTGTAAACATACCTATACTTGAGGTTAAAATGCCTTCAGGTCATTTTGTCTTCCGCTTTGCTATGATGGGACAGAACAATTAATATTTCCGAATCCTTATCTTTCTTTATGATTTCGTTGTGGGATAAATACAGATTAGTGTTTGAGCCTCGGCGAGCTTCACCACTCGGTGTCATGTGTGCCTTTGATCTTGGCTTACAGAAGTTGTGGTGGTTTGGGCGGGAAAGTGTCACCTTAGACTCAGGAAAAAAAAACAAAATAATCGCTACAGATGAAGTCGAAGTGCTTTATTCAATTTTAATACAAACATGTCTAAAACTTACAAATAACGTGACATTTGACAATATAAATAATTTAATTAGATCATAGCCGAAGTTAATAAACTACGATTTATTCAAATCGATTGTAGAATACAGTTTGATCGCATAAATATATTTTTACATTTATTCTTGATCAATCTAGATTTCAGAAAATAGTTTATTAATTGCCGTAAAGCGTTAAGTGACAGGCGATTTTTTCATGTCCAAAGACATCTTAATATATATAACTCAAAGGTGACTGACTGACATAGTGATCTATTAACGCACAGCACAAACCACTGGACGGATCGGGCTGAAATTCGGCATGCAGGTAGATGTTATGACGTAGGCATCCGCTAAGAAAGGATTTTGATTAATTCCACCACCATGGGGATAAAATTAGTTTGAACCTATCAGTACCGGAAAAATATGTAGCAAGACTTATCATACAGTGGACTTTTATCCCGGAAAACTCCTTCACGTGGGCGAAGCCGCGAGCAAAAGCTAGTTAAACTATATAGTTAGTTATAGACCGAACATCAGGGCCAAATTTGTGCTTCAAGTTATTACCAATTGGTAATAAGTCTTGTTTGAAATATCCGTATGAGACGTCACAGCATCCTTAGATATTAATACAAAAATAATATATTTACAGAAAATATGCTAATATGAGCATTAAAAACGTGCAAATTGATATGGAAAAAATATACAGTATTTAAAATTGATGTTTTGCTATTTCACAGTAGATTGAACCATCGCATGAGCGCAAAATTTTTGTATGACAATCGTCCCAATGACCGCTCTATATAATCTTAAAACTCTTTCGCTCTTATTCACAGACGTTATTTATCTAAGGACGGATCTTTGCTGTGATAACAAGTCTGTTTCTCAGCCTTGTTTATCTGACAGCCAACTAGATTCAAGTTGTATCTCAATATTAGCCAATCACAACGGCCCTATGTCTACGCACTGCGAGGGCTGCCATGCCGTCAGCACTGAGAAAAGACTTGTTATCACAGCAATGCTCCGTCCATAGATAAATAACGTCTATGAACAAGGGGATTGTGTATATCAAAAAATATCGAAAGTATATATTATTATAAGACGTCTTATTGTATATTCCTTAATAATGCCCCTCAGTTTGTGCCTGACATGCCCAGCATGTGTTGATGGCGCAAAAGCAAATATAAAGTACTCAGAAACGGTACACAATATATCCCGCATTCTATAAGAAATTTAGCCTTATTTGTACCACACCTATTTAATAATATGCAGCTCTGGGTACCCTTTAGACCCTTTTAACATATTCAACTCTGACACCAATATTAAATAGTAAAACTATGTAAATCTTTGGAATCAATGGATATTTTCCGAATATTACTAAAAGATGCAGGCCCTTATCAGCTAACAAGCAGGTTAAAAAAAATGTTCACAGCTACAATCGGATCCATAATAAGGACCTTCTGTTCTCTCGGGTTTAGGTTACATTTTTATTGTTAGGTGTCCCTGCGTCAGGAAACCTGCAAATGGATGCTGAATCCTCAGCAATGCGACTGCACAGGTCCGATGGAGAATGGGGCGGAAATAGCGGAAATTAAAGCTGTTATATTTATTGAAAACGGCTGTAGACCAATGACGTTTTACAAATAGTGTCATAGACTAACAAAATTGCACATAAAAACAGCGCACCATTTACTATAGTCACATACTTGTACAAAACGAAGATCATGTCGAATGTCCATGTTGTGCCCACCCCCATCGAAGTTGGGGGCTCGACTCTCGAAGTTGTAGACGAATATGTCTATTTAGGACAAGTGGTCCGGCTAGGCAGGTCCAACTTCGAGAGAGAGGTCAATCGTCGAATCCAACTCGGTTGGGCAGGTTCGGGAAACTTCGCAACGTCTTCTCGTCCAAAATACCTCAGTGCCTTAAATCGAAAGTCTTCGATAGTTGTGTGTTACCAGTGATAACATACGGCACCGAGACGTGGCCTCTCACTATGGGCCTCATTAGGAGGCTCAAGGTCACTCAACGAGCTATGGAGAGGGCTATGCTCGGTATTTCCCTACGAGATCGAATCAGAAATGAGGAGATCCGTAGGAGAACAAAGGTTACCGACACAGCCCATAGGATTAGCAAGTTGAAGTGGCAGTGGGCCGGACACATAGCTCGAAGAACCGATGACCGTTGGGGTCGAAAGGTTCTAGAGTGGAGAGCCACGTACAGGCAAACGAAAGGTCGGACGCCCGCCTACAAGGTGGACGGATGACCTGGCTAGGGTCGCAGGAAGTCGCTGGATGCAGGCCGCTTCCAACAGGTCGACGTGGAGATCCTTGGGGGAGGCCTATGTTCAGCAGTGGACTTCCAGTGGCTGAGATGATGATGATAATGATGACATACTTGTACAGTCCTAGCAGCTCGCATTGATACGGCGCGAACGTCGACCGCCGTGGCCATCTAGTTTATTGGTCTCTGGTCGCCATGACAGTCGAATAAAATGCATTTATTAGTTAAAAATAAGTTAAATAGTGTATACTTATTACTAACGTATGAAATGTAATGTTTTTTTCATACACAGTTGGAATATTATTTGTACATCGTCTAATAGCACAGAAAGCCATTTTGTTTATAAAAATACAAGAAGTTAGTAAGCCGACTAGCGGCGACAGTGGTTGGAGGTTGACTAAGTGAATGTCGGGCAATTACCATACTTTCGTCTCGCCAGTATTGAGCTCGGACAACGTATCTATGTAATAAAAACATCTTAGCCGTAGACCGTTTGAGGTCGGAAGCAGTTTCTTACGCCATAATGTCTGGTCTATTTAGAAACAAACGCCTGACACTTAACGCAATGACAATACCTCGTGTTAGTAATTAGTGCTTTATAAAAACATTTACTGTGAAAAAAGTAAAACGTATCGGAACAGGGCCACCAAATACTAATAATATTGGACAATTTGTCCACTCTGGACATTTTGTCCGGATAGAATTTATCGGATATTAAACACTGAGAAGTTATTTATCACATTAATTCATTGACGTATATTCTATAGACACGAACGTCCATATAAACTATTTGTTCAACATCTGAACTAAAATGGCGACCAAAACGTCACTGTTATAACCTATTTATTCACTTGAACAACAAATAATTTTCCTTATTTGACTAATATTTTTTTATCAAATCCAGATTTACACTTAGGCTCGAGTTTTTATATCATGAGCGCCACTCCGTATACAATCACAAGCCGTCAATATTGACCATGCCAGTCAGTTTGAATGGATTGCAGTTCAATTCAGTTGAACACAGTGAATGTTCGGAACGCCAAATCTAGTACGTGGTACATGTGTATCGATGTATTAATTTATTACTCATGACTTCTAACCACAAGTCTTAAGTCAAAGACAAATCCGATGGTACTATTTGGCAGCCCTGAGAAATCTTTCCCATAAACTCACAAGAGAGTGCCGACCATAGAGTTGTTCTTATAACTAATAGTTAGTAAACACATCCCTTTCATGAGATCAAAAAGAGAATTACAAATCACGTATGTCCTAAAGAGTAGAAGATAATTTGTACACATGGCCATTTTCGTCCTGCAATAGGAGTCTCTAATGAACACAAATGTCCGGGACGATTTGTCCCAGATCGAGACAATAATAACCAAATCCAAAATTTAGATAATTAAAAATAAACACCGCAGAAATCTGTATACCAACCTACTTATGACTTGGCTGCATGGTCTTTGACCTTAGCCTAGCGCAATAGATAATAATAAAAAACCTATACTCTAAAATACAGTAGCGAGGTTTCAATTAGCAAGAAAACGTGCAGGAGTCGTCTTCTACAAGATTTTATTTCTTTTTAATCCAATATCCAACTCTAATAACTTAGCGTTAATTATAAAATTGACCCACTTGCTACAGTGGCGCCACCATAATTTGACGCTTTTCGAATACTTTACCACCTACGAGATAGTTCTTGCCTGTATTTCCCACAATTAGAACAAATTTAATAATTGAATTTATAACCTGACCGGGAAAATAAAAGACCTTGTTTTGATACTTATTTAAATAGAAATTAAAGTTATCAATATAAGAAATGAATTCCATATTTTACATTGTTTTTTATTTTTCGGGTTAGCCTATAAGCTTCTACCTTCTCTTTAGGAATATAAGCGTGAACTAGTGTCAACTACTTTTTTAAGGTTGTCAAAGTTAATTTCAGATCATACTAAAACACAAAAACATTTCAAACGAATACATTTAAAGCGTCACAATATTAAAACGGGGCGAATAGGAACAAAACATTTTTATAGAAAATTATCTATTTCACGATTTCATATTTCCTCACGATGTTTCCCTTCACCGTTAAAGCAAGCGATAATTCACAAAGAATACACACAGATTTTTTTTAGAGAAGTCAGAGGTGTGTGCCATTGGGTTGGTAATTAGTTAATAGTTTTATCAAAATGGCGTGGTTTTTTTATATTCCTGGTCAGGTTGTATAATAATTCTTTATCCCTATTGACCCCGTTTTATTGATACTGTCATGGTTACACAGTATTTTGTCTCACTCCCGCTCAATAAACGTCAGGTGACAGAGAGAGACAGAATATCAAATCTAGAACACAAAATTTCTTGGAAACGCTAAATTGTGTGGGGGTAACTTCGGATCACGGGGTAAATCCAATCTTATTGACCGATAAATCCGATGTTTCGTAACGTACTTCTACTGAGCCACAGAACTTTTAGTTACGGAAAAACAATTAAAACATTGTCTTACCCCATTATCCGAACTTACCCCTACAAATTATCAGGCAAAACATCAAATTGTATCTATTATTACTAAATATGAAAGTCCGTCAATTTTCATAATGTTAATTATTTTTACTTGCAAAGCGTCCCCACTGATGATAAGTGGGATCCAGGAAGAGTATCAACTGAGAGATTATTCCACAGTCGACACAACACCTATTCTAATATATCCAGGAACACACACACGGACCATTATCGTGTAACACCTTGTAAACGATATTTCATTAACGAATACCTTACTAAACCTTTTTTATACGCGCACAGCACTGCACCTGATAGTAAAAGTAAGGTCCTATAGAAAGTCGACTAACGAGAGATGATTACCCCTGACAGTTGACACAATTATGCCGGCCTGTCGGATATACACAGGCTGATCCCGGATCCCCTGTCAGTTATTACACGTAACTTGTTGATATCCGGGTGGATAGAAATATCCTACAATAATGTCACGAATAAGTGTACTTATTTATACATTGTGAGGTGATCCGTTGAATACTCGCGCATGCGCGGGCGGTGTTGGTGATTTACTGACGATGCACTGGTTCAGGGTATGTGTGGGAAGGTTTGCGTGATGCGACCCACGGCTCTGCACCAGAAAAAATATAAAATGATTACATACATAGAAACATCTATTGAAGAGATTAGCTATGGTGTATTGGTGGTACTACGCTCGGAAAAGCAGGCCCGTTATTGCTGGGGTCTGGCAGTTTCAATATTTTCGTTGGCTTTCATACACTGAGTACCACTCACACACACACACACATACATACAACATGACGCATTTATCCCCGGTTTCGAATCCCGGGTCGGGCAAAGTGATAATTGGGTTTTTCTACTTAATATCAGCCCGTAGTCTAGAATTTGTGCCCTATATGGCGATAGGCTCGCCCCCTATCACATCATAGGACGGAACACACTTGGCGTAAAGTGGGTGTCCTGGTTGCGCCTCTGCATACCCCTTCGAGGATAAATGATATGTGCGTATATACTTCCCCAGTCGAGATCGTCCTTAATACCATACTTCACTATATCCAAAAACCCCGGTTTTCTAATGGGTACCAAACCAGTCAAGTCGACTACCACTCTGATCTTACCTGGTGCCGAGTCCGGCCGTGAAGAGCATCCTCCTGCCAGAGACGAGGTACTCCGGGCAGCGCACAAACCTGAACACCACGGATGCGTTTTCGCCTGCACGCACTACACCATTGCGGCACATTATACCCTGAGAATAGATGTTATCGTGAAAAATATACGGTTTTTTTCTTTGAAATGGATGTAAGGGGGTAAGATTGGATTATGGGAGACAGAACAGCCTTATGTGGCAATTTTTTTATTTTAGAGATTACTAGTAATTTTAAATCTTTGATCTTACCCTGTAAGAGGTATTTTGAATTAACGCGAGGTGTAGATTTTAGTAAAGGATAATAGCTTGTTATTATGCTGTATATACAATAATATCCAATGATGATGAGGGTAATAGATAAAATATAGCAATTCAAAATAAGTTGCAAGGCTGTCATGCCGTCAGCACTGAGAAACAGACTTGTTATCACAGCAATGCTCCGTCCTTAGATAAAAAACGTCTATAAATAAGGGGGTAAGGATTTACCTCTATAATAGCCGTCTGCCGCACATTCCCCACGTGCACCACGCACTGGAACCCGGGATATATCGCCGTGGAGTGACGCAGGAGGTGCACCGACGCCTGGGAACGATAATATGCTTAACATACAAAGGCAAGGCCATAAGGCTGCAAAGTGTTCGAAACGTCGGGAGAAAACAAAATTATTAAAACCGCGATAACATTCGAAAAAATAGTAAATTTTCATACGTAGCACTGCCAACGCGCAATTTAAACCCACTGCTCCAGAAGTGTGGAATATAGTGATATAGCTAAGGTACCTAAGGGCCTAAGTCCAAAAACAAACTGCCCAGTGCGTGCAACACGACCAGTGGCAGCCTAAAGTCGGGCGAAAGGAAATAAAAGAGATCCCTAGTAAACTTTTTGATAGGTAAGATGCTCGGTTAGTTCTCACAGGGTGAATTAAAAAAGCTCACTAGTTAGGTCCGAGAGGCCACTAGGCTCGAGGGATTCGATGTACCGCCTAGCACTATGGAAACTCCTCGTTGTCCCGGCGGATACAAATATCCTTCCAAACCAATTTTAACCCAACTCTCACCTGGAAGAACAGACATCCTCTAGGGTTCCCTGGCTCCTCGAGGTACACTCTGTCTGGGCATATGCACTCCTCGTCGGCGCGCTCGGGCTCCGGCGTGAGGCTATTAAGCCCCACCTTCTCTGGCGGCGAGGTGTTCTCGTTCACCTGGGACTGTTTGTCAGCTTCCAGTTTCTGGAATAAGGTAGTTTAACATATAGCAGACTCATCACGGCTTTATGGGTTAGGCAGAAGTGCCCCAAGTGTGTTCCGTTCCATGATGTGATGGAAAGCGAGTATTGTCATATTGGCCAGGAGTTATTTAATTATGGTAGCTCTAGCTGTTCCAGGGATGTGAAATCTCTTCGCACTAGACTAGCGCGGTGTAGATCTAAACACCTCTAGTAGAGGAATTGAGGTCCATGCTCAACATTATAACACAATATTGATATTAGTAAATATTCCCACGGAACAGCAGTGGCTGGCGGTTTTTTTTTTGTGGGACTCTGCGCCCCCTCTCGTTCACCCTTTCCAGGACAAGGATACTTATTAATCCTATTTTTTTTACAATCTATTTATTTTAAGTTTAACTTATATTTATTTATCTTACAACATCATTTTATCTATATATTATCTACATGTAACTTATATTAGTGGCCGGCGGTTAGGTTGGGATGGGTTAGAGACCTTCCTGGTGAGGCAGCGGTGCGCGCAGGCGCCGTAGAGTCGCGGCGGCGCGGCGGCGCGCGGCGCGAGCAGCACCATGCCGGGGCGCGGCGCGCCCGCCGCCAGCCCCACGGAGCAGCAGTGGCCGGCGCGGGCGGCGCGACACGCCGCGCGGTTGCGGTGCACGCTGCGGACCACCGTCGAGCTGAACGAACCGTCCTCCAGCGGACCTGCGAGGAGAATCAATATATTTTTTTATTGCTTTCATTTACGAGACGAGCTTACCGTTCGCCTGATAACTGATACGATCCATAAACAGGAGAAACAGCATCTTGAATCACAAAGTAGTATTTGGTATTCCACTGCGCTCGCCATTCTGAGAGATGAGTCTTATTATGTTCAGTAGTTACACTGGGTACAATGTCCTTCATACCAGAACACAACAGTAACTACACACTGCTGCTTAGCGGCAAAAATAGACATTGCGGTAGTACCTACCCAAGCGGACGCTCACATATGAGAAACCCACCACTAGTACATAAACAAAAAACCAACACAAAAAATCTATGTAGACTTCAAAGAGCCAATAATAACAACAATATTACGCAGTCCACAACTCTCTAATACAAGGCCAATATTACTTCACGCAACCTAGAAGACCTCATGCGTACACGCACACGCCACTGAGGTAATTTACATAAAACATTTAACCTCAGAAAACTTACCCATAATCAGCTGGTCTCCCTCACGTATCTGTCCCTTGACCACGAGCCCGCCCACCACAGGCCCACTCGACTCGCCCACGTGGAAGATCTCATCTATCTGGAACTCGCACGTCTCCTGTGAACATAAAAGTTTGGAACATGAAGTGTTTTTGTTCAAACATTTGGGGACGGGGGAGCTGGTAGCCTAAAAATTAAGGCCATGGAATGTAGTGAACATAATAAAAGGGTCATGGAGTGTACGTGGCCGTGTGTATAACAAAATTAGTTTTTGTTAGGATTTAGTATTTTGAATAACCGGCGTTACCCCGTGATCCGATCTTACCCCTCATAATTGTTTACGGGTACGCGAATTTCACGACATTAAAATAAAACTATATAGTTTGCGAATATTAATTAAATAAGCTCATCTCGTACGCACGGTGCAGAAAACCACTTTTTATAATATTTCTTATCATTTTTTTTACTGTAAAACGCGGTCAAATTTCATTAGTTTTATAAAAATACGTGCTCAATAAATGATACAGAATAATTGTGTAGTATCTAGAAACCGAAAAAAATAATAATCAGCGACTTAGTTACACTTCCTATCCATTCTAAGTTACAGGTATAGCGTGTGTGTGTGCGTGTGTGTGTGTGTGTGTCACCTCGTCGGCGGCGGGCGGCGCGTGGTGCTGCGGCGGCGGGATGGCGAGCAGGTAGGCGTGCAGCGCGTTGAGTCCGTTCCCGCGCACGCAGCTCACCGGGAACACCGGCACCTGCTCCGTGCACCTGCGGGCGCCACGGGACTATAACTATCCGCCAGAGTACAGTTGAGCGCTCGGGATACGTAAACAAACATCATTCTGCATGAGCAAATATTTATTACTACTTTTATATAACAACACCTACACACACATCACGCATTTATCCCCAAAGGGGTATACAGAGGCGCAACCAGGGCATTCACTATTCACCAAGTGTGTTCCGTCCCATGATAGGGCGCGAGCCTATTACCATATCGGGCACAAATTTCAAACTTTGAGCTGATATTGAGCATAAAAACCCAAATATCACTTTGCCCGACCCAGGACTCAAACCCAGGACTTTAGAGCGCTATCGTACCACGCATGCAGTACAACTACGCCACCGAAGCAGTCAGTTATATGACAACATACATGGTTTTATATAAAGAACACACACATAATAGATGGGTCACTAAAAGAGCAGCTGCCACAGGGAGTATGTCAAGTAAGTGAGAGAGACTTTCCCGCCCTCACACCGACCACTAACACTCCTGTAAGCCAGGATCGAGGGGCACGAATTTGACATTTAACAGTGAAGCTCGCAGAGTTCAAGGAACACTAATTTTTCTTTATCCCGTAATGAAATAAATCAAATAGAAAGATAGGGAGGAGATGGAAATATTAGATATTATTGTTGGAGTGAGTGGGACAGTCTTAGGTTTTTTCATGAACTGCACCTGTATATCCAAGGAATACACACGACGGAAAGAGGGTGCACCATTTCCACCATTACCCAGTCAGAGATAAACGGTGTGAGTATATGTTAGTTATAATTACAGTGTACAAGTGATCTAGAACCGGTATTACCCATTATCCGGTATTACCCATAACACGGTATTACCCCAACGCACTCGTGTTTTCTACTTACTCCTCCTCCTCCTTCTCTCCGTCTTGGTTCAGAGAGTCCAGGATCAGCCTCTGCGGCGCGACGCAACTGCGGGCCGCGTTCTCATCCGTTATTAGCACTGGTTTCTGTTAGAAAATATTATTTACAAATACAAATATTATGATGCTGTCGAGTTTGTTTATTTCAACGCGCTAATCTCAGAATTGACTAAACTCTGGAGAAGAACTCTGGAGTCTATTCATCAATAAGAACTACGCCGGTGCGAATGGAAACATCCCCCCCCCCCTCACCTTCCGACTTGACTCCAGCAGCGCGGCGAGGCGGTCGCGCAGCGCGGGCACGGCGCCGGGCGCCAGCTCACACTTGGTGATGACGGCGAAGAACGGCAGGTCCAGCGCCAGCAGCAGGCTCGTGTGCTCCTCCGTGATGCGCGTCACGCCCGCCGTCGCAGAGATCTGCCACGACAACCACACACTGCAACCACTCACTAAAACCGCGCACTGCAACCACTCACCACACGCATCTACTCCAATCATTCTCACAGGGAGGACCAACTAGGTATCAAATAGCGGAACCGTATGTGAGACATAATTGTCACCCATTGACAATATTAGAGCCCATTTCAATCATTAATTAACAACCATTCTCACCACCTGCAACCATGTACCCTTTGCAACCTTATTCACCGTCTACAATAAGTCACCTTCTGCACCCCTACTATAAGGCCCCTACTATATGACAAAATGTAATAAGACACAAGATGATATTTGGTCTGATTTATTTCATGCACAAATGGCGCTTATACAGGATCGTTTTGACATCGCGTTACTAAATGAAACCACATACTTATCTACTTGGATATAACACTACAATAAGTTACTTGAGCTGTAGATGTAAAATAAAAAACGTGTAAGTTTCGAACAGCAAGTAATTTGATTTTAATTCAAAATCAGTTTAAGGTATAGACTACAGTACATGATAAAGAAAAAAGAAGTACAATTATTTTATTTTATTATTGTTTAGAGCAGTTCATTTATATACTCGCAAATTATAATTAATTTTAAATTTCTATGTGAATGCACAACGCTCTTCATCTTTCGCAACCGTATTCATCCACATCTACTATACACCACCTGCAACCATAGACATCTCACTATCCCTATACACCACCTGCAACCATATCCACCCCACTATCCCTACACCATCTGCAACCATATCCACCCCACTATCCACTACACCACCTGCCCCTCAACCCTGCATCCCTTCACCCTGAATACGAACTACGAGCATCGCATAGTGCGGCGAGTAGCCCGTCAGGCCGTGGAGTGTGGTCCGCTGGTACTTGGTGTGTCCGGCGAGGTCCAGGAACGAGACGAGCTTCGCACTACGCTCGCCGATACGCTCCGCCGTCATCAGCTCCGAACAGCCGTAGTTCACCACGTTACCCTGGGAAGATGCACCTAATAGTAAGTCATCTTTTGGGATAAAATGTGATAGGGTTTGCAAGTGTATGTGTATTGTGAGTGTGTATGCCCACCTGCGCGTCGAAGCCGAGTATCTCGTGGCTGAGCGAGGACGTCCTGCCGCTCTTCACCTCGTGCAGGTGCCGGAACATGTTCAGCCGGGCGCTGCCGCGGCCGTTGTCCAGCTCCCCTGGGACATACATCGAAAATCTATTAGATTGAGTCTAAGAGACTGAGGAAACCGCGGGGGACGGAAAGTTCGCTTATAGGAGAGTGAGGTTTGCGTGACGTCGACAAATAAGAAAAGGGGAAGGGAAGGGAATTGGGGCGGGGGGCGGGGGTCGAAAGATGACGAATAATATAGTTATATACAATAGGTCCAGTTATATGACCATCTGGGGAGGTTTATCTCTTGCCGGTTGAAGTATCCTTCACTACGCGAAAAAACACCGGAATTCGTGCATCTGCAATCTGTAGTATCTCACCTTGTGTGAGAACTCCTATGAGCGTGGACTTGCCAGCCTCGTTAGCGCCCATCACGGCTACCCTCAGCTCTACGCTCTGTTGCGGGTCTGCCAACTGTAACAAAAAGTAACACTAATTGAGGGGGTCAATGAATGACCAAGTTAGAGTTGGATTACGATTCACGAAGATTTCCACTAGTGAAGGAATGACCGAATCCGAAACTGGTACAATCGATGAGTTAATGAATCAATATTGACTAATTTTGTGAAGGATAGTGTGCACGTGGCGCGCAACATTGAGTAAGTGAATGAGTGAGTGAGTGAGTGAGTGAGTGCGTACCTTCCTGATGTAGACCTCGGCGACGGCGCTCTGGTGCGTGACGCGCCTGGCGGCGACGTGCACGAGCGTGGCGCCGAGCGCGGCGGCCATGCGGCGCAGCGCGTGCAGCGACGCGCGCAGCTGGCGGGCGCGCAGGAGTGAGCGAGTGAGTGAGTGAGTGAGTGAGTGAGTGAGTGAGTGAGTGCGTACCTTCCTGATGTAGACCTCGGCGACGGCGCTCTGGTGCGTGACGCGCCTGGCGGCGACGTGCACGAGCGTGGCGCCGAGCGCGGCGGCCATGCGGCGCAGCGCGTGCAGCGACGCGCGCAGCTGGCGGGCGCGCAGGAGTGAGCGAGTGAGTGAGTGAGTGAGTGAGTGAGTGAGTGAGTGAGTGCGTACCTTCCTGATGTAGACCTCGGCGACGGCGCTCTGGTGCGTGACGCGCCTGGCGGCGACGTGCACGAGCGTGGCGCCGAGCGCGGCGGCCATGCGGCGCAGCGCGTGCAGCGACGCGCGCAGCTGGCGGGCGCGCAGGAGTGAGCGAGTGAGTGAGTGAGTGAGTGAGTGCGTACCTTCCTGATGTAGACCTCGGCGACGGCGCGCTGGTGCGTGACGCGCCTGGCGGCGACGTGCACGAGCGTGGCGCCGAGCGCGCGCGGCCATGCGGCGCAGCGCGTGCAGCGACGCGCGCAGCTGGCGGGCGCGCAGGAGTGAGCGAGTGAGTGAGTGAGTGAGTGAGTGAGTGAGTGAGTGAGTGCGTACCTTCCTGATGTAGACCTCGGCGACGGCGCTCTGGTGCGTGACGCGCCTGGCGGCGACGTGCACGAGCGTGGCGCCGAGCGCGGCGGCCATGCGGCGCAGCGCGTGCAGCGACGCGCGCAGCTGGCGGGCGCGCAGGAGTGAGCGAGTGAGTGAGTGAGTGAGTGAGTGCGTACCTTCCTGATGTAGACCTCGGCGACGGCGCGCTGGTGCGTGACGCGCCTGGCGGCGACGTGCACGAGCGTGGCGCCGAGCGCGGCGGCCATGCGGCGCAGCGCGTGCAGCGACGCGCGCAGCTGGCGGGCGCGCAGGAGTGAGCGAGTGAGTGAGTGAGTGAGTGAGTGAGTGAGTGAGTGCGTACCTTCCTGATGTAGACCTCGGCGACGGCGCGCTGGTGCGTGACGCGCCTGGCGGCGACGTGCACGAGCGTGGCGCCGAGCGCGGCGGCCATGCGGCGCAGCGCGTGCAGCGACGCGCGCAGCTGGCGGGCGCGCAGGAGTGAGCGAGTGAGTGAGTGAGTGAGTGAGTGCGTACCTTCCTGATGTAGACCTCGGCGACGGCGCTCTGGTGCGTGACGCGCCTGGCGGCGACGTGCACGAGCGTGGCGCCGAGCGCGGCGGCCATGCGGCGCAGCGCGTGCAGCGACGCGCGCAGCTGGCGGGCGCGCAGGAGTGAGCGAGTGAGTGAGTGAGTGAGTGAGTGCGTACCTTCCTGATGTAGACCTCGGCGACGGCGCGCTGGTGCGTGACGCGCCTGGCGGCGACGTGCACGAGCGTGGCGCCGAGCGCGGCGGCCATGCGGCGCAGCGCGTGCAGCGACGCGCGCAGCTGGCGGGCGCGCAGGAGTGAGCGAGTGAGTGAGTGAGTGAGTGAGTGCGTACCTTCCTGATGTAGACCTCGGCGACGGCGCGCTGGTGCGTGACGCGCCTGGCGGCGACGTGCACGAGCGTGGCGCCGAGCGCGGCGGCCATGCGGCGCAGCGCGTGCAGCGACGCGCGCAGCTGGCGGGCGCGCAGGAGTGAGCGAGTGAGTGAGTGAGTGAGTGAGTGAGTGAGTGCGTACCTTCCTGATGTAGACCTCGGCGACGGCGCTCTGGTGCGTGACGCGCCTGGCGGCGACGTGCACGAGCGTGGCGCCGAGCGCGGCGGCCATGCGGCGCAGCGCGTGCAGCGACGCGCGCAGCTGGCGGGCGCGCAGGAGTGAGCGAGTGAGTGAGTGAGTGAGTGAGTGAGTGAGTGAGTGAGTGAGTGAGTGAGTGAGTGAGTGAGTGAGTGAGTGAGTGAGTGAGTGAGTGCGTACCTTCCTGATGTAGACCTCGGCGACGGCGCGTTGGTGCGTGACGCGCCTGGCGGCGACGTGCACGAGCGTGGCGCCGAGCGCGGCGGCCATGCGGCGCAGCGCGTGCAGCGACGCGCGCAGCTGGCGGGCGCGCAGGAGTGAGCGAGTGAGTGAGTGAGTGAGTGAGTGCGTACCTTCCTGATGTAGACCTCGGCGACGGCGCGCTGGTGCGTGACGCGCCTGGCGGCGACGTGCACGAGCGTGGCGCCGAGCGCGGCGGCCATGCGGCGCAGCGCGTGCAGCGACGCGCGCAGCTGGCGGGCGCGCAGGAGTGAGCGAGTGAGTGAGTGAGTGAGTGAGTGAGTGAGTGCGTACCTTCCTGATGTAGACCTCGGCGACGGCGCGCTGGTGCGTGACGCGCCTGGCGGCGACGTGCACGAGCGTGGCGCCGAGTGCGGCGGCCATGCGGCGCAGCGCGTGCAGCGACGCGCGCAGCTGGCGGGCGCGCAGGAGTGAGCGAGTGAGTGAGTGAGTGAGTGAGTGCGTACCTTCCTGATGTAGACCTCGGCGACGGCGTGCTGGTGCGTGACGCGCCTGGCGGCGACGTGCACGAGCGTGGCGCCGAGTGCGGCGGCCATGCGGCGCAGCGCGTGCAGCGACGCGCGCAGCTGGCGGGCGCGCAGGAGTGAGCGAGTGAGTGAGTGAGTGCGTACCTTCCTGATGTAGACCTCGGCGACGGCGCGCTGGTGCGTGACGCGCCTGGCGGCGACGTGCACGAGCGTGGCGCCGAGCGCGGCGGCCATGCGGCGCAGCGCGTGCAGCGACGCGCGCAGCTGGCGGGCGCGCAGGAGTGAGCGAGTGAGTGAGTGAGTGAGTGAGTGAGTGAGTGAGTGAGTGAGTGAGTGAGTGAGTGAGTGAGTGAGTGAGTGCGTACCTTCCTGATGTAGACCTCGGCGACGGCGCTCTGGTGCGTGACGCGCCTGGCGGCGACGTGCACGAGCGTGGCGCCGAGCGCGGCGGCCATGCGGCGCAGCGCGTGCAGCGACGCGCGCAGCTGGCGGGCGCGCAGGAGTGAGCGAGTGAGTGAGTGAGTGAGTGAGTGAGTGAGTGAGTGAGTGAGTGAGTGAGTGAGTGAGTGAGTGAGTGAGTGAGTGAGTGAGTGAGTGCGTACCTTCCTGATGTAGACCTCGGCGACGGCGCGTTGGTGCGTGACGCGCCTGGCGGCGACGTGCACGAGCGTGGCGCCGAGCGCGGCGGCCATGCGGCGCAGCGCGTGCAGCGACGCGCGCAGCTGGCGGGCGCGCAGGCCGACGAGCGCGCCGCAGTCGCGGACGCCGACCACGTACACGCAGCTGCCGCCGCCGGACGACAGCCGCCACTTCAACTGACCACGGAATACTTTCATTGTTTATTTGTAACAACATGCTGATGATTTGCGAGCGAGTTCGGAGTGTACGCTGTGCTACGCGACGTGTTCGCCGCCGGTACGCGGGCCGCGATCCGCATTTGGGATAATCACTATCAGAATAAATTCCTAGGAGAAAACATTGCCGTTTGCTTTATTACTTCGAAGAAAGTAAGTGCTGAGGGTCTACTTTGAAAAACGAAATCCGTAGTTTCAGATGACGGATCGCACATTTTGTTACTACGAAGTGTTACGGATCCGATCCGTTCATTGCAATATTTTAGACATGGAATTTGTAACAACTTATATCATCTCTTTTTTTTTTAATATTTGCGAGGATAAAGGTCCACTGCTTTCTCCAAAAAAAAAAATGGGGAATTGATTCTACCACTAAGGTAAGCTACAGAACGGCATTAACGACGGCAAACACGACAGAACGCATTCAAAAACTGAAAAAAGCACAAAAAAGAATTGAATATGACAAAATTTTCCCATTTCTAGGCAATAATTGCATACGATTTTTGCTAGCAAAAATTGCCCAGTCTTAACAAGACTGGCTGTCCACTCACCTGCGTGACTAGATGCTGGAACCTCCTCTCGCACAGCGGCACGAGCTGCAGTTTGTACTCCACGTTCCCGAACCTTGGCTCTGGAGGTAAACTGCCGTAGCTCTCGTCTCCCGAATCTTCTTCGGGCTCTGATGTCCTAGATATTTAGAGGGGAATAGTGTTACGCCCAGTGGCACTCGCTGATAATAGCGCCTGCATGAATGTAGAAGGTTCGGTGATGGAACGTTCTCGAAGGATCTCGATGTTACCGGTATGTCGTGAACACAATAACGGACCCCAATAGGGTATTTTAGCGTATGAGAATGCGTTGTTATTTGATGTTTACTGTCGAGATGACGTCAGTACCGTGGCCTCCAGCGTTTTCGTTTATTTACGCGGGAAAATATAAAATGTATTTTATTGGCACTTATAAATTGAATCTCGAGGCTCTCCAAAATTTGCCTGAGGAAAATCCTTGAGTTTTTTGGCCATATCGCCCGCAAACCAGGTGATAACCTCCAAAAATTGATAATCACTGGACGAATGGAGGGCAAGAGGTCGACAGGCAGGAATCCAATGCGCTGGACCGATCAGGTCCGCACCACACTCAAGATGAATGTGGCTAAAGCGGTTCGTGTCACCAAAAACCGAACCAGATGGCAAAACATCGTGCGCGAAGGACTGTTTCCCTGATGACTCACGACCCCCAGCATTGGGGAATCGATGCAAGGAGGAGGAGGAGGAGGAGGATAAATTGAATATTATTTTTATAAAATTTTAGTAATATTTTATCACCTTAAGATTAATTTGAGACACTTTTAAAAAAAAGTGTGTAATACCCTATTATACTAGAGGTCTCGACCACTGGATCTTTCGAGAATGTTCCAGATATCGATCGATCGATAGTACATGCGGCCGGGTATAAAAGGAGCGCGCGCGGCCGCGTGCGAGTCAGTGTTGTTTACGACACGGTCGAGAGCGGTAACTGCGAGTGATATCGGAGCGAATACTGTGAATTGTGTGTAATACAGTGTTTGTGTTTGTGTTAGTGTGTTTTAGTATTAAATAAAGTGTTGTGTTATTTAGAGCAAAACCGGTATTCACATTGTCTATTTAGAACCCTAGCATGTAACAATACGTTTTTTTTCATACAACCAAATTCAAGGAGCAGCGGCGATAGCCTAGTTGGTTGTGGAACGGAATGCCGAGACGTATGTCTGCAGGTACAAAATTTGAACTGATATCCACTCAAACTGACTTTAGTATGATCAATATTGACTTGTGGTTGTGTACCGAGTGGCGCTCATGATATAAGAACTCGAGTCTAAATGTAAACTTGGATGTGAATAAAATATAGTCAAATAAGTAAAATTATTTGTTGTTCAATGAATAAATAGGTTATAAGTGACGTTTTGGTCGCCATTTTAGTTCAGATTTTGAACAAATAGTTTATATCTCGTGTCTATAGAATATACGTCAATGCTTTAATACAACCATAGATACTCACGAATACTCCACATATTCTTCATCATCATCGCTGCAATAGAAGAAATCGTTCTCCAAATCGTCAGCGGTAACATCTCCCGCCAAAAACCTGTCATCTTTGAGACTGACTTTTTCCAATTTATCTATCACATTGTACACTGTATTGAAGTCTTCGTCAAACCTTTGACTTTTCAAGTCGTTAACATTCTTCCCTACGCTATCATCATTGATCTTTTTCGTGTTCTTCTGGTTATTCAGGTCTTCGGGCCTGTTGTCTTTTGATTTGTACTTTTTCCTACGCGTCTTCCGCGCTGCACAGCGACGTTTCGCCTTTTTGTCGTCTTGTTTTTGATCTGAAAATAATATTAGCCCTGTATTATATACTGTCCCACTGTTGGGCCTCCGCTACTGAGAGGGATTAGGCCTTAGTCCACCACGCTGTAGTGCGGGTAGACTTCACACACCCTCAAAAAATCCTGTAAAGAATTTTCTCAGGTATGCTGGTTTCCTCACGATGTTTTCACCGTTAGAGCAAGCGATAATTCACAAAGAATACACACAACTTTAGAAAAGTCAGAGGTGTGTTTGGGATTTGAACCTGCGGACATTCGTCTCGGCAGTCCGTTCCACAACCAACTAGGCTATCGCCGCTTAATCGATCTGAAAATATTTGAGTATAATTGCATAGTTGCGTTTTATACGTATTAACAAGAGGGTAGTTGAATTTTTTTTTTAAATACATTTAAATAAAATGTAATCCATCCAAAATGTAATGGAAAAAGAATTTATATAATCCACGCAATAATAAATAAGTTATAAAAAGCTTTGAAATTTTGTGGAAGGGAAAGCTGTCAAATAAAAGTAACAGAAAAATGTGACGTCACAGTGCCACCGAACATAACGCTGCGTGTGTGGGAATGAGAGCGCGATATCCCCACCACGCCCTCACTTGCTCACAACAATACTTCAAATATGAATGATTGATCTATTTTTCAACTAATTTTGATGGTGATTTTACAGAAGAATTTATTTTTCATATTGATTTCTTAAGTTTACGCGAATGTTAGACATTAAAATTAAACTACTTTTCCGATTCTATCGCGGTTTTTGTATATTTTACTTTTCTCCCGACGTTTCGAAGACTTTGCAGCCTTCATGGTCACGGGGGGGACTGAGGTGTTGTTCATCCGCAAAGTCAAAGTTACAATATCTACCTACATTTTACAATTATACAACTTTTTAAAAAAAAAGCAGTGTTCGAAACGTTGGGAGAAAACTAAAATATAAAAAATCGCGATAGAATCCGAAAAGTAGTTTAATTTTAATGTCCTTATCATATTATTTTCGGTTACATCACTACATAGTATAAAACAAAGTCGCTTTCTCTGTCCCTATGTCCCTTTGTATGCTTAAATCTTTAAAACTACGCAACGGATTTTGATGCGGTTTTTTTTAATAGATAGAGTGATTCAAGAGGAAGGTTTATATGTATAATAACATCCATTAAATAGTAGAGAAATACTGTTATTTTGTTATGTTATACCCGTGCGAAGCCAGAGCGGGCCGCTATGTTTTTATATACAACGTTCACAGTTTTTCTGTAGTGTATTTAGTATCAGTATTGCACCCGTGCGAAGCCGGGGCGGGTCGCTAGTATAAACTAAAACAAACATAGGAAACTACCCTGTTGTGTGTGTATCAATATTATTTACTTTTTTTTTTTGTAGTAGGCTTTCCGGTACACGGGTATATCCGCTAAGCAAAAGGCAACACACTCACCATCCTCCCTTTTATTAATTTCTATGAAGTTCTCGATGTAGCTCACATCTTTCACGAGCATCTCAGTGCCAAGCTCCGGCTCGCAGAGGAAAGAAGACTCTTCTGGCAAAGTCTCGTTCTTATTGTTCGACTTGCGACCTCTACGCCGTCCTGTAAAAAAAAATACATTTATAAAAAAAACGTAAAGAAATATTTTTTGTATCATTTTTTACGTTTTTTTTGTGTCATCTGTTTTTGTTTATGTTTGATGCATTCATATTATATATAAATTAATAGTAATGTATTAAAACCACCAAAAAATACTGAGACGGGAAATTTCGTAACAGTATTACAAATTAACAAATTCACACACCTTCAAAATTCCTTTAAGAAATTCTTAGGTTTCCTCACGATGTTTCCCTTCACCGTTAAAGCAAGCGTTAATTCACAAAGAATACGCACATAACTTTAGAAAAGTCAGTGGTGTGTTTGGGATTTGAACCTGTGGACATTCGTCTCGGCAGTCCGTTTCACACCCAACTAAGCTATCACCGCTCTAGGATCAACAGCTAACTGGATATATACTACATACCTTTTGGCGCGTCAGTTTTTTTCTTAACAGTATCTTGGTCCGGTTTCTGCCTTTTCTTCTTTTCCGGCTTGCTCTGTCCATCGCTGGGGTCGAAGAGACTGAAGAACGAATCCATTATCTGTAACAAAAGATATAAAACTTAGGGCTGTTATTTAAAAACTGTATGTAACATAGGTAAACTCTTTTCTATGTGGTTATCGCACCCTACAGTCAACACTGGAAGAAACCTGCGAATGGGATACTCCAATCCGCGGCTTAACGACTGCAGGGGCCTGGAGGGAAGTTGGGAGGGAATATCTGGGAACAAAGTGTGAGGGAAGGATAAGTAAAACTCTTAGGATGGGAGGAAGAAAGCCAGGAAATGTTCGCGATCATAGGCTTCAATGTGAATTGATAACCATAAGATATAACTGAACTGTGTGTCTAGGGCAGCGACAAATGTCCCCCGTGCGAGCGTGCCTTCGGTGGGGAGCGCACAAGAATTGTCTCCGGGGGACGTAAACGATGCCACGACTGCTTATAGTATAGACTATGGAAACCAGAACAGAAATGTTTTTTTATAGGGTAAATATTGGGTTCGCTTATGCAAGGTAGACGGGATGTATCAGATTTTTACCGACAAAAAACACCATTGTGGTATCCATCAGCACTTTAGAGCGACTCCGAGACTTTGTCCCGAATCATCATCATCATCATCCACAACCTGTAGAGTCCCACTGCTGGGTATAGGCGTCTCTCACATCATGCCACCATTTTCCGTCCAGAGCCAATCGCATCCAAGTTCGACCCGCAATTCTTACAATATCGTCCACCCTTGCCGCTGGACGGCCCACGCTACGCTTGCCTTGCCTTGGCCACCACTCAGTCAGCGCTTTACTCCACCTGTCATCGCTGCGTCTAACTATATGGTCTGCCCAACTCCATTTGAGTCCCATAACGAATCGTGCGATATCTCGAACTTTTGTTCGTCGTCGGATTTCGCTGTTTGGGTTTCGATCATGTAACTTGATGCCGAGCATAGACCGCTATGCTATAGTCCCGAATACGCCAGACAAACCGAACACCAAATAGGAGACAAGTCTTGGCTGCCTTGTGCCAGTACATATTTTTAATGCTTTGAATGACGAGACGAGCTTGCCGTAATGATGGTACGCGATACGATCGCCCATACACAGTAGAACCACCATCCAACACCTAGAATTACATAGTATTGTTTGGTATTCCACCGCGCCGCCGTCCATATTTAGTCTTACTTATAAACTTGTTATAGCGCTAAGAAGTCGTTAAGAATGGTTTAAATAGCTGTCAAAAACATCACCGGTTCCTAGTTCAAACCTTATTAAGAGGCAAGATAGCGCTTGACTTACAGCTGGTCGAGTTTTGTGTTTTAACTAAGAATAGCTTTGCGAATTTTTTATAACGGCTGATTATATCCAGTAATTACACTGGCTACAACTAAGATGTTTTTATTACATAGATACGTTGTCCGAGCTCAATACTGGCAAGACGAAAGTAAGGTAATTGCCCGACTTGACGGCCAATCAGCGCGCGGCACTAACGTTGTTACGTAACTGTCGATGTATATATATCCTTTACTAACGAATGTATGTTGCATCTTTTTATTCCATCTTCGAGCCAATTTGTAATTATATGTACAGTTACGTGAATATAGCAAAAAGTGAACCGTTTTTATGTGCCATTTTGTTAGTGTATGACGCGTCTATTTGGAAAGCGTCATTGGGCTACAATATTATTTTGATACAGCACAACGACCTTGGTAATACAAATCTATAATTATCTAATGTATTTGTTTACGCGCGAGAGTGAACGACCCGTCGAAGCTATACTTATCGTTGGTGACGCGATATCAAATAAAATTTGGCAAGATAAAGATTGTTTGGCGGCACGAAGCGTAAACATAAGCAATAATAAACTAAAAGAGAAGTCAACGCCAGGGGCTTGGCTTACTGTGTTTACTGGTGGTAGATCTCTCATATGTGAGAGTCCGTGTGGGTTGGTACCACCGCAATGTCTATTTCTGTCAAGCAGTGTGTAGTCACTGTTGTGTTCCTGTTTGAAGGACATTGTAGCCAGTGTAACTACTGGACATAATGAGACTTACATCTCATGTCTCAGGATGGCGAGCGCAGTGGAATATCAAACAATACTTAGTAATTCAAGGTGCTAGTGTTTCTACTGTTATGGATCGTATTGCTTACCAGCAGGCAAATGGCATGCATGTCTCCATTCAAAGCAATAAAAAATAGTCCATAAGATTAGTGCATTCAAACAAACCCTTCAGCTTTATATATTAGTATAGATTCTATAGATATGGTTAAGCATTAACTTGATTATTTATAAAAATAATCTGGTATTTATCATTGCCCTTTACTCTGAGTCATTTCAAAAGTATTTGCAGTGTTTTCAATATCCTTAATGTGCCTTATACATTGTGTTTCATCCTCCTTGTTAGATACCTTTTAGGCTGTATAATGCTTAATTCTAATCAATCATCATCATCGTCAGCCCTGTATTATATACTGTTCTACTGTTGGGCCTTAGTCCACCACGCTAGCCTAGTGCGGATTGGTAGACTTCACACACCCTCGAAATTCCTATAGAGAACTTCTTAGGTATGCAGGTTTTAGAAAAGTCAGAGGTGTGTCTCCTTGGGTTGTGAACCTGTGGACATTGATCTCGGCAGTCCGTTCCACAACCAAGTAGGCTATCGCCACTTTGTTTTATTCTAATCCATATTAAGGAAAAAAAATAAAAAGCAAAATTTACTTTTTGAAAAATCTTGTTCTGACCTAAATAATAGAAGTAACTGTAATATGGATGGATATTTGCTGTGTTTTACTTTTTCTATATATGTTCAAAATTATGTGTAATTAATTAATTTTAAATTTATAATTTAATAACTATTAATATGTATGTAATAGTATATGTTTTTAATTTATTTATCTATTAGGTACATACCTTAACAGCAATTTTCTATTTGCTATGATTTCTGTCTATTAACTTAGATTATGCCTAGGTGAGATCTGAGAAACTGATGTATAGTTTTTTTTTTTTTTCAATTATATATTGGAAGACTTCAATATTGAGTTTAAAACTTAGTTTTATGACAAAAACTATTACATATGTACATATACTACATATAATAATTTTTATTTTATATTGTTGAAGTAAAAGAAACATACAGTTTAATTAAACAAGTTAATACAAATTACTTAACACATAATACCAAAAAGTTTCATCACCAATAATAAAAAGTCATTAAACTGTAATCAACAACTGCATTACCATAAAAGGCTTATAAGGAATGCTAAAATTATTATGAAATATATTTATTGTAAGTCATCAACATTTTTAGATACAGGAAATTATCACATTAAGTACATTATTTCACAACATATGAAAAATTACTTATAGCCATAAAATGCCTGAGGGCACTTAAATGCAAGATTAGCTAAGATTAGGCAAGAGTGAGTAAAAGTAAAATGTTTCACAATCTGCTTTGCATAAATGGAAATTTATATTTTAGCGTCTTTTGCGCCAAACCGCGGTAATTTAAATTAAAAAAATAAGATTCTTTATTTAATTTCGATTTTTTATGTGTAGGAAAAGCAAAGGTACTCACTGTAACAGCTGTTTATTCCTTCAAGGTCACTTTGGTTGTTTGCTGCCAACGCAAAGTCTCAAACTATTATGAGTCAACAAAAGAAAACAAACAGGGGAAGCCAGCCAAATTATTTAATATGACGTAAAACACAAAGATTTCGTGCAACTGAACAAATTAAACTGATTTCTCACACATCGAATATGAAATGTCATGCACACAAAAACGAAAATATTCTTATTAGTAAATAGTCCGTAACTGTAAAACGAAATGCCGTTTCAGATAAGATTATTTTGTAATGGCTGTTATAAATTTCATCACGAACTCCCGACAAAATATTTACGATTTTGACATTTGGGATATCGAACTGGGGATTTTGGGGCGAAAGACATTTGGATACGCTGACATTATTATTTTTTAGATTGGTAACAATTTCATTGTAATATTTTCCACGCAATATGTGTTATCAATAAAATTAATAAAATAATAGTGTTCTCTAAAAAAAACTATAGGACAATTCGCAAAATCTTCATGTTAAAGATTTAGAAATTTGTATGGGATAACAATACTTCAAAGTATTCAGGCACGAAGGATAAAAAAAACAATGTCTAATGGCGGGAATTTGCGAGTTTGACAAATGATAAAATGACAACTGGCAGATACTGAGAGTAACAGAGTACAAAATAAAGCGAATAATTCCATAAATTGCTCAAGATGTCAATACAAGTGGAAAACAATTTAAAAGATACTGAGGATAAACAAATCTTTGAACAAAAAGCGCATTACATACCTTGCAAAATCGAAGCCGATGGCGCCGCAAACGTTGATAAATATTTTGAACCCTACGTTACAGAAACTAGTGAATCAGGTAAGTTTCAAGAACTAAACGCTTCTAAGAACCCTGAAGGACCTTTTACTAGTACAAAAGGCGGGTGGTCTATGAACCGAAAATTATGCAAATCAGTGTTTAATAATTTTAGTTTTTATTCATTACAATAACCCAAAACTGTTATAGTATTAGCAAGATAAAACTGTATTTTACTTATTTAATAGTAACCAGTTACCATTAGATTTAGTTTAGTTGAGAAAATAAAATCATAATATTAAAAAAATAATACATAATAATAACTCCTCAGGACTCCTCTACTACTGAGAGGGATTAGACGTTAGATTACCACGCTAGCCTAATACAGATTGGCAGACTTAAAATACAGAAAATAAAATACTTTATTTATCATGTAGGCAATCAAAATTGCACTAATTAAATGTCAAAGCAACTTACAACAATAGTATTAATATTATTACAATTAAAACAATCATATAACTACGAACCCTGTGAATTAAGGATATAATTAATAAAAAATAGCATAATGTAAACCATGGTAATCTTAAAAATATTTTGAAATTGTAAAAATTCAGAACACCCGTATAAGCAGACCTATGGAGGTGCCACCAAGGCAATTACTTTTCGCCTATGTGTTCCATCCCACAGTATGATAGCGAGGGAATCTATCGACATGTCAGTTACAAGTTCCAAGCTCCAGGCTGGTACTGACCAGAATCAACCCCTCTCCCTAAGGCAATTCATGTGTGCTTGGTCTCCGCACCCAATGCGCGCCCATGCACGGGGGAACATTTGCCGCGACCCTAGGCACACAGCTCATGTGTATATCTCACGATTGCTAAATTCACAGTGAGGTCTATCTAATGTTTTGTAAACATTATTTCCCTTCCCTTCCTTCCAACCATCCTAGTAACTCCTACTCCTTCCTCTTCTCTTCCTTCCCTCGATCCCTTCCCTTCTTCCTCCTGGACCCAAAGACCGTCTAGCTGCAGGCTGCCACGCCTCCAGTGATAGCGGTAGGGCCCACCAACTCATCATGGGGCTGCCGTGGTTGCTAAGCCGGGGGATCCCTTGTACATCATTAGCAGGATACCCCCGGTGATAACCAAGGCAGTTTCCCAAAAAAAAAGACCAGAATCACCAAATTATATATTTATAAACTTCTTATAGAGATAAGTATGTAGGTATTATCACTTTCCCTAATTTGAATCCCGGTATTTGAACCCAGGACCTCAGATTGATGTTACCCAGTACACGCAATACAACTTCATCACCGAGGCACGTCTAACCTATATTTATAACAAATACCTTACTTCCAGAACTTACCGGTACATTCCGAGGCCACCCACTTGATGGTTCGAAAGTAACATTCCCAGAAGGGTACAGAGCTATTGTTGTGACGGAAGCCAAGAGGCCTCTAGGAGAAGATGCTGACCGAAGATTCCAGGTATTTTACCAAATAAAAAACAATCATTAATTAATTACTGGTGGTAGGTCCCTCATATGTGAGAGTCTGCTTGGGTAGATACCACCGCAATGTATATTTCTACCACCAAGCAGCATCGTGTAGTCACTGTTTTGTTCTGGTTTGAAAGACATTGTAGTCAGTGTGACTACTGGACATAATAAGACTTAACATCTTATGTCTCAGGATAGCAAGTGCAGTGGAATATCAAACAATACTTTGTAATTCAAGGTGTTGGATGGTCTTTTTACTGTTTATGATCGTATCGCTTACCATCAGGCGAACGGCAAGCTCGTCTGATTAATTAAGCAATATAAAAAAAAAAAAAAAAATGACTGCAGCTAAACTAAAATTATAGTCTGCTGAGCTTTAGAATGAGGGCGATTTTCTTTCCGAAAATATTGAAACAAAGTTCAAAAGACACTGAAAATACATTGATTCTAATTTATCTATACTTATATATGAAGCTGGAGAGTTTGAATGTGTTAATCTCAGGAACTGCAATTTTTTTTTCACTTATACAAAGCTACATTACTTCCTGAATGTAGATGGAAGTGGCCCCCTGACTATAACTTTGTTTTAATTCCAGGTGGTTGGTGGTTTCAAAGAATTTGTGAATTGGAATTGGGACAAAAAAACATCTAAAAATGATAGTATCGTCAAAGCTATGGATTGGATAGACATTGCTGATGCTGTAAGTATTGTAATCTATACAAATATATATAAAGCTGAAGAATATATATACCCACACTAATTTTTAGTGTAATATTATTTAAAGTAAATTTAATTAGTTCAAATATAAAGGGAGAATCAACTAAACTTTACAATAAGTATACACACCGCCATCTCGTCAACATCAATGGAACTACGAGTAGACCTTTGTGGTATTAATACAATAGTAGTGATTTATCGCATAGTATTCACGCAAGATGGCGATAAACGATCCTGGATTGCGATTGCAGAATTTGCGCGACGCAGTATATATACCACCTCTGAATAGGAACCGTCGGAGGCGCCGCGGCCGGTCTTCTCGTAGTTCCATTGATGTAGAGATGGCGATGAGTGTACTAATTACACCGCCACAAACTTAATAAAATGACATATTAACAATTATAGATATCATCGAAATATATCACTCTTGTACGACATTGCATTAATCGTAGATTTTGGTCCACATACAAGAAGTTCTGGGCATGGCTGGTGTTTTTAATTAATACGCTGTTTCCTTCACATTGTGAGAAAACCTGCATATCTGAGAATTCTCTATAGGAATTTTGAGGGTGTGTGAAGTCTACCCGCACTACACCATGGTGGACTAAGGCCTCATCCCTCAGTAGTTTCTCCTGTGTCCAGCATTGGAACAGTATATAATATAGGGCTGATATTATACATAGATATTTAATATAACATATAATTATAAAGGCTAAAGGAGGAGCTCAGCTCATACTAACCCATACAGTAGTTTCATACAGTGCTTATTTTTGTCTTATCTAATTTCTCTCATTATTCAATGCCATTGTTTTCAGATACATGGAGACTGAAAAGGAAATAAATTAAAAAAGTTCTTATTTAGTTACTACAAAGAATATTGGGAATCATAAAGCATAACATTGGATATTCCGGAGATATAAATTACATTAAGTCATGCACGGAGCGTAACGGCACCGGCAAAATATTCTCTACAATTGACTGTCCGTGCATGGCACGCGCCGGTGTTGATCGGTGACGGAACGGTCTACTGAGCAGTTTCATTATTTCCAATACAAAGAATATGGTTTCGCCTGACAAATGCTTTCCCTTCCACTCATCCTGAAAGTGGTCCCATAGTTTCCCCAATCTTCCTTCGCCCAATTTCCTTCCCACTCTTCTTCAGGCCCTCGCAGTATCTAAGCCACGGTTTCTAGTATCGGTTCGCTGGTTTCTCGTAGTACAAAATAAAAACAGTAAAAAACGGTGTTTTTTTTGGTATTGTTTTAAATGACGAGACGAGCTTGCCCTTCGCTTGATGGTACGCAATACGACCGCTCATAATCAGAAACACCATCCAACACCTTAAATTACAAAGTATTGTTTGGCATTTCACTGCGCTCGCCATCCTGAGACATGAGATGTTCAGTCTTATGTCCAGTAGTTACATTGGCTACAATGTTCAAACCGGAACACAACAGTAACTACACACTGTTGGTTGACAGAAATAGACATTGCGGTGGTACCTACCCAGGTGGATTCTCACATATGAGAGACCTAGACCAGTAAAGTGGTGTAGTATGTAGTGTAGTAGGCAAATTACTTAATCAGGCGAACGCTTTACTCGTCTCGTTAAATTGTAATTACCTCTTTGTTACGCTTAATTAATAAAAAGATATAACTTAAGTCGTTTCATTTCGTCATAATGAAGACTGTGTTGTGTATTTTTCTTCTAAGAATATACGTTATTGGTAAGTGGAAGACGCTTTGATGTTTGAATACTGTGTTTTTGGACACAGTAGTAATCTTTTTTTTTTTATTTTTGTTTCGCGGAGAAAGTGCCTTATTACTACCGCCCAGCCTTCGTGGGGGGCGACTGAGCGGTTATGCTGGGGTAACCGTGCCTTACGGCCCGGCGTTGAGCCGCCCGGATTTGATGACGACCTTCGGGCGACCGCCGGGCCGAGTCCCTAACCCGAGTACAACTAACCTATGCACGGCCTGCCAGCTAAAACTCCGCGGTGGCCCTCTTCGGCGCATTAGGGACGGCTGCGGGCTTCCTCTGATTGAAGAGGATTCCTTCCTCTGGGCGTTGAAGTGTCTAGTCTGCGACCGCAGCCGCCCCTGCGCGGTGCCGCCTTGCCGCCCGTCTCCTATGGGGGGAGGGGGGGGGGGGGCTCAGAAGCCCCGCGCACCGAAGGACGTCTACGGCAGCGTGAGGCCAACTACACACTGCCGTCCATCCCGGGGGTCAACCGACAAATGTGCAAAGATGCACAGAAATGCATTAGGGCGGACAGCCCCCTGCTGCCCGCCGACGACCCCCTTCGTGGCCCCTATTAGTCGCCTCTTACGACAGGCAGGGGATACCGTGGTGGAATTCTCCAAACGCCCCCATTCCACAGGGCGGACACAGTAGTAATCTAGAGCATTGTAAGTGAACTGGGGTCCAGATAGAGCACTGCTTTTCAAATGCGCCTCATATTGGGCTGCCATTCGTCCGGATTTGTCCTAGTTTGAAAGGCACCCGAGGGCAACCCGGACACTTTTGTTGACAACGGATATCCAATATTTTTTATAGATAAGCGATAAGTTTAAATCAATTTTAGATAAAAATTATTCATTATAATCCGCATACAAAAAGGCACGACAAAATAGTCGACGATCGATCACCACCCGTGCCCCCGCGTGTATCAAAGAAACATTTTTTCAGAAGTGTTCGAGGAAAAACCCATACTTCGTTCAAATGTCTGGAATTTGTGTCGTGTTTATCCGGCGTTGGCAATTTAGATGATGGCAGCCCTAGCCTCATAGGAAGGCGTGAAAAGTTTAGTACAGGGGGTTAATATAGATTTTGACAGATTCTAACTATCTGGAACAGTATTTTTTTCTGAAAGGTACCTTATGTCCCATACTCTTGATAACTGATTTGCAAAATTTTCATTATCTGCTTGAGTAAGTGTGAAAGCGGTACAAAGTCACTTTCATACTCTTAGGAATACTTGGAAGGCCCCTGGGTCCCTTTTGAACACTTTGAAGAGTGGAGGGGGCGTGAGCATTTCTATTTTTAGCAGCAGGATGGTAGGGTCAAAAATACTTTAGGAACTAAGATAGTGTCGAGTGACAAGAGATGATTACGCACCATGATACTATGCCAATCTTTTCGAAATACACACAGGCTGATCCTGGAACGCGACATACATGGATCAGTATGGCGGGTTTTACTTTTTTTTTGGACGGATACAAATATTTCATCTAGCAGTTGTGATGTTCGTGCGATACTTTTATAAATGTATCTGAATCTATGCAGGGATTGAGCAGAGGCGGCTCTAGCTCATGTGCCGCCCGTGTGCAAGAAATTCCTTGGCGCCCCCTAGCAGACAATGTAATCTTTAATATTGATAATATTCAATCAAAAGTTATTGTGTAAAGTAAAGAAGCCGCTCGCCGGCCTTAGCACGGGCGCAGGTTGTTTGAGAGCGCCAGTGTCGCGAGCGACGCATGTCTTATTGAAAGTGTCGCGAGCGGCGCTCGGCGCCTTCTAACACACTGCGCCCGTGTGCGGCGCACACCCCACACAATAGGTAAAGTCGCCTCTGGGATTGAGGAAAAGAAACTAAAATAGTGTTACTTAAACTAGTGCACACAAATCACTGCTAAAAATGGTATAGGCTTTGAATCCAGGATATTACGCATTTACAGAAAGTAGGGTGTTTTGCCAAGATAACCACGCATCCCCATGGCAACCTCTCGGATTTTCATGCCCTTTAAACTGCGGGAACATTATCACAGCTGTAAAAAGGTAAGTTAAATTACTTTAGACGAATAATTAACCGCTTAATTAATTTTTACGAACTCAAAAATTGACCAACAGTTTTTTTTGACTTTACAAATGAGTTATTTTGATTCATTCACTCTCGAAATCTGATTGAGATCGGGATCGGTTATTGAAAATAGCTGTTATTCATTTTCCAGATTCGTTTCTGAATTCAAAATTAGTTTCCATAGGAAAGGCGAATGAGGTGCATGCCTGTGGCTTCGCGCTATGCAAGGGGCCTTGACTGATCTTATAGCTTCGGAGTACTGAGGAAATTATTGAATTTCCGAACCTTTCTTGCTTCTATTCGAAGCTTTGCACCGGCTAAGATAGCCACTGAGCATGTAAAAATGGTGGTATTTACCGCAATGCATGCACTCTGTATTCTGTAAGCGCAAAGCTTTTTCTAGAGTTAGCTAAGGCGGACATTGCCCACCCTGGCCCTCTCCTAGCTACGCCCATATAAAACTGAAAACGCAATTCCAGATGCATAAGCCCAGCATAAAAAAATATTTTAAATTTTCTAAAATCCTATAAAAATTAATTAAATTTAGGTATTTATATACTTTGTTTTATTTTTGGTAAGAACTGCATTGATTTGTGTGTTATGTGACCCTAATGTTAAACGACATCCCGATGGTCGATGTGTAAAAAATATAGCTAGAGGCTAGAGCGATTATTCTACGACAAACGTCACAACGTCGGCTGTACATACTCGCCGAGACGTGTGGCGTTTGTTTGTTGGAAACTGTAAAAAGTTATTTATTTATTTATTTCGACAGCCAACAAAACATACACCATACATAAATATTTTTTATTACATATTTTTAATCAGTTCATAGTATTGTGCCGTTTTCAGCGTAGAAATATTTCCTTTAAACTTTTAATGTAAGAAATCATTTACAGAGTAATAGCATTTATCAAGAAGGAACATTAATAATTTATATTTCAATACACTCCATTTAAGAATTTTGAAATCATTTAATGAACGAGATGCTTACGATTATCTCAGCCTTTTCTCAATAGGTTTCTCCGCATACATGGTGTAAACATTTACTAGCCGTAGTCACACGCGTCTGTATATTAGAAGTTATTTCTTTCTGAATAACTATGCTGACTACATAAATATAGTATTGATAGCTTCTTAACAGATATCATAAAAGTGACTATTATCTGGAAATCTTTAGGGGAGGTCTATGTTTAGCAGCGGACTTTGTGTGGCTGATGATGATGTCTATAATTATTTTTAGGTTGAAAATATATGATTACAAAACAATGTTTATGACTAATTTACGAAATTATGAAAATAGAACAACACGCGAGAGTGTGACAGAAATACATGCGGAAACATTAACAAATGACATATTTAGTCGCCCCGTAAGAAGAAATTTCAATTTTGTTCACGGCAATTCCTACAAAAACAATAAAATATTTAAAGATAAAAAGTTTTTAACACGTTTAAAAGTTGCTATGAAAATGGCGCTCAGCGGAAATGACGTAAAATGTCCTCCAGAAGTAAATAGCGACAATTTGAAAAACATATCAAATTGTCGAAGAAAGTATGATCATGACGATTTCATAAAGAAATTTACCAATTTATTGAATAAATATACCCATTCTGAATATCAGTTTACGGAGGAGATGACTAGCGTAAGTTTTATATTAAAATATTGAATACAATGAGGGCTTAAAACCTGCTTGTGCGCAAACTCTATTGGCTGTGTTGAGGGATGTCCTGGAATTGTCTTTCACGGCAATACTTTGTATCGTTTTTTTTATGCAATTTTAATGTTTGAGCACAACAATGTAGCTGTTTCTCTATCGCTGTAACTCAGTGGCTACCTTCGGATCAATGTCATGAAAATTGTCCTACGTACTTTATCGAGTTGCCAGTTTGTTTAAAGTAATGGCAGAACTGAACTGCCTAGTGCAAAGTCCCGGGCGGATACAATTTTGTAAATAAGATACGTGGTGAACAGGGTGGTGATCTGAAAAAAATATCCTCAGACACGCCTGGCCCTGGGCGATTGCTTAATCGCCCCTCTCCCCCTAAAACCGCATCTGATTATTGTGATTAGTTATCGAAATCGACTGTTTGACAATTAATTAATTTATTTAATGTGATAATGACTTCATATTGATGAAAAGGACATTATTAATACTTACAAATAATATTCTAAATTTCCACGTTTTTATAATTTATCCGGCTTTTTCAAAAGTCTTGCGATGGTTTCAGATGATCCTAGAAAAGATTCTGGGCACGAATATGGACCTTCGACATGGATTATTTAATGTGAAACGAATTTTAACGTACCTAAGCAAAGCTATACAATACCATAGAACACATATAAAGCCAGACGTAGTAATTAGACTGAAGTCTAGACATTGTTTATCGATATCTGTAGCCGGATGTTATTGCAACAATGGGTATGTAGATAAAAAAATGTTACTAAATTATAGTTTCTTATTAAGATGGAAACTACATTTTTATCAATGAAAAGGGAAATTATATGATTAATTACGCATGTTTATATCCTCTGATATCGCAAGTGTTCATGGGCGATGGTGATCACTTACCAACAGGTGAACCGTATGCTCGTTAGCCCCGTATGACATATAAAAGCTATTTTAATAAGGCACAACATAATACGTAATAAATGTGCCTAACGAATAACGTTTGGGATGAGATTTTTTGTATCTATACCATATAACCTTTAAGTATGTTATATAAGGAAATAATCACAAGTTGTCTTTACTGTACAAGTAAGTTGTAAATTAGCTTTTTTTCGACAATATACATTGAATATTCAGAATGAATCATGAAAGCGCTGGATATTTTTTTTGTGAAATTATTGAGAGATTATTTTACCTCAATCATACTTAGGTGGCGATACCATGAATTGTAGTCACGCTTTACTATCCTTATAAAATCGTATTGATAATTTAAAATTTAAAGTGCACCAAATGTTTACATTATAATTTGAAATTGAAAGAGTGAATTGTACCAAATGTTTATAAAATTAAACTTTAACTTTTTCCAGATTCGTAGAAAACTCAGGACAATGCGTACAACCTTCAGACTGTGTGCAAAAACATGATTCGGATTATTTGGCAAGAATAATATTAATGTAAATGTCATAAAAAATAAATCTGTTTACTGTCGCGCTATGTTTTTTTACTTATTATATTCTACAGGTATTGTATAAATAGTGTGAAACCTAAAATTACCTAAAGTTTGTGTTCGGCAACGTCGTGCATATCTCGTGTCGCCGAATATGTAATGCCGGCTTTAGTCCATACGTTCAGAAATATTGATATGATAATATTTAATTGACAGCTCTTTAGTCTTACGAAGAATTGGACTCTTATTGGATTTTATATGGTCTAAAGAAATTAACTAAAATATTAAATATTATGTACTTATTATTTTTGTGATTCAACGTCTTTAATAAAAATCTAATCTATTTTCCTTTGCAAATATCATGAAAAAGTAAAAATTAAAAACAATCTTGTGGCTTGAACAGGCGGTATATTTTTAAATCGTGTACAATTGATAAAGTTAATTAAACAAACCATTGTGTTATCGGGAAGTGCATAAGACTAATAAAAATTGTGTTAAAATAAATTTCAAGGAATTACTACTTTCGAGTAACTGATGTGTTCCGTGTTATTAACCTTCATGGACAGAATGTGTTTTTAAGTGGTTTTCAATGTATAAACTTGTAAGGATCCCAGGTTTTAGTCATTAAATACGTTTATGTTTAAGGTAAGCGCAATATTTATTAAAATAATAATGTTTTTATTTACACTTTTGAGGTTATAATTATGTCATAAGCATAAAATCTAAATAAAAAGTGTGGGTTATGTCTAAGGTCATTACTTTATAGGGCCTTATAATGGTGCGTAGTCGTGAACATATGCAGCTAGATTTGAGTCCAATAGTGGATAATGTAGCCAGGCATTTTTTTCAATCTCTATTTTTTATCTATATTTGAATTTCTAAAAACTTAACGAGTTCCACTCATTTGTTTTTAAAAAATATCAAATTACTGTGTCTAGAGGCAATGAACTACATGCATTTTAATGTTTCTTATAAAGTAAATAAAACTGAGCAACTTCTTTATTATTGAATGACGTGATAGGGGGCAAGTGTATTACCATATTGGACACAAAATCCATCCTCCTTACTACAACACTGTTCGAGTATCGAAGCCGAGACATTAGCACTGCAGATGCAATGAAATATAATATAAAACATTACAATATATCAGTATTACTTATAAAAAATTTGCAGTTATGCTTACTTACAACACAAATTGACTCGATCAGCTGTAAGTCAAGCGCCATCTTGCCTCTTAATAAGGTTTGAACTAGGAACCGGTGATGTTTTTGACAGCTATTTAAACCATTCTTAACCACCTCTTTATGCTAAAACAAGTTTATAAGTAAGACTATATGTTTATTTAATAAAATATTTAATTGGTAATGTTGAACATCCATAACTAAATTATAATTTGAGTTAGATAAAGATATTTGCTCCTATGTGTTATTATTTATTGAATATATGTATATTTCATATTAAAGTTGTCAAAAAACTTTCTTCTTTTTTTTAAAATGGCTCCACCGTTGGTAATTTTGCCAATGTCAAGTGTAGGAGTTATATTACCATAACTTTATTAAAATAATTTTCGACCCGAAGTAGGAACTAACAAAAGTCGCCACCAACAAAGAGCTATTTAAAGTAGAACATTTGACATTAGTGAAGTACAAAGCATAGGAATGTAGAGCAACACAATATTAATAATGATTTATGTTTACAATATGAATGTTAGACATTGAAGTAATACTATTTTTTTGAACTATTGTATAATTGTAAAATGTAGGTAGATATTGTAACTGACTTTTAAGATGACTAAAACCTAAGCCCCCCCGTGACCATAAAAGCCACAGTCTGAAACATCAGGAGAAAATTGAAATATAAAAAAAAGACAGAAAATTGTTTTACTACAATTTTAATATTTAAATTGCATTTAATCTTTGTTATATTCATTTGTGAGATTTTTTTGGTTTTGCTATTGGATTTGATATGATCTTATAAAGTTATTGCTAACTCATAATTATATTATCATTCAAATGAAACTATTTTGCGGATTTTATGATCGTTTTTATATTATAACTTTCTCCCAATGTTTCTAAGTCAGCCTTTGTCACAGGGGGGACTCAACATTGAGAGAAAATTTAAAATATAAAAACTGATAAAATCCGAAATATAGTTTAATTTCAATATCACATTTGTGTAAACATAATTAATGATATAGTCTGCATTGATTACTTTACCAATAAAAAACATCATTCACTATCTGTCTCAGTGGTGTAGTTGTATATGGTATGATTGCAACGCTGAGATCTCAGATTCGAATCCAAGTCGGACAGTGATATTGGGTATTTTTAATCAGTATCAGACTTGAGTCTGGAATGCTTGATATGGCAATAGGTTCTCCAGTTATAAATATTATTAAGAAGCGAGTAGTTGTTATTAATACTGTTTGAGGCAAATAAAATAATACTGCACTGGAGCAGCCAATTGTTTATTGTTATGTATTAATATGTTCATGCTGTAACAGCCTGTAATTAAAACAGCACTGCAGCAATTACTTAGTGAATTGTTAAAAGTCTAAGTCTGGTGTATGTTTTGTTGGCTGTTCAAATAAATAAATAAAGCAAGAACTTAGAACCTGTGTGTTTGCTTACTTTAGATCTATCTATCTACTATCACATCATGGTATGGCAACAGTAGCATCTCTGCCTATTTTGAGGATTAGAAGGGTGAATGTGTGTGTGTCCTTCACAGTCTATTCTTGTAAACATTACTTCAATTTGGAAGGATAATCTTTGATCTTAACCAATAACTTGTAGAATGACTTGGAACTTGATCTAGCCATTTATTTATGGAATGAATGAAAATAACTTTTCTTGTTTTTATGTATTTATTGCACTTTATACATGCAAAGGCGGAGTTAATGTCACAGACATTCTCAGCCAGTCAACCTGAGGTGTAAAATAAAAATAAATAAAATAAAATACTTTATTTATCACGTAGGCGAACAAAGTTGCACTTATGATACGTCAAAAAAAGAATAAGAATAATTATTATTTCTAAACAACTATTAAAATTACTAATATAACTATGGACATTTTAAATTAGGGATAAAGTTTATACAAAAGGTACAAACTGAAGTAACCAGCTCGGGCTGGCAAGTAGGGGGAAATAGAAGGGTAACGCTTCGCGATCCTCACCGGCGAGGACATGAGCCCTAACCTAGCTAACCTACCAGCCTTTCACTAGCTACCTAAGTGATGACTACCCGAAGAGTAGGTGTAGAGATAAAAACATGTGTGTGCATGTTAATACATTAAAGCACTGATTCCTAAAGTGGGCCAGATGGACACCCAGGCGCCACGGGAGACTTGAGGGGGTCCAGGTGGGCGTGACCCAAAACTGGGTCCACAATTCATAAGCAGGGGTCCACGAAAATGTACCTGGTTTGATAGTAAAGTACTGAAATGTTGAATTGACTTCACCTATCTGTAGGCAGATAATATTGACAGAGGTCGTAAGAGGCACTGTGAGCCCAACATAATCCCCGCGATGCAATGGTTGGGCGGTAGTTGTGATGCACATTATCTGCAAAAACTAAAAAAAACAAAGTACTAGCAAAATTGTAAAAGTGGGCTATGAGAAAAAAAAAGTCTGGGAACCTCTGCATTAATGGTAAAAATATAAAATGCGAAATTTTGTGAGAATGGATGTATGTATGCATGTTTGTTCCTCTTTCACGAAAAATCTACTGAACGGATTTGAATGAAACTTTACAGTAAGTAATATTTGTTATACAGAATAACAAATAGGCTGCAATTCATAATGATTTTGCGTAATTTGGTCATATCACGTAAGTCGGAAAAAAATAGCTATCTTGGCGTACGCTGACTAAACTATTGTTGACAAAGATGATATATCGTAGGATTGTTTGTCTTGAATAGTTCTCAATAAAAGTCCGCGACGGCACATATCTACCTTTTGATGTGGAAGCCATTATGACCAAAATAGTGAGCCATAAATATAATTAAATCGGATACTTTTTTAGCGGGACTTATCCCGGAAAACTCTTCACGCAGGCGAAGCCGCAAGCAAAAGCTAGTTTAATTATAAATATATAGAAAATATCAAAGTCATAAACCAGACATTTTTTATGAGTCCGCCAAATCCAACGCAAGTATTCTCGAAGTTTGACTTTAAACATGACGATTCCTAGACATCTGAATTCCAAAGAGCGCATTCCGGAGAAATACAGATGTTTTAACTTCCTCTAAAAAGACTTCAATGAAGCATTTAACTGGTGGTAAGTCTCTCATATGTGAGAGTCCGCCTGGGTAGGTACCACCGCAATGTGTATTTCTGCCAAACAGTGTGTAGTCACTGTTGTGTTCCGGTTTGGACATTGTAGCCAGTGTAACTACTGGACATAAGACTTAACATGTCATGTCTCAGGATGGCGAGCGCTAAGAGGCGACTAATAGGGGCCACGAAGGAGGTCGTCGGCGGGCAGCAGGGGGCTGTCCGCCCTAGTGCATTTTTGTGCAATTTTGCACATGTTTCGGTTGATCCCCGGGATGGACGGCAGTGTGTAGTTGGCCTCACGCTGCCGTAGACGCCGAGGGCGTCCTTCGGTGCGCGGGGGCTTCTGAGCCCCCCCCCCTCCCCCCATAGGAGACGGGCCGCAAGGCGGCACCGCGCAGGGGTGGCTGCGGTCGTAGACTTAGACACTTCAACGTCAGAGGAAGCCCGCAGCCGTCCCAAATGCGCCGAAGAGAGCCACCGCGGAGTTTTAGCTGGTAGGCCGTGCATAGGTTAAGGTGTATATAGGGTTAGGGACTCGGCCCGGCGGTCGCCCGAAGGTCGTCATCAAATCCGGGCGGCTCAACGCCGGGCCGTAAGGCACGGTTACCCCAGCATAACAGCTCAGTCGCCCCCCACGAAGGCTGGGCGGTAGTAATATAAGGCACTTTCTCGGAGAAACAAAAAAAAAAATATGGCGAGCGTAGTGGTATACCAAACAATACTTTGTAATTCAAGGTGTTTGTGTTTCTACTGTTTATGGATCGTATCGCTTACCATCAGGCGAACGGGAAGCTCTTCTCGTCATTCAAAGCAAAAAAAAAATATAGCACACAATTTAAATATTATAATGTCAGTTTTAATGTCAATACTTTAAAATAACCTTGTGGTTATCTCTCTGAGTCAAGTTTAATTGACATATGAAACCAGTTTTAAACATTGTTGTGTAATAAATAACGGTCTCTGAACGCCCTCCCCCGAGCAAATAGCCTTGAGTATTCGTTTCATACATTTCCGGCGCACGATTTATGGCGGGAAGAAGCATAGGCTTGCGTATAAATTATTTAAAAAAAAAAATAGTTGTCTATGAAAATTTTTATGTAAATACTAATTGTTGTTAAAATGTCTGTTTAATGTTGGTTGCAAATTTAAATGATGTGTTCGAGATGCACGGAATCAAAATTAAAATTCTTTATTTATCACGTAAGCGAACGTAGTTGCGCTTAAAGTCAAGGTACATGAGAATATTTAATTATAACTTAAATAAAGTCGCTTATATAACTACTGACCTTTTATATTGGATATAAAACTGTTGAGAGTACAAAGTAAACAAAGAAGCCAGTTCAGGCTAGCAGGAAAGAACAACGAATTTAGTGGCATTTTTATTGTTAAAATAATGACACAATATCCACATTATAAAATATTAGAAAATACAAAAATATTATAAAAGATCCTTCTCCTGACAAAAACAAACACAACAAAATAGTGAAATCGGTCCAGCCGTTTACGTGTGATGGCATGACCAAGGGAAATAGGGATTCATTTTTATATACATAAGATGTAATAGTATTTGAGCAATTCAAAGAATTGTAATTATTGGCTATTGGGTGTAAGTGCGTACTTGTATCCCGCCACGCCATCTTTGTTTTTGTTTACATATTGTAATCTGTTAAAACTGTTGTGGATAATGAGTTGTTTGTTTTTAATCTGTGTGTTATGTTTTTTTTTATAGTTTTATAAATAAAGTTAAATAATAATAAAATGAACAATGTGTTCTTTTATTGTTTTTAATCTATGTGTCATGTTGTCTCTGTAGTTTTCAAAAAATTTATGTGTAATAAATTGTTCCAGGTTACCGCCATAGTCCATAATGTTCAAATCAAACCAAATCATCCAAATGGGGAGGTTCCTACAAAATCTGAAAATACCCTCATCCGCACAATGCGTGTGTTACCACAGTCAATATGTTCAGACCAGAGTGCATTCGACGCACAGCGATCAGCATAGACAAAAAGTAGTCATAGAGACCACAACGCCAAAGATTGTTTTAGACAAATTGGGTATAGACAAGAGGGAGCATAGAAAGGAGGTTTGGCGGGATAAAATATTGCCGTATGTCAAATTGGCGAGATGGGATAAGCCTGTAGGTATGTATATGTTTTACAAGCTTTTATTTAAATTGCAATAAAAAATTAAAAAATAAAATACTTTATTTATCACGTAGGCGAACAAAGTTGCACTTATGATACGTCAAAATAAAGCATAAGAACAATTATTATTATTTCTAAACAACTATTAAAATTAATTATATAACTATGGACGTTTTAAATTAGGTTTGTTTGTAAACACAGTGTATATGCAAGATTTTACCCGAACACTTAATACAGGGTCATTTTGACATCGCGTTACTAAATGAAACCACATACTTATCTACTTGGATATAACACTACAATAAGTTACTTGAGCCGTAAATGTAAAATAAAAAACGTGTAAGTTTCGAACAAAATAAATATTAATAAAAAGTCATTTTAATTTTACACTAATGCCACTACTACTACTCTAAGATAATTCGTCGCAGCGACATCATACTTTAACTCAGATATACACTCACACACGCCATATTCGCATTAGACTACAAAATGATCAGAAAATTTGAAAACTAAAACCAGGATTTTTGGTGAAAATATTAGTTATTAATGGATGATTTTTGGCACAATGTCAGCAAAGGTGAAGACGAGTATGTGGTTTCATTTAGTAACGCAATGTCAAATTGACTCTGTACATATCGATGCTTTATATATGGAGAGATTAAGATGTCCCCTAATTCAGTACGCTTTTGGGTTTTACGACAGCGGGATTATTTTTAGAAAAATCAGAGGTGTGTTTGGGTTTTGAATTTACGGACATTCGTCTCGGCAGTCCGTTGCACAACCAACTAGGCTATTGCCGTTTTTTTGATAAACAAATAAAAATAAAAAAATCATAATTTCCAGGTGTCTACCTCCTGTACTGGCCTTGTTCTTGGTCGATAGCATTGGCAACTGTCCCCGGGAACGTGCCTCTGCAAACCTCACTCCAAACAGCTGCTTTGTTCCTCGTTGGAGCTGGACTTATGCGAGGAGCTGGATGCACTATAAACGACATGTGGGACAGAGATGTCGATGCTCAGGTAATGTTCAAGATTTCTGGAGCTTAGGAACAATTTTGTACTAGATTTTGCTCGTGGGTTCGACCGCGTGAAGTTCTTACCTATATGCCGCTAAAAATATTATATATAATATAATAATATCAGCCCTGTATTATATACTGTCTCTCTGTTGGGCCTCCTCTACTGAGAGATTAGGCCTTAGTCCACCACGCTGTAGTGCGGGTAGACTTCACACACCTTCGAAATTCCTATAGAGAACTTCTCAGATGTGCAGGTTTCCTCACGATGTTTTCCTTCACCGTTAAAGCGAACGATAATTCACAAATACACACATAATTTAGAAAAGTCAGATGTGTGTTTGGGATTTGAACCTGCGGACATTCGTCTTCGCAGTCCGTTCCACACCCAACTAGGTTATCCCCGTTGTTTTATTATTATTCATTCATTCAATATTCAATAATTTATAACATTATATTTTCTAGGTATAATTAAGCCTCTAACACCCTTAAGAGTGCGAGCGCTTCCAAAAATCGGACTAATAGGAGGCCTATGTCCAGCAGTTTTTAATCAAATAGTCAACCTTCACTTACCGACCTAACCAATTGATATTGACCAAACGATACCGCGATGCAGCGGCCACGGCGCGCAACACGCCCTCACACGCGCAACAATTGACGCGCGACATTATAAAATACGCGAATATGTCGAGAAAATTATGCGGAATTTTACTGTATTTTTAAAAATATTATATGTTGTTTTTTTAATTATTTACGAAGGAATAAGTGAAAATTTTACGTTTAACCAACGCCATCTGTTGGCGTGTTCGGTAAACTTGAACACCAAGTTGGGTGTAAAAATGGAGGGAACATGATAAATGAAAGGGAGTTATTAGATTTATTAAAACTATATATTTAATTGAATTAATTTGTTTAGAATAATTACTTAATTACTATGCAAACAAAATGAACATAAACTTGTAAATTGAATAAGGTAAATGAAAAAAATCTGTAAATACATAGGTATCTAATATCAAATACATTATACTATATAGTTAGGAACAAATTTGTGCCTCAAGTTATTACTAATCTATACTATTATATAAAGCTGAATAGTTTGTTTGTTTGAACGCGCTAATCTCAGGAACTACCGGCCCAAACTGAAAAAATCTTTTTGCGTTGGATAGCCCTTTGTTCGTGGAGTGCTATAGGCTATATATCATTACGCTATACCCAATAGGAGCGGAGCAGTAATCGCTAATCTCAGGAACTACCGGTTCGAACTGAAAAAATCTTTTTGCGTTGGATAGCCCTTTGTTCGTGGAGTGCTATAGGTTATATATCGTCACGCTATGACCAATAGGAGCGGAGCAGTAATCAAACATGATGCAAAAACGGGGACAATTTATTAGTTTTGAGAGCTTCTGTTGCGTGCGCTGCGTAAACGGTTAAAGTTATGCAACAATAATGTATGACGGGATTGTTCCTCTTAAAAGTTCTACAAAAATATATTGTAAAACAAAGTCCCCCGCTGCATCGGTCTGCCCGAACGTGTTAAACTCAAAACTACTCAACGTATTAGGATAAAATTTGGTATGGAGACAGTTTGAGACCCTGGGAAGAACATAGGCTCCCGGGAAAATATATAGCGTGACTTTTATAACGGAAAACTTTAGCCCGAAAAACTTTATAACGCGGGCGGAGCCGCGGGCAAAAGCTAGTTATTAATAAGTCTTGTTTGAAATATCCGTATGAGATGTCACAGCGTCCTTAGATATTAATACAAAAATAATAACAGAAAATATGCTAATATTCGCATTGAAAACGTGCAAATCATGATGTGGAAAAATATGAAGTATTATATTGATGTTTTGCTATTTCACGATAGATTGAACCATCGCATGAGAGCAAGTATCACAATCTACCCAAAGTCCGCTCTATATAATCTTAGATATCTTTATAGAATACTAGCGACCCGCCACGGCTTCGCACGGGTGCAATGCTGATACTAAATACACTACAGAAAAACTGTATATAAAAACATAGCGGCCTGCTCTGGCTTCGCACGGGTATAAAATAACAAAATAACAGTATTTTTCCACTATTTAATGGAAGTTATTATACATATAAACCTTCCTCTTGAATCACTCTATCTATTAAAAAAAACCGCATCAAAATCCGTTGCGTAGTTTTAAAGATTTTAGCATACAAAGGACAGAGAAAGCGACTTTGTTTTATACTATGTAGTGACTAGTTGACCCGACAGACGTTGTCCCGTCATTACTACGAATTTGCAGCGCGCATTCTGTCAATCGCTGAAATTAACTTTTCTTAAATTTTCTAACGTTCCGCTCAACTTCCTTAATTTTTCCTTTCATAAGATCCTTCTCCTGACAATAACAAACACAACAAAATAATAATGAAATCGGTCCAGCAGTTCACGCGTGATGGCGTGACCAAGGGAAATAGGGATTCATTTTTAAATATATAGATAAATGCAGTCTACATAATAGACGGATTTTTGAAAAATCTCGTATTAGTGATTAAAATTGTTTGCAAAAATTCAAGAGGCAATCGCTTCAAAGTGTTCTTGTAAGCACAGGCAGTCCTCAACTTACGTCGAGCAATGTTTTAACACTACCTATTCCTCAAGAATACAATTGTTTCGATTTCCGGTATAGGAGAATTCATTTGTCTAACGTTACACACATATACCAAAAATAACTACAGATTTCATAAGTACATAATTATTTAAAGAACTTGCTTTTGAAAATGCAGTTCGTTTTTGAGTCCTTGTGGAACCTAGCTTAATCCATGTAAACATGAAATATATCTCGACTTTATAATATGTAAGCATAAAAAGCAATGTAAACAGTTTGACTACATCAGTGGCATAGTTGTATAACAATACGACTGTAAAAGTCGCGGGTTCGGACCCGGGTCGGGCAGTATATTTTTAACAAAAGAGTCGGCTTACTACATGTAAATTATAATTGAAATGTTTTGCAATAGGGGACCGGCCTTTGCTTGATTTTGTACATTATTCTATATTGAATGGTTAATAATACGAAAAAGAAGCACTCCTGCGAAAACTGCATAAAAATTGGTTAAAAAATGAGGGAGTAATACATATTTAAAATATTGTAACGTGCAGAAGTGGGCGCGATGTGGGGATATCGCTTCATCTCTTTCTTTCGCACGCGTCGTAATTCCCGATGACGTCACATGTGGGTATTTTGTCTCTTTTCTGTTTCGTGGTAATTACTCCTTCCACCGCAATTCAAAGACTTATAACTTGTTGATTTTTTACCGGATTTTAATAATTCCTTCTGTGTTATAATTTATATTATGTAAATATTTGATAATAGTAAAGAACGAAAATGAGCCCGGTACCCTATTGTTTCGCATATAATGAGGGCTGCAGTCAATGACGATTTACAAATAGACACGTCATAGACTAACAAAATTGCACATAAAACAGCGCACTCTTTACTATAGTCACATACTTGTACAGCCCTAGCAGCTCGCATTGATACGGCCCGAGTGTACCCGAGCGTTCCCGAGCGTCGACCGCCGTGGCCATCTAGTTTATTGGTCTCAGGTCGCCATGACAGTCGAATAAAATGCATTTATTAGTTAAAAATAAGTTAAATAGTGTATACTTTTTACTAACGTATGAAATGAAACGTTTTTTTAATTCACAGTTGAAGTATAATTTGTACATCGTCTAAAAACACAGGAAGGCATTTTATTTATAAAAATACAAAAGTTAGTAAGCCGATTAGCCGCGACAGTGGTTGGAGGTTGACTAAGTGAATGTCGGGCAATTACCTTGCATTCGTCTTGCCAGTATTGAGCTCGGACAACGTATCTATGTAATCAAAACATCTTAGCACATATCCCTGTACTGTGGTGTGTACCTATTACGTTCTGCCTTGTGGTTCAGAGAACAGCTAATTTTTTTTTCTTTCTTTCTTTTTTATTTTCTTCCAAGGCCCTGCAGTGGTTAAACTATGAGAGATCAAGATACCATTCCTAGATCTCCCACAGTGTTGACTGCAGTCTGTACAAAAAAATCAGTAAGGCTATCGTTGCAGGTCGAACGAACGAAAGACCGTCCGTTGGTGACTGGCGAGGTGTCCATGACCGGCGCCACAGTGTTCCTCGCGGCTCAGCTGTCTCTCGCACTCTCTGTGCTGTTACAGCTCAATTGTTATAGCGTGGTGTTGGGAGCGAGCAGTATGCGTAAGTATTAACTAATGGGGTAGATATATCAGCCCTGTATTATATACGTCCCACTGCTGGGCCTCCTCTACTGAGAGGGATTAGGCCTTAGTCCACCACGCTGTAGTGCGGGTAGACTTCACACACCCTCGACATTCCTATAGAGAACTTCTCAGGTTTCCTCACGATGTTTCCCTGCACCGTTAAAGCAAGCGATAACTCACACATAATTTAGAAAAGTCGGAGGTGCGTTTGGGTTTTGAACCGCGGACATTCGTCTCGGCAGTCCGTCCCACACCCAACTAGGCTATCGCCGCAATTTTATAAGTAAAAGAAAATAATATGAAAAAGAAATTCTTCGTGAGGAAACCAGCATATCTGAGAAGTTCTCTATAGGAATGTGGGTGTGTGAAGTCTACCCGCACTACAGCGTGGTGGACTAAGGCCTTATCCCTCTCAGTACTAGAGGAGGCCCGTGCTCAGCAGTGGGCAAGTATATAATACAGGGCTGATATTATATTATTATATATGCTAGATAAATAAAATACATTTATTTATATACAATTTATAAAATAAAATTAATTTTCAAGTTGAATCAGTAGTTTTTGCGATTAAAGCATTCAGAATCATCAGCGTTATATTTTTGTATGGATTAAACCTTTCAATCAATCATTATTATGACTCATTATACCGTGCAACCATTCATTCTCATTACTCATTACACCGTTCAACCATTCATTCTCATTACTCATTACACCGTTCAACCATTCATTCTTATTACTCATTAAACCGTTCAACCATTCATTCTCATTACTCATTACACCGTTCATTTTTTTCTGTTCCAGTTCTAGTAATAACGTATCCGCTAGCTAAAAGGTTTACAAACTACCCGCAAATCTTACTCGGCGCCACGTTCAACTGGGGCGCGTTGTTGGGGTACAGTGCGGTCCAGGGTCAAATAGACCCTGAAGTGTGTCTCCCGCTCTACGCAGGGTCTTTGGCGTGGACTGTAGTTTACGATACTATATATGCGCATCAGGTGAGCTTTTAGTTATAAAAACATTACGCTTTTATCCTAAAAGGGTAACCAGAGTACTATCAGCCGGTTTTAATAAAAGTTTCCAATATTAATCTCATGTCGAGGTCCAGTCAAACAGACTCGTAATCGTTTATAATATCTAATAATAATATCAGTCCTGTATTATATACTGTCCCACTGTTGGGCCTCCTCTACTGGGAGGGATTAGGCCTTAGTCCACCACGCTGTAGTGCAGGACTTCACACACCCTCATTCCTAAAGAGAACTCAGGTATGCAGGTTTCCTCACGATGTTTTCCTTCATCGTTAAAGCAAGCGATATTCACAAATACATAATTATAGAAAAGTCAGTGGTGTGTTTGGGTCCGTTCGTCCGTTCGTCCGTCCGTCGTTAGTAGTAGTAGTAGTCCATTCCACAACCAACTAGGCTATCGCCGCTTTTTTAAATTTAATAATGCATTTTTTTTCTCTGAACATAAATAACAGAATGTGATTGTATCGTGCGTGACATTAGTGTATTTTCAATGAGATTAAAGAATTATCAGTAGTCCTAGATCCAGCCCAGTGGGGGGAGGGGGGTCAGGACACCCGCTAGCCCCACCCTTTCGTGTATAATGGTAGAGGTTGAACTTAAAACATAGGCTCTATTATATCTTGAAAAAATCCTATCACGTTGGAGCCGCGAGCAAACGCTAGTATGAAAATAAAGCTGAAATACTGATTGCTATAAAAAGGTTACATTCCAAACATACGTTTTGTTTGTTCTTTTTATAGATGGGATTAAATAAAATAAATAATAAAATAAAATACTTTATTTATCACGTAGGCGAACAAAGTTGCACTTATGATACGTCAAAACAAAGAATAAGAATAATTATTATTTCTAAACAACTATTAAAATTACTTATATAACTATGGACATTTTAAATTAGGGATAAAGTTTATACAAAAGACTAGGTACAAACCGAAGTAACCAGCTCGGGCTGGCGAGTAGGGGGAAATAGAAGGGTAACGCGTCGCGATCCTCACCGGCGAGGACATGAGCCCTAACCTAGCTAACCTACCAGCCTTTCACTAGCTACCTAAGTGATGACTATTTAATCTTGTTAACTTCTCTTGTTGAGAATGTTTGTCCAATGTTTTCTCAGGACAAAGCGGATGACGCCCGTGTAGGCGTCAAGTCCACAGCGTTGACGTTCGGGACTCGCACTCGCGCCGCGCTGACGGCGACGCTGGGTGTGAGTGCCGCGTGTTTCGCGTGCGCGGGCGCAGCGGCGGGACTGTCGCACGCGTACTCGGGCGCGTTGGCCGCGTTCTCGGCCATTCTGGCGCATCAGGTACTAAAAACTTAAGCACAGATTTTTATGAATGGTATGGAGATAGTTTAAGACCCTGAGAAGGTTATAGACTATCCCGGGAAAGTATTCTGGCACATCAGGTACTAAAAAATTAAGTATGGATTTTTATGAATGGTATGGAGATAGTTCAAGACCCTGGGAAGGTTATAGACTATCCCGGGAAAGTATTCTGGCACATCAGGTACTAAAAAATTAAGTATGGATTTTTATGAATGGTATGGAGATAGTTCAAGACCCTGGGAAGGTTATAGACTATCCCGGGAAAGTATTCTGGCACATCAGGTACTAAAAAATTAAGTATGGATTTTTATGAATGGTATGGAGATAGTTCAAGACCCTGGGAAGGTTATAGGCAAAGAAAATATAGCGGGACTATCACGGAAAACTACTTCATAGATGAAGCCGCGAGCAAGTGTTTGATAAATGTATTAAAAAAACATAAAGTAAACAAATAAAATGTTTTATTCATCACGTAGGCGAACTTATGATAAGTCAAGGTACATGAATATTTAATTATTACTTAAATTAACTCGCTTGTATAACTGAAGACAATTTATATCACTACATAGTATAAAACAAAGTCGCTTTCTCTGTCCCTTTGTGTGCTTAAATCTTTAAAACTACGCAACGGATTTTGATGCGTTTTTTTTAATAGACAGAGTGATTCAAGAGGAAGGTCTATATGTATAACAACATCCATTAAATAGTGGAGAAATACTGTTATTTTGTTATGTTATACCCGTGCGAAGCCAGAGCGGGCCGCTATGTTTTTATATACAACGTTCACAGTTTTCTGTAGTGTATTTAGTATCAGCATTGCACCCGTGCGAAGCCGGGGCGGGTCGCTAGTTGGACATAAATTAAAGTCGAAAAGTAAGCAAAGAAGCCAGCTCGGGCTGGCAGGAAAGAAGATATAATCTTAATAAAGATAAAGGGAGGAACGCGTCGCGATCCTCACCGGTGAGGACATGAGCCCTAGCCTAGCTACCTAAGATGACTACCCGAAGAATACCCAACTACCCTATTATTTTGTCCACAGATCTACACGTTGGACACAGAAAACGCGCAAGAATGCGCGGCCAAGTTCAAATCGAACTCGTTACTCGGCGGTCTCATCCTATTGGGCATACTGGGCGGTGGGTACCATCAGTACAAAGAGAATAGCAGGAAGCAACCGCAAGACGCTGATAGTGCTAAGAGTTGCTTCTTTTAGTGGCTGGGGTTGGGGTGACAAGGGTGACAACGGGGGTGACATCTGATGAGGTTGACAATTAATATCTTGAGAGGTCATTTGATGCAGGTGACATCCAGTGAGGGAGACACCCGAAGGGGTGACATTAGTCGGGGTGACACATGGGGTGACAGGTAGGTCTCGTGTGGTGTCAATCTTACAAGACATCCGGCGAGGTTGACATTGCGGGAGGGTGACACTTCATGGGTGACAGGTGGGTTCCATACGGTGTAGTCCGTTTGTGTAGTTACCACCGTCTATTTTGCCAGTCCATTTGTCCAGCATTTATAGTTCAAAAATGAGGGTAGGTATATATTTAGATAATTAAAAATAGTGTATGAATTATTATAAAGTATCATTTTCATTTGAAGGTAATGAATTATTGCCAATTTGTAGAGATGGGTGGATGAAATATTTTAATATAATAACTAAAGGTTTTTTTGGTACAACATGTAGGTATCACCGAATATCGACCTTGAAACACCCTGTATAGTCAGGATATAGTAGGGTAAGTTCGGATCGGGTAATACCGGTTATCAAACTGCTAAACTGTAACCAATTTATTAGCAAAGAAATGTTACAAATTACTTAAATAAAATTGCAAATAATATTCAATAAGATATGTTCGCGTCGGCAGGCCGTGGGATCGCTGGGCTGATGGAATAAAAGAAGTTGCTGGACTTTACGTTTTATCACGCAGACTTACGTTCGTACAACGCGTCATGTAACACTGTTTTTTTAAACTTATAACAAAGGTATTTTAGCGACTTTCCGGTATTTTGCGTAACATAATTGTGAATATTAGGAAAACAAATGTTAGCAGTAGTTGATATAACGGTTTTACCCCGCTGTCCGAAATTACCCAACACAAAAAAAAAACATTATACCATTATAACGATAGTTGTATTTTTACTATAAAATGTGTTATAAAAAATCCACCTATCTCGAAACATCCTGTATAGTTATGTTGTTTTTAGGTGCTGTGACTAGTGAAGTAGATAATATAGTTAAACTTATTAATAATGAAATTATCAAATGTAGATACAGGGTGGTTCTAAATGAAGGTATCAATAAAAGTCAATATTATTTCTAACTTGTTGGTGAAGTGAGACTATAAAAATTGGATTTTTTCATCAATAATTTAGAATAGCAACTCTAAAAGCAAAATATAGATTATTCTCGACTTATTAAACATTGCAAATGAATTAAGTGAATATGATAAATATTTTGTTATACCAGTTTCATAATTCAAAATCACTAGTCTCTCATTATGTGAGAGACCGCAATGTCTATTTCTGCCGCTAAGCAGCAGTGTGTAGTCACTATTGTGTAGTTTGAAGAACATTGTAGCCAGTGTAACTACTGGACATATTTAACATCTCATGTCTCAGACGAGCGCAATGGAATACTAAACACTTTGCAATTCAACCTTTGTTTTGCCACACCCTGTATATACATACTAGGCTTACGTCGATTTGAGCCGAATCGAAGTGCGTCGAATCGAGTCGCATTTAATTGTACGTAGATACGAAATAGTTTGGAGTTTAAATCGTAATTTCGCTCATTGATATTCAAATTACATATTTTGACTAAGATGTTTTTATTAATGGTAAATATATAATATTAATTTGGCATACTCGGCTCATTTTCGATCATACTGTGCGTTGGATCGTTTATTCGTATTTACGTCCAATAGGGGACCGTCCTGCGTTTGATTTCGTACATTATTCTATATGTAATAGTTAATAATACGAAAAAGAAACCCTCCTGCGAAAACTGCATTAAAATTGGTTAAAAAATGAGCCAGTAATTCATATTTTAAATATTACTATGTGCCGAAGTGGGCGCGAAGTGGGGATATCGCTTCATCTCTTTCTTTCGCTCGCGTCGTAATGCCCGATGACGTCACATGTGGGTATTGCGCCTCTTTTCTGTTTCTTGTTACTTACCCCTTCTACCGAAATTGAAAGTGTTATAACTTGTTGATTTTTTACCGGATTTAAATAATTCTTTCTGTGTTATAATTTATATAACGTAAATATTTGATAATAGTAAAGAACAAAAATTAGTCCGGTCCCCTATTGATTCTACCACTAAGGTAAGCTACAGAACGGTGACGGATCCGAAGTAATTTGGTAGTAGAGTTAAATCCGAAGTTAGTCGTTTCTTCGTTTCGGACCGACGTTTCGATGTTTGTCGAAGTAGACCCTCAGTTACTAATGGACGCAGTAAATATACCAGAATTAATGCGATTCGATTCGACTCGGCGCGCCTAACTACGCTAGCCGTAAGACAGGCTTGTGTTTGAAATGCAAGAAAATCTACGGTACTAATTATATAGAATTTGTCTAAAATGTAAACAAACTGGGAGTTATCGCTTGCTTTAACGGTGAAGGAAAACATCGTGAGGAAACCTGCATACCTGAGAAATTCCCATTCCCACTGTCCATGTCCCACTGCTGCACGGGCCTCCTCTACTACTGAGAGGGATTAGACCTTAGTCCACCACGCTGTAGTGCGGATTGGTAGACTTCACACACCTTCGAAATTCCTATAGAGAACTTCTCAGATGTGCAGGTTTCCTCACGATGTTTTCCTTCACCGTCAAAGCGAACGATAAATTCACAAAGAATACACACATGATTTTAGAAAAGTCAGAGGTGTGTGCCCTTGGGATTTGAACCTGCGGACATTCGTCTTGGCAGTCCGTTCCACACCCAACTAGGCAATATCCATATCAAATTGAAAAAATAAATACAAATGTATTAAAGTTGATTTTGATATACAAACTTAGTTATGAAATATATGTTACTTTTAGATGAATTCTATAAAAAAGAAATATATGGGGTTGTACTAAACCAAAGAGTATTTAAATACTTTAGGGGACTGTGGGTAAGTGTATAAAAATATAGATTAGTTTATTTTTTAATGAGGCCATACTAATGGGTAATTTTACCTTATTATTGTTCTAAATAGGTTTTTAAATACTGCAAAATGGGGTAAAAACATCGATATATATGTACTACGTACTAGATTTGGCGTTCCGAACATTCACTGTGTTCAACTGAAGTGTACTGCAATCCATTGAAACTGACTTTAGTATGGTCAATATTGACAGCTTGTGGTTGTACGGAGTGGCGCTCAATATAAGAACTCGAGTCTAAATGTAAACCTGGATGTGAATTAAAAATATTAGTCAAATAAGTAAAATTAATTGTTCAAGTGAATAAATAGGTTATAACAGTGACGTTTTAGTCGCCATTTCAGTTCAGATTTTGAACAAATAGTTTATATGGATGTTCGTGTCTATAGAATATACGTCAATGTACGTTAACTGTTAGTATGGTTTGATCAATTAAACATGTTGTAGTGATTGTTTTTTGTTGTAAATATATTCTTGCCATTGGTTTTTGTGTTTTATTTGCTTTTAAGTTTAATTTGTTGGAAGTAAGACACTCATATACGATAGTTTGTCTCAGTACCACCGCTATGTTTTTACAGTCGCCGGCTAGTGTGCTAGCTCCGGTTTGATGGACCTGTTTTTGACATACACACACGCGCGATTTACACACACACACACATACACACACACACACACACACACACACACAAACGCACGCACGCGCGAAATAACATACACACACACACATGTAAAATCTCTCACGCAGAAACGAAAAACGCGCACGCGCACACATACATACACAGACACACACATATACACGGAGAGAGAGAGAAAGAGAGAAAGGCACACACAGTTAAATTACTCCTTTTATTCCTAAAAGACCAAACAGTGGCGCAGCGAATGTTTCACAGTTTTTGCTATGTGTATTCCTTGCCATGGTAGAGGCAAGCCTGAGCAGAAGCCGATATCAACTCAGCTTAAAAGTCATATACTACAACAATTACAATAGTTTAATTTTTTTTTCGTTTAGCTTTTGCTCGCGGCTCCGCTTGCGTGAAAGTCCTAAAGAAAAGTAGATAAAAGCCCCGCTATACATTTTTCTAGGATAGAAAGTAGCCTATGTTCTTCCCGGGGTCTCAAACTATGTTCATACCAAATTTCATCGAAATCCATTTAATACTTCTTTGGTTTTTCGCATTCATACATGCAGACATGTGGCGGGAGTCTTATTTTATAATGTACTAGCTTTAGCCCGCGGCTCCGCCCGCGTTATAAAGTTTTTTGGGCTAAAGTTTTCCGTTATAAAAGTCACGCTATATGTTTTCCCGGGAGCCTATGTTCTTCCCAGGGTCTCAAACTGTCTCCATACCAAATTTCATCTGAATACGTTTGGTAGTTTTTGAGTTTAACACGTTCAGGCAGACAGATGCAGCGGGGGACTTTGTTTTATATTTTTTAAAACTTATTAAGAGGAACAATTCTGTCATACATGTTTGTTGTGTAACTTTAACCGTTTACGCAGCACACGCAACGGACTTTCAAAAGGAAGAAAAACCTTCATTATTGCAACATTTTCCATTGATTCCGCTCCTATTGGTCATAGCGTGATGTAGCCAATAGCCTTCCTTAATAAATGGACTATCCAACACTAAAATAATTTTTCAATTCGAACCAGTAGTTCCTGAGATTAGCGAGTTCAAACAAACAAACTCTTCAGCTTTATATAATATTATAGATTATAGATAGACATTATGATTTCTTGAAATTGTAGTTTTATTTCGACGGGGAAGTAAACAATTTTACAGAATCATGATTTTATTAATATCGTATTAATTTAACAACTCCCTATATGACATTTCTATGATATTCCGCCTTATTTCTATTGGTAGTAAAGCGTAAATAAAATTAACTACACATCTATTCGCAAAAGCGGTATCAGGGAAACCTTATTTCGAAAATATAGTTGTGTATGTAAAACTGAGATAGAGATACTCTTTAAAGTTTGTAACAAGTTCTAAACAAGATACCGTTATTTAAGTAAATTCATTGGATTGGTATTTCTTTAAGCTATCTGACGACATGAAAATCAAGATTTTGATTTTTTTTTAAATACCGCTTTTGAGCTTAGCACGGCAGTATTTAAAATTTAGTTCCTGAGATTATCTTGTTCAAACAAACAAACTCTTAAGTTTTATATAATAGTATAGATTCCTCGCGATAATCATTCTATCTGAATTATATTTCGCAGTATGTTTATATACGCCATGCATTTCTAATGTAAAATGTTTGAGTTTTATAGCAGTTGTTGGAAGGCGATATGATTTTTTACGTAGTATTTTTAGTAGGTAAGTTTATTTTAAAAAGGATTTATGTTTACGCGAATATTCATAGAAATAAAAAAAAATGGATAGCGTCAGACTACAAAAAGTTGTGAGTTTCTGCGTAGATCGGAACGTCATCGGTTAATTTTTAATTATTTTGTATAATTATAGCGACGGTTAAGAGGCTAATTGACTTAAACGATTTTTTTTGCGACACTAAATTTCTTCACCGTTAAAGCAAGCGATAATTCACAAAAAATATACACAACTTCCGAAAATGCAGAGGTATTTTGAACTTCCTGACTTTCTCGTCTGTCCGTTCCACACCCAACTAGACGATCGTCACTTTAATTTATCAATCAGAAAGAAATAAAATCAGATAATTTTTGATCTACGTATCAAAGAGCGGGCTTCGTCCCTTCTCGACACTCTACTGATAATCTCAAGAAAACTTACTTCGTAAATTGTTACTATAACCACCTTTATTTGTAATCATTTGGTTAAAAAAATCAGATAACTTAGGGTCAATCAAATAATTGACATTTTAGAAATAACTGTTATACTTAATTTGGCATTTTAGTTTTGCAAAGTTTCACTAATAATGTAGAAGCAACTCACAAAATGTCTGCAACTGTTAAACCGAAAATGGATAGAAATTTATACAAGAAAACAGCTGAATTAATTTATTTAATTAACGAAATATACAATAATGATGAAGATATATCAAAGGGTAAGTTATTTATTTATAATAGGGTACTATACTTATTTTTGTTCTTTACTATTATTAAATATATATCACTACATAGTATAAAACAAAGTCGCTTTCTCTGTCCCTATGTCCCTTTTGTATGCTTAAATCTTTAAAACTACGCAACATATTTTGATGCGTTTTTTTTTAATAGATAGAGTGATTCAAGAGGAAGGTTTATATGTATAATAAAATCCATTAAATAGTGGAGAAATACTGTTATTTTGTTATGTTATACCCGTGCGAAGCCAGAGCGGACCGCTATGTTTTTATATACAACGTTCACAGTTTTTCTGTAGTGTATTTAGTATCAGCATTGCACCCGTGTGAAGCCGGGGCGGGTCGCTACTGTTACATAAATTATAACACAGAAGGAATTATTAAAATCCGATACAAAATCAACAAGTTATGTCTTGGAATTTCAGTGGAAGGGGTAAATAATTAGAAATAGAAGAGAGGCGCAATACCCACATGTGAAGTCATCGGGAATTATGACGCGTTCGAAAGAAAGAGAGTAGGGTCAATTCCCTGTCCACGTAAAAAAAAATATATTTTAAAATCAGATTTAGAAAATTCCATTATTTACCATGGGGGAAAATTAATAATAATATCTATTCGTTCCCATAGGGTATCTATTTCTATGGCATCCTTAATCTTCTTTATTTGCTTCGTATTAAAAAAATAGTTTTTTCAGAAGTAGGAAATTATGTTAATACCCATAACAACCGTGAGATGGCGTTAAAACAAGTTATGAAGTTAATACAAAAGAATTACGATGCAAGCAAAGTGTACAAAGAAAGACCAAAAGTTAGAATGCATTTTATTAGTAATCCTGAAGTTTTGGAACAATTTAAAAGCGTTTTAGAAGAGAAAGAGTGAGTATTTCATACTAGGTTTGCTTGCTTGTGTGGAAAGATCTTTTTATTGCTTTGAATGACGAGACGAGCTTGCCGTTCGCCTGATGGTAAGCAATACGATCCATAAAAAGTAGAAACACCAACATCTTGAATTACAAAGTATTGTTCGGTATTCAACTGCGCTCGTCCTGAGACATGAGATGTTAAGTCTCATTATGTCCAGTAGTTACACTATAATGTCCTTCAAACCAAAACACAACAGTGACTACACACTGCTGCTTGGCGGCAGAAATAGACACCAATACCAGTCTCGTCTAATGCTGCCTAACTAATCAAAGAATTACTATCTTGTTATAAACCGAGTTTCGATAATGATGTAGGTAAATGGTATAGCAGGAAAAAGATAGTAAAATCTATAATTTATTTAATATTACAGACATAAATAACTATAAGATATTATTGCACAAAGTAATCAGATTTGATAATGTGTAAATGGCTCATACTACACTTTTGTAAACGTTTTTTTATAAATTAACTAGCTGACCCGACAGACGTTGTCCCGTCATAACTATGAATCCTTCTGACAATAACAAATACAACAAAAAAAAAAAGTGAAGTCGGTCCAGCCGTTCAAGCAAGGGATCAATATTCAAGGGAAATAGGGATTCATTTTTATATATATAGATATAAGATATATTATGTAGTGTTTACTGTCTTTAATGTGGTCTGGAGACTCTTAAAATCTCCAAAAAGGCCTTATTTAAATCCACAGCTGCCTATTTTTGCTTAAACTTTGAACAATAAAGCCCATCGGGTCCTTGCACTTAATTTCAATGATTTTTTATCGCCTATATTTTGTTACGAAAGAGTAACATTGAAGACTGGGTGAAATAGGTCTGTATTCTAAAACCCGTAATTAATAATATCACTAGCTATCAGTGGCGAAAGGCAAGGGCTTCGCCAGCCGATGGCTCGGGGGGGGGGGGGGGTAATTGATATGGAGAATGAGAAAAGTATGAATTGCAGGTAAAGTCGAGAGCACATGTTCCTTCCACACTCCTGTTCGCTTTAACAATAACATAGAACAGAGCGTGAGCGTACGGGATATTAGGAATGGAATTGGTGAATTCATTCGAGTTTCGACGTACGGGTATGATCGACCAAGCGTGTCAAACTTAGGAGTTTGGTTGCATTACATTTGGCAACTTTTTTAGAATCTCTTGTCACTCCCCCCCCCTCCTCTGGCGACACCATTGGCGCTATGTGATATTTTCCAAAGGGAACCTGACACGAAATATAGGTACTAATACATGAATGCAGTCTGCAAATCGTTCTGATAATTAGATTCTACAAATAGGCAAGTCGGAAGAGTCGAGTTGTATGGATCCTTCGCCATTGCTAGCTACATTGCTTTCCAAAATTCCACAGATCGAGTTCATACGAGGACGAAAGTGTCGCAAGCAGGAAGTTAAAGGAAATCCTCAGGAGTCTGAGGCGACAGGCTGTTTTCCGAATAGACGATCGTAAGCATTCTTATTTTTATTTAAAATTTTATTGTACAAGCGGCGATAGCCTAAATAGGTGTGGAACGGACTGCCAAGACGAATGTCCGCAGGTTCAAATCCCAAACACACCTCTGACTTTTCTAAAATCATGTGTGTATTCTTTGTGAATTTATCGTTCGCTCTAACGGTGAAGAAAAACATCGTGAGGAAACATCGAAGAAGTTCTCTATAGGAATTTCGAAGGTGTGTGAAGTCTACCCGCACTACAGCGTGGTGGACTAAGGCCTAATCCCTCTCAGTAGTAGAGGAGCCCGTGCAGCAGTGGGACAGTATATAATACAGGGCTGATATTATTATTATAATTATTGTACACCATAAGTATTAAAAAACAAAACAAATATGTATACCTATACATATGATGGAAATTATTTAAACATCGGTGGTACAAATGGCGGTCTTATCGCTCGAGGCCATCTCTACATGAAGTGTGCTTAATCCTTTCCTATAAGATACGCGTCCAGTGACGTAGCGTGGGTTTTCACTGTTTGAGGACCCAAAATTCGTTGCACCAATCTTTATCTTAAATTTGATCAATTACTTCTATAATGTATTTTATTTTTAATATTACATATATTATTATTACTGTAAAACTCATACTTTGTTTGTTACGTATAGATCTTTTGTGTTAAATAAAGATATGTTTCTTTTTCATTTACATTTACAGCTGAATCACAGGAGAAAACAGTTCCTGAAGAACAGCGAAATGCAGAAGCAATACAGAAAAGTGCAGAAGACAACGAAAAAGCATATCCACTAAAAAAATCAAACGTCCATAACAGTAGAAAAAAAGAAGAAAGCAAAGAAAATATAGAAAACAACGCATGGGACGTAATAACTAAAAAATACGACTGGGATAAAGATAATTGGGATGCGAAAGATAAAAAAGATTGGGGAGGCAAAGGTGGTAATATATCAGATGAGAAAAAAAGCAAAAAGGATGTTTGGGGGAAAGACAAAGATATGTGGGATGATAAAAAAGACAAAAAGAAAGAAGACAAATGGGACGATTGGGGACAGAAAGATAAAAAAGATAAGAATAAAGGACTGAAAGAAGAAAAACATCTACAAACTCGACGAATGGGGCCAGAAGGAGAAAAATGATGCACGGGATGATGTAGGTAAAGATAAAAAGAAGGATAACTGGGACGATTGGGGGGAAAAGAACGATAAAAAAGACAGCACATGGGATGACGTAGGAAAACACAAAAGAAAAGATAACTGGGACGATTTAGGACAAAAGAATGATAAAAAAGACAAGTGGGATACTGGTAAAGACAAAAAGAAAGATAGCTGGGACAACTGGGGACAACAACAAAAGAAAGAAACCTCAAATTGGAGTGTTAAACTAAAAAAGAAAGTTGACATTAAATGGGAACAGCCTAAAAATAAAAGAAAAGGAAGCGACACGAAAGATAAAAAGAACGATTGGGACACTAAATGGCAGAAGAAAGATAACTGGGATAATTGGGAGGCAACGACGCGACAAAAACGAAAAACAACAAAAAGAAAGAGCGAGAGTTTTAAAAAGATTAACGAATGGGAACATTATATTCCCAAAGTCCAGAGTAAGCCTAAAAGACACGAATATGACAGAAATATCCCGGCTGGCGCTTTTGGAAGGACGTCCATACCTTTTGTAGGAAAAAAGGGAATATATGAAGATAAATAAAATGTTTTACAGTTGCTTTCGTTTAATTACCTAACCCTTCCCTGAGTCTTTTTTATATGTGTTAGACAGAGACCTCACTACACCTGATGGTAAGTGGAGTGCGGTCCAATAGAATGTCAACTGACGAGAGATGATTACCGCTCAGTCGACACAATTATGCCTGTTGGATATACACAGGCTGATCCCGGAACGCGACACACGTGGGCCATTATGAGTTTTTAATAATAATCCCCTCCTAGCCGAATTTCGGCCACGACGGCCAATCTCAACGGAGATCAGCCATGCAGGAGATGAGTGCACAAGTGTGTGCGCAATACACAAGCACTCTCTGCTCCTTCACTCTCATAGTCAGGTGAGACGGGAATCCGACATGACCGGAGAGAGATCAGGCGCAGGACCAACGGCTTTACGTGCTTTCCGAGGCACGGCGGTATCACACCGCCAACTTCCTGACTCCGAGCTGCGACTGAGTAATTTTTTAAGATGGAAATCCCAGTCACAATTATTTTGGCCCGACCCGGGATTCGAACCCGGGACCTCAGCACGGTAGTCGTACTTGTACCATGTATAATTATAACTACGATAAGTTTTAACACCTTGTGTATGGTCGCTATCCGGGCTGATATAAAATATATCCACCAGCAAAACTTGAGAGCCAATTGTGAGCACTGTTATATGGTTTGAACATTGTAATTAGAATTACTGGCCATTATGGGTATTAGCTATTACAAGCGGCGATAGCCTAGTTGGTTGTGGAACGGACTGCTGAGACGAATGTCTGCAGGTTTAAATCCCAAGGGCACACACCTCTGACATTTCTAAAATTATATGTGTATTCTCTTTGAATTATCGCTTGCTTTAACGGTGAAGGAAAACAACGTGAAAGACCTGTATACCTGAGAAGTTCTCTATAGGAATTTCGAAGGTGTGTGAAGTCTACCAATCCGCACTAAGCCAGTGTGGTGGACTAAGGCCTAATCCCTCTCAGTAGTGAAGGAGGCCCGTGCCCAACAATGGGACAGTAAATAATACATAGCTGATATTATTATTATATTATGGGTATTAAAATCTCGTCTCAGAAAATGGCGGTCAAGGTCCCAGGCGAAAAAAAAGAACAAGTGAAGTGAAGTGAAGTGAAGTGAAGCCTCGGACGGACCCAAAAATAGTTCCTCAGTTTGAACGGTTTCAACGGTAAGATCTTAAAAAAGGTCTGTAAGCGCGAAGCCCCGGGCGGTTGCCGCTTAACCTCTCCTTAAGGCTGCTCCTGGTATCAGATGAGCGTAGTGGAGTCATCATCAACATCAGCCTTAGATTGTATACTGTCCCACTGTTGGGCACGGGCCTCCTTTACTACTGAGAGAGATTAGGCTTTAGTCCATCACGCTGTAGTGCGGGCAGACTTCACACACCCTCGAAATTCCTATAGAGAACTTCCCCAGGTATGCAGGTTTCCTCACGATGTTTTCCTTCACCGTTAAAGGAAGCGATAATTCACAAAGAATACACACATATTTTTTTAGAATAGTCAGAGGTGTGTGCCCTTGGAATTTGAACCTGCGGACATTCGTCTCGTAGTGGAGTGCCAAGCAGAAACTCACAGTAAGTGAACACATTTCTCTTGCATTTTATCCTCAAAGAGGTTCCTATTATCTAGACAGAGGAACCTTTTACATCGGTCGCCATAATCAACACGGGGGTGAACCTACGAATGGCACACTGGAATCCGCCGGCTTAGCGACTTTAGGGCCCTGGAGGAAAATTGGGAGGGGATAGCTGGGAAGGAAGTATGGGGGAAGAAACTCTTAGGATGGGAAGAGGGGAGAACGAGCCCTCATAGGCCTCAATGTGTTACAGCCATGAGGTATACACTGAACTGTGTGTCTAGAGCGACCAATGTCCCCCGTGCGGACGTGAGATGTGGAGACAGAGCGCACAAGAATTCGAAGGACCTAAAGCACTCTCCTAAAAGTCCAGTGTGTTGGTATCAGCCGCCCTTCTCAGGCTAACATACGTGTCATTTAAAAAATATATTGGGCAAGTCAAAGTAATTTTGAATAGCTATAAAATATAACACTTTATTATTGCAATAAAAATGAAAGAATTTATATACGCTAACATATTTTGTTGGATGTGTAAGTTATTTATAAATATATTTATTTTATTTCTTACTGATTGAACACTATACATTTATTTAATATTTATTTAATGAAGCAATTTAAAAATAATCTTATTCTAGTGGTTAAAATATCCTGTAGAAAATATGATTTGGAAGCGGAGGCAGTAAAACTCTACGGAGAAGACTTCGATACAGTTCTCAAGAGGTTCAGAAAGACACCTGATTATTTAATGATTTTAAATGATAAGGTAACTTCATTTTGCCCGTTGACCCACGTGAGTTGCATTTCGGGATCTCCGCCCGTATTAAAAACAAATGTGAATTCAAAATTCTCAGATTAAATAGAGAAGACATTGGCAAGAATGTTATACAAAAAATGCGTCTATGCAATGGTTAATCTACCGTCAAATAGCAAAACACTGATGTAATATGTTATTTTTATTCCGGCGCCACACATAGCAAAAATATTTGAACTCTTACCTGAACACTTGTTTGAACTCATGTGTGGCACGGGTATTTGCGTATTTGTGCAAAGTTTGTTTAAATGTTTGCGTATTTGCCATTCGGTATCGGTTTTTCGACCAAACATCAAAGCGTTCAAAGTAATCGAATTGAAGGAGAAACGATTATATGGAAACTCAAAAGTAAAAGCCATAAAAATTGAAATTTGGTCAGTGTCTGTAAGTGTTCAAATGTGTGGCAAAGTGTTTGTTCAAATATTTGTCTGTGTGTGGCGCCGGGATTATATTAATATCTAAGGAAACTATGACATCTTGTCACATGGACATTTCAAATAAAATCTATTACCAATTGGAAATAACTTTGGAGCACAAATGTGATCCCAATATTTGGTCTATAACTAACTATACTGTGTAATGTCTGTGCGAATCGAATATGCTCGTTAGTTAAAACTTATACGTTTTAGATGAAAGAACTCAATGAAAATCAGAAGGATATGGGAATGCAAACCTTGTACTATTATATTGAGAAGCTAAATTCGAAGGTAGAAGAAATGCTGGGCTTGGATAAAGAGAGGGAAATGTCCACCACTAGCAGCAAACCCCAGAGGTAAGTAACTTACTGATTCAAATAAAAAAATAAAATGTATTTATTGTTTAGTTAATAGTTTATATCAGCCCTGTATTTATACACTGTGCCATTGCTGCACGGGCCTCCTTTACTGGGAGGGATTAGGCCTTAGTCCACCACGGTGTCCTAGTGCGGATTGGTAGACTTCACACACCCTCGTAAATTGCTATAGAGAATTTCTCAGGTATGCAGGTTACCTCACGATGTTTTCCTTCACCGTTAAAGCAAGCCATAATTCACAAAGAATATCCAAATGATTTTTTAGAAAAGTCAGAGGTGTGTTTGGGATTTGAACCTGCGGACATTCGTCTCGGCAGTCCTTTCCACAACCAACTAGGCTATCGCTTTCAAACATTTCGCATAAATAAGTATAAATTTACTGATACCTTTTCCAGCTTCTTCCGTGATCACTTCGCGCGTCGTCAGCAAGAGAGTCCCGACTCCCAGAACGGAGTCCAGAAACTGGATTCCTATCCAGCACTATCCGCAGCGCTGTCTGTTGCTGAACGAAACTCATACATGGACCTCGGGTTTCAATATGCTGGGTTTGTTTATTCATTACTGTATCTCTATAAAGAATAGACATGATTTCTTATGTTTACGCGAATTTGAGACATTGAAATCAAACTATTTTCGGATTTTATCGTGGTTATCATATATATTTAACATAAAAAAACAAATAATTGAATTGGATTATTTGTTCTTTTTTACCGACTTCAATAAAGGAGGAGGATCTCAATTCGACTGTATGTTTTTCTTGTGTTTGTTACCTTACCACTCTTGATTGGGTAAACCGATTTCAATGTTTCTTTTTTAATTTGAAAGCTGGTTGTTGTTGGACCCTTGAGTTCGGGGACACATCAGAAAACTCTTAAAATGATGTCAACGTATATTTTACCTCAGAATTTTTGACTGGGTGAACCGATTTTGATAATTCTTTTTTTATTTGAAAACTGGTCCTTCCCTTTTGGTATAAATTTAATTGTTGTTCGGTTGACTTCGGAGATACATCTGAACACTCTTAAAATTATGTCAACTATGAGGTCCTCATCGTGGGCTGGCCATATCTGTCGTAGGACTGATGCCCCCTGGAGCAGACAAGTCCTGGAGTGGAGACCGCGTCTCGGTATGCGTAGGACGAGCTCCGACCCGCTGGTCCGACGACATACGCAGGATCGCCGGTGGACGCTGGATGAGGAGAGCGGAGGACCGAGCAACGTGCCGCGCTCTAGGGGAGGCCTATGTTCAGCAGTGGACAGTTACATACTGATGATATGATGTCCTCAATATATACTGATTTTCCTAACACAAAAATTTAAAAAATAAAACCTTTTATTAAAAATTTTACTGCCATTAAAACCACTAAAAACCAAAACAAAATTAACATTATCTATATACAGTTTAACAATTTTGAAGTCGGTGCCTAATAAAAATTAAATATTAGTCATTAAAATTGCTAGTTTAGCTAGATAAATACATGAAATATACGAAAACAATGTCATTTCTTTTTAGTTAGATAAAAATAACATATTGTTATGTTCTTTAGTGGTTTAAGATATTTAAAGCTTCGAAATAGACGTTCGAAGCGCAAATAAGAAAACCTCTGTTCAGTAATCATTAAAGAATTTACAAATACTCATTAAATCTAAAAATTTTCTCTACTAACTATTTAGACAACAAAATTTTCTATAATAATTACTAATTCATATGTTTTTAAAATAATGTTTTGATGGATATTATCTCCTTCGAAAAGTGCTGTTTTTGAGACATACGGCGCGCGGATGCGTAAACGTTCTTAATTAGTGATCCATTTTTATTTGAATAATTAATGATTCTTATTTCAGACATATAATCCACACTATAATCAAAAGCATGGGCCCTGATGACGAGTCCCCGGTGAAGTCGACCCGCCTGCCGTACGGTGGTGACCATCGCCACGACTTCACCATCACTACTACCACAGAACACGTACATGTTCATGAGGTAATCGATCATTATCCACTTCCTCAGTGGCGTAGTTGTGTTACTGTAATTGCAGTGTTGAGGTTTTGTGTCTGATCACTGCTGCACGGGTCTTCTCTACTACTGAGAGATTAGGCCTTAGTCCACCACGCTGTAGTGCGGGTAGACTTCACACACCCTCAAAATTCTTATCGAGAACTTCTCAGGTATGCAGGTGTCCTCACGATGTTTTCACCGTTAAAGCAAGCGATAATTCACAAACACACGTAACATTAAAAAAGTCAGAGGTGTGTTTAGGTTTTGAATCTGCGGACATTCGTCTCGGCAGTCCATTCCACACCAACTGGGCTATCGCCGCTTTGAATGTTTTTATATTTCAGGTGACACCTTCAGTTACTGACGTGGCTTCTACAGTCGCTCCTGACCCTTCACCAGCGCAGGGCTTCAAATACAGATACAAGGCTCAGAGGAGTTAATAAACCTTAAACAATGTTGTTTTATTTAGAAAAACAAACAGCACATAATTCGCTGTCTTAATAAAATAACGACGTATTCCAAAATTGTTAATTTGAAAATCGTCAACTCATTTGTGTTTGCGACCTTTTTTATTTTTCCTTTTTTTTCATGCTATAGGTTTCATTTTTGATTTATCTTTAACAAGTTCAATTTTATAGCAATTTAAAAAAGGTCGTATACAGTAATGAGTGTTTTGACGATTCCCACAAATCAACAGTTTTGGAATAGGTAATTATTTTATTAAGACAGCGATATTTTTAACATATGAAGTAAAATTAATTTTTGCATTAACCAGAAAGTTAAAAAAAATTAGGCAACGCTCCGGGCGGAGTAAGAATTCTCTGGTTATAGTTTCGTCGGTAAGATAGTAAAGAAGGTCCTCCAGGAAACCGCGCGAGGCCGTGAGCGTTCGCCCGGTTCGCCTCCCCCTACAGCCGCTTCTGATAATGTAGTGTTTTTCTTGACATCAAATTTGACTGTCTCCATGTCTTTGGGATGACTTGCGACTTGACTACCTCCGTGTCTGTGAAATGTATATCGCACTGAGCATGAGCATCACCAGGCTGTGGCCCAGATGGAGGGCGGGAGAGGGGGGGGGGGGGCTGAGCAAGAACATCGGTAGCCGGTGGCCCGGGGGTGCAAGTTGATTTGGAGAATGAAAAAAGTATGAATTGTAGGTAAAGTCGAGAGCACATGTTCCTCCTCCACTCCTGCTCTCCCGCTTGAACAATAACATAGAGCTGAGCGTGAGCGTACGGAATATTAGGAATGGCATTGGTGAATTCATTCGAGTTTCGACGTACGGGAATGATCGATCAAGTCAAGTCAAAGACTTAGGACTTTGGATGCTTTACATTAGGCTACTTTTTAGAATCTTTAGGGGGGAGGGGCAGCTGCAACTCCCTGCCCCCCCCTTGGCGACGCCCTTGGCACTGAGGGTCTTCTACAACAAACGAACGTCGAAACGTCGGTCCGAAACGAAGAAACGACGAACTTCGGATTGAACTCGACTACCAAATTACTTCGGATCCGTCACCGTTCTGTAGCTAACCTTAGTGGTAGAATCAATTCCACGTATTTTTTTTTTGAGAAAGCAATGGATCTTTATCCTTGTAAATGGTTTTAAAAAGTTATGGCGAAACTCTATAAGTTGTTACAAATTCCATGTCTGAAATATTGCGATGAACGGATCGGATCCGTAACACTTCGTAGTAACAAAACTTGCGATCCGTCCGAAACTACGGATTACGTTTTTCGAAGTAGACCATCTGAGGTCTCCAATCGAATCCAAGTTCAGCTAAATATTGAGTATTTCAGTATCGGCGTGGAGTGTGAAATTTGTACCCGAAATATCAATAGTCTCACTTCCTATCATGGGACAGAAGACAGCTAAAGGGAGTGCACAAGTTGCACCTCTGCCTACCCTTTAAAAACGCGTGTTGTTTAACCACGTGAACTGTTATTCGTCATGGCACGCAATAATGAAACACTTGTACAAATAAATAGTAATGTGCGTCAGATACAACGTTGGGTTCTTGGTTTATCGGTAACGTGACCTGTCCAGGGTTAAATTCCTTCTCGTGGATTTTATTTCTTCCCATTTCAGAGTGATGTGCGTACATCTATATATATATATATATAAAAATGAATCCCTATTTCCTTTGGTCACGCCATTACGCGTGACCGGCTGGACCGATTTCACTATTTTTTTTTGTGTTTGTTATTGTCAGCAGAAGGTTCTTATGAAAGCAAAAAATCCAAAAATTTCGCGGAAAATTAGAAAATTTATGAAAACTTAACGAAAATATTAATTTTATATAGCTGTCAATTGTTTGAATTAACTGTCAGCGATTAACAGAATGCGCACTGCAAATTCATAGTTAAGACGGGACAACGTCTGTTGGGTCAGTTAGTTAGCTTATGTAACTATTGTGACTATGTAAAAAAAAGATTTGGAAATAAAATACAACCTACCTAGGCGGACTCTCACAAGTTAAATACAATTAAATATATAATAACTACAATGGTCTCCTCTACTACCGAGAAATTAGGCCTTAGTCCACTACTCTGTAATGCGAATTGGTAGATTTCATACATTCTCAAAATTTCTCAGGTATGCAGGTTTCCTCACGATGTTCTCCTTCACCGTTAAAGCAAGCGATAATTCATAAAGAATACACACATAATTTCAGAAGTCAGAGATCTGTTTGGGTTTTGAACCTGAGGACATTCGTCTCGGCAGTTCGTTCCACAACCAATTATCCATCGCCACTTTACCTACCACAAGCATTTAGTTATTGTTTACCTTTCCATAAAAGTAAGCCTACGAGAATTTAATGTATTTTCCTTCAAATCTGGCATTTATTATTTTAGCAAGAAATACCTGTGTTTACTAAATATTGTTGCGTCGTTTAAATTATAAAGCCTAACTCTAAAGCCCTATTGATAAATCTGTGACGAAAATTACCAAAATCATGGCCAAAACTTATTAAATTAAATAAAGAATTATTGTAACAGCTGCCGCCATGTTTGTTTTTAATTTTCGTATCCTATAATTTATAATTGTTTTCACAACTGAATAAATTATTAAATCAAATATAATTCCGTGATTTTATGTATAAATACTGTGATTTTATAATTAATTGTACAGTCGTAGAAAATGGCGTCCATTAAAATTGTCATCTTGGCTGTTTTGGTGAGTTAGTTACATTATTTTAAAAATGTTTAAAATACTTAATAGATAAAATAATTTTTACTTTGAATAAACTAAAGTAAATGGTCATTTTTATAATCAAATATATTACTTAGATATAAATTCATAAATCAATAATTTCAATTAATTATAATAATGAGTCCAAATACAATTATTGGTTATTAACAAATTAAAAATAAATTCAATAGCTCTATTTCATGTTAAATAAATAAATATGATTTAAAAAAATCCAAATGTTTGATTTTATTAAGCATGTGAAACAAATTTAATTAGCTTCATTAAGTTGCATATATCATTAATCTAAAGAAAACATTCTTTAACTGTCCCAATTCTGTTCAATAAATGGACAATAACGTAATCAATTAATTGTTAATTTACGTTCTCATTTTCCAGATTGTAAATTGTATTTTAACACTTTGTTATAGTAAAATAACACCTAAAAGGCTAAAAATCCCCTTTTCCTTTAACGATTGAAAATTCCGCACTTTTAAAATTCGAATAACCGCCATTTTTCATAAGAAATCACGATCGCTTTTGCGATATATCTCAAAAAAGACCAAACAAAACAGGTTTTTTTGACGTTTACAAATGAGTTACTTGGATTGGTTCGTTCTCGGAATCGATTAAAGATTGGGATCGGTTATTGTAACTGGTTGTAAATAAATAAAATAAAATGCTTTATTCGTCACAGAGGCAAACATTGTTGCATTTATGATACTCACCAAATTAATGTATAAGTAATTGCTTATATAACTAAAGACCAGTGGCGAAGAGTCCTTATTACCCGATTCCTGCTGGCTTTCCTTGAGGTAGAATATCATTAGAATCTAATTATCATAAGAACGATTTGTCGACCGCATTTATGCATCTTAGTACGTATATGTTGTATCGGGGTCCCATTTCGGAAAATGACACTCTTCGCCACTGCTAAAGACATTATCATTGCATTTTATATTGGACTTTAAATAAATGAAAGACAAGTAAACAAATAAGTGTAAGTAATATGTTTTTAGCTGACTGTGGTTGCCGCTCATCGCAAACATTATCCCTGGAGGAAGCATCATGAAGGCAGGGGACGTAGTGGACACGGTGGATCCACAGAAGTCAGTGTAAGTGGAGTAAACCTTAATATTTCCAAACACTCGTATTAACAAACTATACTATATGAATAGGACGTATGCGTAGGACAACCTCCGACTCGCTGGTCCGACGACATTCGCCGGTGGACGCTGGATGAGGAGAGCGGAGGAGCGAGCAACGTGGCGCGCTCTAGGGGAGGCCTTTGTTCAGCAGTGGACAGTTGTAGGCTGATGAAATGAGACTAAATGGATGCATAGAGCACCCGAAAGCATAGCGTCGGCTATTTCATAGTTCTCTTTGTTTCTTTTTTAAACGAGCAAGGCAAAGCGACGTCGCTGCCCCTGATGGTAAGAGAGGGTCACAGAATGTCGACTGACGAGAGACGTCCCCTCGGACACAATTATGCCTGTTGGAACCGGATATGCAGGCGACGGAACGCAACACTTACATGGGCTATTATACTATACTATACTATACTTGTTGTATCCTTTGTTGGAGGTCCTTAAGGTTATAGCTTAAGGTCCATTTTTCATACATTTTGTTTCACCTTTAATCTGGGTAACTAAACAAGTATTGACAATTTCGTCGTATTAAATTTTAAAGGCCGAAATATCCATGCATATTAATTATTTTTACGTTTTTCTTTCAACTGCGAGAACTAATCACTAACTAGACGTGAATTTAAATTCTTTACTTGCCAATACTTGTTTAGTTACCCAGATTAAAGGTGAAACAAAATGTATGAAAATGGACCTTAAGCTATAACCTTAAATAAATAAATATACTGCCGTGCTAAGCGCAAAAGCGGTAAGGGAAACCTTATTTCGAGATAATCGAAGTTTTGTAAATATAGTTTTGTATGTAAAACTGAGATAGAGAAACTCTTAGGTTTTTTTAACAAGTTCTAAACAAGATACCGTTATTTAGGTAAGTTGTTTGGGTGGGTATTTCTTTAAGATATTCGACGACATAAAAATCAAGATTTTGATATGTTTTGAGATACCGCTTTAGAGCTTAGCACGGCAGTATAGCGGATTTTAACACCTTGTATACGGTTGCTACCCGCACGTATGTAAAGTATTTCCTACCACCAGCAAAAAATGCTAAACGTGTTTTATATTTTCTAGATATCCGGACCTCTGGTTTCTTTAGATTTCCTTGCAAAAGGAATAAATCATAGTAAGTTTGATTTATTTATTATAATATATTTGAATTGACGAGCACTGACGTCACGCATTTGTAATAGAGTATTTGACTTATTTTTTTATTTTTATAAAATATCTACAGCGTAAAAATTTTAAAACAAAAGAATAAAGAAATTATTGAAATTTGGTGAAAAATACACGAGTTATAAGCCATTAAAATTTGGGGTGAGTGTCAAAAAACAGAAAAGAGACGAAATACTTGTATGTGACGCCAGCGGGCATTACGATGCGTGAAAGAAAAAGACAGAGCGATATCTCCACTCCCCTCCTGCACGTAGCAATATCTGAAATTTGAATTACTGCCTCATTTCTTATCGAATTTTAATGCTGTTTTAACAGGATTTTTTTTTTGTACTAATTGCTGTTATATAAAAAATGCATAAAACAAACATAGTCAAATACACTATTCAAAGTTTAGTATTCTACTGTTTATGGGCGGTTATATTATCAGGCGAGCAACATGCTCGTCTCGTCATTTAACTAATAAAATATAGCTATACGTAGAAGTTTAGAAATAAAGTATACTTATATTATACAGAGAAAAAGTTTGATTGCTTGTAGAAGTTTAACTCTAGAATTACAGAACTGATTTTGAAAATTCTTTCCCTAATAGAAGTTACATGAAAATTATAAAATTTAAGAAAACTTAACGAAAATATTAATTTTATATAACTGTCAATCGTTTGAAATAACTGTCAGCGATTGACAGAATGCGCGCGTGCATACATAAGTAGTTAAGACGGGACAACGTCTGTCGGGTCAACTAGTTTTATATAAATTTCGTTTAATTCCTCTCCGTTTTGCACCCTTCTGCATGCATATTAATAATAATAATAATAATAAAGCCTATATTTATTCCAAAAAAAATATATTTTTTGTGCACATTATTATTATTTGATTGCCATGTTTTTATTCTTTAATATTTTTTCACAGAGAAATGCGGACAGTCCGGAGGGATTTTAGCCGAACTGTCAAATCACAGTAAGTTACTTTTATACGAACAAAGCAAAGTGACTCCACTGAGCCTAATGATGAAGTGCCAATTTAATGTATGTGTGAAATAAATATATTATTATGTTTGAAAGGCTAGATTCAGTCATTCAAATGTATAGTTATAGACTGTACATCAGGGCCAAATTCTTACTCCAAAACTTACCAATTGGTAATAAGACGATTTCTTATTTGACATATCCGTATGAGATGTCACAGCGTCCTTGGATATTAATACAACAATAATATATTTACAGAAAATATTCGATATTGCTATTTCAAAGTAGATTGAGTAACCATCGCATGAGCGCAATATTTTTGTATGACAATCTTTCCAATGTACCCTCTATATAATCTTAGAACTCTTTGGCTAGAAGACATAACTTACAAAAAAAGATGACAAAGAAGTTATTCCAAATAAGACTGTCACAGATTCGACTTTTAAAGTTTACAAAGAGGTTTTAACTTATCGATGTTAATTCGAAGTAAACAATTACCTTTTAATCTCAGTAAGTTTACGATTTTTAACTTTGCTTGTAAGCAGCAGTGTTGTGTTCCGATTGAAGAATATTGCAGCCAGTGTAACTATTGGACATGTGGGTTTCACAGATTGTATGTCTTCGATTAAATAAGGAACACAAAAGCTTCGGTAAAAATAGTAAATCGAGTTTATTCGTGTAACGTATATCACAGTCCGCCGTTGGCGGGGGTGTGTTGGCGTGCCTTCGGGGTTGCCAACTTACATAAATATATGTGGTGAGAAATCCCCCACATCACCCCCCCACGGAGGGGAAAAAAATAGTTACAAAAATAATACTTATTTTCTAAAGATAACTATTTTTTTTAACAATAGAATAAGTATCAGACATTGCAATATGAAACAACACTACACAATAAGTCCCACATAACACAATTCAATAGGTATAACAAAATACAATCCAAAAGGTATAACACAATACAATCCAAAAGGTATAACACAATACAATCTAATAGGTGAAACACAATACAACTGACCTGACGGTACAATGAGAGAAAGAAATAAAATAAAGAAATAAAGGAAAATTCTTGACACTAGAACAATTACTTATAACAATTCTTAAGATATAATATGTAAGAATCCTTAAACTAAACATCTATACACTATACGTCAATACGGGTTTTAAAAGTCACCTTTCTGCCAGATCGTGTAGTATAGGGTTTCTGCGTTACCCTCTTTACGACCGGCGCTGGATCTTCCTCTGTGTTAGTTAAGGGAGTAGTGGTGTTTGAAGTACAGTGTTTTGGATTATTTTCAACCTCGATAAACGCTGGCTTGAGTCTGTCGATGCTTACTACAACAGTTTTATCCCCCATAGTGATTGTGTATGTTTTCTCTGTTCTTTTTACTACTTTAAAAGGTCCAGAATATGGCGGTTTTAAAGACGGCCGAACTGTATCGTCACGAAGCCACACATGAGTAGACGTTTCTAAGTCCTTAAATACAAAGGACCGTTTTTGTCCGTGGCGGTGAACGGGAATAGGGCGCAGTAGTGATATATGGCGCCTGAGTTGGGATATAAAAGGAGGGACATCTTTGTTGGTCTCTGTGTGGTCTGGGGGTATTATAAATTCACCGGGCAACCGGAGAGGTTCCCCGTAGACCAAATCGGCAGGAGAAGCTTGGATATCATCCTTAAGTGCTGACCGCATTCCTAGTAAGACGGCTGGTAAAGCCTTAGACCAGGAAGCATCGTGGCACATGAGAGCCGCTTTCAAGGTTCTATGCATGCGTTCTACTAAACCGTTCGCGCAGGGATGGTAGCTCGTGGTTCGAGTCCGCGTAGTCGAGCAGAACTGCATTAGGGACTGGAAGAGTGCGGACTCAAATTGTCTGCCCTGATCGGTCGTGACAATTTGGGAACACCATACCGCGAAATCCATTCCCGAAAGAATGTTTCGGCTACTTCTTCTGCGGTAATGCCACTCATGGGCCAAGCCTCAGGCCACCTCGTATACCTATCGATGGCCGTGAGGCAATACTGGTATCCACTGCTCGGTGGAAGCGGTCCAATGATGTCGATGTGAATATGGCGAAAACGCTTAGTCGGGCTGGTGATGTTTCCTATGGGCGCAGATGTATGTCGCGTAACTTTGCTACGTTGGCATACGGTGCAGAAACGAGCCCACTCGCGACAGTCCTTATTTATGCCAGGCCAAATAAAGCGATCAGTTACCAGTCGCGCGGAACCTCGCGCGCCCGGGTGACTAAGATCATGAAGCTTATTGAAATAAGCTCGGCGAAATGGAGGGGTCAAATAAGGACGAGGTTTCCCTGTGGACGTGTCGCAAAAAATTGATAGATTTTTCCCAGGTATTGGTACTTTTTCTAGTTTAAGAGAAGACTTAGAGATCATTTCTTTAAGTTCTGAGTCGTTTTCTTGATCTTTGGCGAGAGCGCCATAGTCGTCTAGTAAATTGATAGACTCCACGCGAGACATTGTATCCGCAACTACGTTGTCTTTGCCACTAACGTGAACGATACTAGTTGTAAACTGCGAGATAAATGTTAGCTGGTTTAATTGCGGCGGAGGTAGTTTCTCGCGACGTTGGGAAAAGGCGTAGATTAAAGGTTTGTGATCAGTATAAATTGTCACGTGCTGTGCCTCCAACACGTGCCGAAAATGCTGGACAGCCTCGTAAACCGCTAGCAATTCCCGATAATAAGCGGGCCAGGTCGATTGACGAGTTGTGAGCTTCTTGCTGAAAAAGGCGAGAGGCTGCCAGTCATCATCGACCCTTTGTTGGAGACAAGCACCAACATGGGTGGAGGAGGCGTCAGTAAATAAACCTACGGGGGCAGTGTTATCGGGGTGAGCGAGGAGGGTCACTTTGGTTAAGTGGTCTTTGCACTTTTGAAATGCCATTTCGGCTTCGGGCGTCCACGGAACGGGTTTGGCACCTTTGAGCTGAGTATTTGCTAAAATATTTATTAGTGGTGCCTGTAACTCGGCAGCTCTCGGGAGAAATCGGCGGTAAAAATTTACCATTCCAAGAAACCTAAGTAGGCCTTCTACCGTTTTTGGTAAAGGAAAATCCTGCAGGGCTCTAATTCTCTCGGGTGGCGGAGATGTTCCGTTTTTGGAAATACGGTGTCCCAAGAATGTGACCTCGTCTGCACCCAATACACATTTTGAAGGATTTACGACTACCCCGTATTCGAATAGTCGTTTGAACAACGTGCGTAGGTGTTCAACGTGCTCTTCAGGAGTACTGGAGAACACCAAAATGTCATCCACATATGGGAAACAGAAGTTAAGTCCCCGCACGACCTCGTCAATGAACCTCTGAAAGGTCTGACCGGCATTACGAAGCCCGAACGTCATATAGGGGAATTCAAATAACCCGAATGGTGTTATGATAGCTGTTTTAGCCACGTCGGGTGGATGAACCGGAATTTGTTGGTATGCCTTGACCAAATCTAGTGTGCTAAATATTGTGGAACCAGCTAGGTCCTGACTAAAGTCTCCGATATGACGAACGGGGTATCGGTCCGGGACGGTGCGGGCGTTCAACGCACGGTAATCCCCACAAGGACGCCACCCATTTTCGCCCTTTTTAGCCATATGTAAGGGTGAAGACCAAGGGCTTTTCGACGGACGGGCTGTTCCGCAAGCGACCATATCCTCAAATTCCTTCTTAGCCGCATGCAACTTTTGTGCTGCAAGTCTGCGTGAACGACTCGTGATTGGTGGTCCTTCAGATGTGAGGATGTAATGTACTGTAGAATGTTTCACAGTCCGTTGCAGTCCAGGTGGCCGCGTAATTTCTGGAAATTCTTTAAGAATCTCCAGGAAAGGAGAGTCCCCAGCCAAAATTGTTTTCACACTGGACTGTGAAATATGGGCTATAATAGCAGACACGGATAACCGTGTGGTGCCGTCTATCAGCCGCAGGTTATGGCAGTCTGGCAATAGGTGGTAATGTGCCAAGAAATCGGAACCGATGATAGGCATACCCACCTCTGCAACTGTAAAATTCCACCTATAATCCCGGCGCAATCCTAAATTAAGCCGTAAGGCAATGGTGCCATACGTTTTTATTGGGCTGCCATTAGCAGCACGGAGGTCAAAGTCAGAGGGTTTTTCGTGGGACTTTACTAAGTTGCGAGGATAACAACAGATGTCGGAGCCAGTATCGACTAAAAACCGAATTCTAGTGTTGGAATCAGTCACGAATAACCGGCGGCCGGGAGAAACGCAATCAGATGCCGCCTCTACTGATTGCTGGTCGGGTTTTCCTGTAGCGATGGCTTCCATTCGCAAGGGTTGATGCATTTAGAAGCTTTCTTACCGAATTTTTTATGGTACCAACAAACACCGGAACGCGTAGAGGATTTGGAACGCGACCTTGAGGTAAGGGATCTGCCTCTTGCAGAAGACCGCGATTGTCGCGCAAAATCTGAAAATTGTTTCTGCAACATCACTAATTGTTGCTTAAGGTCCTGCAGTTCCGAAGGTAACGAAGCAGCATTCACTACGATAGGGGGGGCTGAGGAAGAAGGAGCTTCCACAATGGCGTCAGCAATTTCAGCGACCTTGTCAAGAGGAAGATCTCGCTGAGCCATAAGAATGCGCTGCACTTCACTAGGAAGTCTCCGCATCCACAATTCTCTAATGATATCTTCATCACTAGTGGAAGAGCCGGCAAGAGAACGCAGATGGCGGAGGAATGCAGAAGGTTTGCGGTCCCCCAGCTGAATATCACTCAAAAGGTTTCTAACCCGCTGTTCTTTAGATGCTGAAAATCGAGCAATTATTTCCTTTTTTAAATTTTCATATTTATTTTCAGCGGGAGGATTAGCAAGTATATCCTCAATTTCCTCAGCCATCCGCATGTCCAGAGTGGAAATAACATGACCATATTTTGTCACATCCTGTTTGATGCCGGAGATCTCAAATTGGGCTTCCGCCTGAACAAACCATATAGCAGGTTTGTCTCGCCAAAATGAGGGTAATTTCACTGAGACCCCATACACACTGCCTGGTTGAAGTGGTGACTTTACTTGCAACTCTGCTAGTTGTTGCTGTAAATCTTTTATTTGTGAATAGAGTTGCTCTTCCGTAGCCATATTTAAGCAAATCACCCAAGCAAACACAGATAATTAAAAATAAATTATTATGAACAATTATTACATGCACAAGGCAATGCTATAAAATCACAGGACACCTGATATATAACATAAGAGCTAAAATAAAATACATGCAAGCCCTGAACCTTAAAGTTATAATGTTAATGCACTTTTTATGCAGTCCCGGAAACAAATAATTATTTCAATAGCAATGCTGCCCAAAACATATTTTCTAAACATAAGGTAATATACAGCAATTGTTGCAGGTTTTCCAACCACCAAAGATTAAAATAACTTATATATTACAGACACAATATGCAAATGAAGTACAAAAGAAATTCAAAATAAGTAGGCAAATTTCAGTTAATAATTAATAGTGAATATTTATAACAATTATGTGCATTGTTTTATTTAAGCCCTTGTATTGGCTGTTGTTAATTTATTAATTTATATTTACAATAGGCAAGTTATAGTAAAAGCAATTTTAAATTTATTTGTGACAGCCGGTTTGTTAGGATGCTTTTCAAATAATAAAAGTAGGTCTGTGAATACACTGATAGGAATTCTGAAGACACCACTGACAAGTTATATTGTTCTTTCTTTTGCTGACACAACTTTTTATACTGGCAGATATAGCTGTGATATAGTCATGCATCCATAACCATTTACTAAATTAATTAAGTAGTTAGGTAGATATACTCGAAGAAAAGTTAGTACACAGTAATTTGGACGGCTTATTTTCCGAAGCACCACGGACATTCACATTTAAGTCAATCCCGATTGAAGCAGGATAAGCGGCCGTCATTCAAAGACGGCGGTTTAAGTCACAACGATGTGAGTTTCCACCACCGCACAGCACCAGTTTCGAACGATGTTCTTTAAATAAAAGAAAGGTGTTACCGTTGTTCTTGAGGAATGTCCAGACGTCTAATAAGCAGCCCCTCGAACCAAACTTGTTCGGCAATACTGGCCGGTCGCTGAGACGTATTTATTGGCAGCAGTTTTCCTCGATGTTCCTTCGAGACGTATTATTGCGTGTTCAGATCACGTCGGGGTCACCAATGTGGGTTTCACAGATTGTATGTCTTCGATTAAATAAGGAACACAAAAGCTTCGGTAAAAATAGTAAATCGAGTTTATTCGTGTAACGTATATCACAGTCCGCCGTTGGCGGGGGTGTGTTGGCGTGCCTTCGGGGTTGCCAACTTACATAAATATATGTGGTGAGAAATCCCCCACAGACATAATAAGACTTAACATGTAATGTATCAAGATGGCAAAACAATACTTTGTAATTCAAGGTGTCAAACAATACTTTGTAATTCAAGGTGTTTGTGTTTCTACTGTTTATGGATCGTATCGCTTACCATTAGGCAAACGGCTCGCATCGTCATTCAAAGCAAAAAAAAGTCGAGCCCAAAAAATATAAATAAAATAAAAATGGCGGATTGAGTTACTATATATAATGCTCTTTTTTTCAGAACACGCCGAAAGTTGGGACGATGGTCTAAACATAGTTGTTGGAGGTGAGTTCTTAATACCTTTTTCTGAGCAAATGTCCATGAGCATTCGTTGTATACATTTTCGCATGAGGTACGGCGGGAATATGCAAAGACTTAAAAATAATTTTATTAAAGATCAATTGTAAGCCTCTTTGATCAATTTTAACTATAAAATATTTATTTTATTTATTTTATTTTATTATATTTGGAAAACAAACAGTACAGTTATATATATAATATTAATGACATTAAGACTAATACATAGACCAGTAAAGTTTTCACTGATAAATATTGAAAATACCGTAATATCAAATTAAGAGCAAAACTAGTACAAAAGATAAAACATAAAACAAAAAGTTTAATTAAAATTACATACACTCTAATATGTTTTTTTAAACTTTAAGTAGGAGCCTGTAAATAGGTCTATATGAGAAATTTTTTTATTGTACTCATTACAGACTCTAAAGATAAATGTGTTTTGAGCGTAGTTCGTTCTTACATTGGGCAAATTAAACAAGAGCTTACTGGAATTACGTTAGTATATTCCTTATTAAATTGTCTATTTTATTAAGTAATTTTTCTGGTAACCCCGACTGCACTCTGACAACTCCAATTGCACTGTTTCTACCCACTTCTCCAGCATGCAAGCGCACGCGCAACTTATCGTCATTTTTCCCCACTTATATTAAACGTTTCACAAAGAATGTACTTAATTTGACATCATTTTCAGCTGGGAAAGCGGCTGGACTCATTCTCGATGGATGGCTGCCTGGGTGTAAGTATAGATTTTTTTTATGCAATCAACACGGAGGAATACCGTATTCCCGGCTTTGCGAATACAGGACATGACCGTAGCTAGAGGGGGGGGGGGGGGGCATTGTGGGGCAATGCCCTACCTTAAAATACTAATGCCCTAACTTAATCAACTAAATTATACATAATTACTCAATCAAAATATATGGACCAGCGGGTTTTTTATTTCACGATTTGGAAGTTGGTCCCGAAATTGAAAGGAATTTTGTTACACTCTGTATATTACACGAAAAATTATGCAAGTATTAAGCTGACGCCAGTATTAAGAAAGCCAAAAATCGATTGACCAGATCAGATCTAGTAACATTTTCACTTCCGCCCTAGCTGTAACCACTGCTACCCAAATTGTTAAATAGAGTAAGATAAGTAGAATAAGTAGTAACTATGCTAGAATGTAAGTAAGATAGTTAGATAAAGTAAGGTAAAGTAAGGCTCAAATGTTATTAGTATAGGAATAAAAAGAACAAAAAATAGACAAAGAAAAAAAAACAAACATTCCTTGTCCTGGATAGGGGGACCAGAAAAAAAAAATTAACCTCTGCTGCCCTATCTTAAATTCAAGTCTAGCTATGGCTGCTGTAGGACCCTCGAGGAAAGGTGGAAGGAAGAATCTAAATCTGTGGAAGGAAATGTGGGGGAGGAAGGGAAATTATGAATGGGATACTGGAATCACGGATTATCGACTGCAGGGTCTTGTAGGAAATTTGGGAGAGGATAGCCAGGGAAGAAAATGTGGGGAAGAAGGAACTCGCTTAGAATGGGAGGAAGAAAGAAAGCCAGGAAATGTTCGCGAGCCGTTATAGACCTCAAGGTGAATTGGCAACCACGACGTATACACAGAAGTGTGTAGAGAAGGTACCCTCTTAAGATGCGAGGAAGAAAGAAAGCCAGGAAATGTTCACGAGCTCATAGGCCTCAATATGTTACAACTATGAGGTATACACTGAACTGTGTGTCTAGAGCGACAAATGTACCCCGTGCGGGCGTGAGGTGTGGAGACAGAGCGCACAAGAATTGCCTCGGAGGAGTATGGATCAGTTATTAATTAGAAAGAAGTAGTTGTATTACGGTTCGACTGCAGAGGTCTCGATTTCGAACCCCGGGTCCCAGGGTCTTTTTTTTTTTTGTTTTCGCGGAGAAAGTGCCTTATTACTACCGCTCAACCTTCGTGGGAGGTGACCGAGCGGTTATGCTGGGGTAATCGTGCCTTACGGCCCGGCGTTGAGCCGCCCGGATTTGATGGTGACCTTCGGGCGACCTCCGGGCCGAGTCCCTAACCCTATATACAACTTAACCTATGCACGGCCTACCAGCTAAAACTCCGCGGTGGCCCTCTTCGGCGCATTTGGGACGGCTGGGTCCCAGGGTCTACTTCGAAAAACGAACGTCGAAACGTCGGTCCGAAGCGAAGAAACGACGAACTTCGGATTTAACTTTACTACCAAATTACTATCCGTCACCGTTCTGTAGCTTACTTTAGTGGTAGGATCAATTTCTCGTATATTTTATTTTGGAGGGAGCAGTGGAACTTTATCCTCGCAGATGGTTTTAAAAAGTGATAGTATAAGTTCTTACAAACTCCATGTCTGAAATATTGCGATGAACAGATCGGATCCGTAACACTTAGTAGTAACAAAACGTGCGATCCCTCATCTGAAACTACGGATTTTGTTTTTCGAAGTAGACCCTCTGAAGTCACATTTCACTATTACTGTAATTTGACAGCTTCCTTTTCCACCTACTTTCAAAGGTTATAACTTATTCATTATTGCGTGGATTTTGAAAATTCTTTCTCGATAGATTATTGATAAATGTAATTAAAAAAAAATCGTCTACCCAATTAACGTGTAGACATATAGGTTATATTTAATAATCTAACATTATTTATTTATTTTCAGTGGGATCAGCATTACATAAAAGTAAGTATCAAATATTTATTCATACTAGGTTTAGATCGAGTCTCAGCGTGAATTTTTTTTCGGGCTAAAAGTTCCCTTTTATTTTTTCCCGGGATACTTTGTACTGCATGCGCGGTACGGCAGCGATCCGAGGTTCTGGGTTCGAATCCCGCGTCGGCAAAGTGGTATTGGGTTTTCTGCTCAGTATCAGCCCGGAGTTCGTAATTTGTGCTCGATATGGCGATAGGCTCGCATATCACATCATGGGACGGAACACACTTGGCGAAAATTGGGTACCCTGGTTGCGCCTCTGCATACCCCTTCGGGGATAAATGCGTGATGAGTTTGTTTGTTGTATAATTAGCTACACATCGGTGAAAACTGCATTCAATTCTACGCAGTTGTTGCGTGATGCGTGTACAAACAAGACAATTTTTTTAAAAAAATATTTTGCATCTGTTGCCAAAAGACCGTCGTATTAAATTTTCTTCAATATCTACAATATACAGACAGGCCTTTTACAATTTTATTACATCGACAGAGTTCATATTGAATGAAACATCATTATTCGAATAGTTTAAACATGTAAAAAAAAATCTGGAAAACGTGTGCCACTATGACGGGTTTTAAAACCTTGTGTATGGTCGCTATCCAGTATAAAATATTCTACCATCAGCAAAGGTATGTAGGTTTCTTCACGATGTTTCACTTCACCGTTAAAGCAAGTTACAATTCAAATACAGACGTAACTTTGAAAAGTCAGAAGTGGGTTTAGAACCTGCGACCATCGGCTTTGCAGACCGTTTCCATCTATCATTGCTTGATTGCGGTTGCATGCACATGCGCACCTTCAATATTAAGGAGAGACTCTAATGGCGAGGCTTTAATTAGCAGAACGGTCAATATCAGCGAGTCCGACAGAAATACGTGATTTTCTCGTGTTAAAAAGTCTATCACTGCTTACCAGTATAACCTAACCCCCATATTCATAGACGTTTTTTTTATCGAAGAACGGAGCATTGCTGTGATAACAAGTCTGTTTCTCAGCTTTGTTTATCTGACAACTTGCTGTTTGTTTAGCTTTGTTTATCTGACAGCCAACTAGATTCAAGTTGCATCTCAATATTATCCAATCCCAACGGCCCTATGTCTACGCACTGCGACGGCTTCCATGCCGTCAGCACTGAGAAACAGACTTGTTATCACAGCAATGCTCCGTCCTTAGATAAATAACGTCTATGAATACGGGTGTAATTCTAATAATTTTCAGTGTGCCTCGGCGCTATGAGAATGGAGTTCTGCGTCTCCACGAGCCACTACAAGAAATTATTGAAAGGTAAGTTTTTATCTAACGAGTTTGTAACTTTGCAGACTTGAAAGAGCTATTAGATAAGAGACCCCACCGCTCCTGATATGCGAAGTTACCACAAGAGATTACCCCTTGCTAATCGGCATAATTATGTTTTGAAATCAGACAGGCTGATCCGGGAACGCAACACCCATATGGGTCGTATGACATTTTGCATGACGGTCGCTGGCACGGCAAATATACCTCTAACATGAAAGCTGTTTTTAAGACAAGCATAATATAATGAGATCAGCCCTGTATTATATACTGTCCCACTGCTGCACGGGCCTTCTAATTAGAGGGATTAGGCTACCACGCTGTAGTGCGGGCAAACTTAACACCCCCAAAATTCCTATAGAGAACTTCTATGCATGCAGGTTTCCTCACGATGTTTTCATCGTTAAAGTAAGCGATAATTCACAAAGAATACACCATTAATACACATTTCAGGTCGTCAGCTAGGGCTCTGCAAGCGAGACTTCGGGCAGAAGTGGGGCTGCAAGAAGTACACAGGCGACTTCGCGAATTACGCTGAAGTAATAAAGTTCTACGAACTCAATGAGATATGGAAGCAGATCGAAGATATCCTGAAGAAGAATTCTTACTCTCATTGGAGATCTGTTCAAGGTATTTTATTTGACTTATTAAAGTTAATGGTAAATTACAATACCTCGGAATGCACGTAAAGCCGTTGGTCCTGATCCCTCTCCGGTCATGTCATCTCACCGGACTATGAGAAGGAACAGATAGTGCTTGTGTATTTCACACTTGTGCACTATAATATCTCCTGCTGATCTCTCTCTGGTCATGTCTCACCGGACTATGAGAAGGAACAGAGAGTGCTTGTGTATTGCACACACTCGTGCACTATAATATCTCCTGTCTGATCTCCGTTGAGATTGGTCATGGCCGAAATTCGGCTAGGAATGAATAATTCACTGGCATCTTCTATTATTGCCATACACAGCTCTCTATTCAGTTTTTTTTACATTGCGTTACTAAATGAAAACACATATTTATCTACTTGGAAATAACACTTTACAATAAGTTACTTGAGCCGTAGATGTAAAATAATAAGTGTAAGTTTCGAACAAAATAAATAATAATAAAAAGTAATTTTAATAATTGCGTCCTAATGCCACTACTACTACTACTCTAAGAGAATTCGTCGCAGCGACAACACACTTATAGTCAGAAATACACCCACGCACACCACAATCGCATTAAACTACATGATAAAAAAATCAGAAAAATAAAACCGGGATATTTTGGTGAAAATATTTGTTATAGTTGGATGATTTTTGGCACAATTTTAGTCAATGTTAAAATTGCTTTCAAGAAAACTGTCCACTGCTAGACCTCTAATGAGAAGGTTTAGGTTAGTCCATTACGTTGTAGTGCGGGATTTCACAACCTTCGAAATTCTTATGGAGAATTTTTAGCTACTCATGAAGTTTTCCTTCACAGTTAAAGCGAGTAAATTCAGATGCATCCTGTTTATAATAATTTGATTTATATGTGGTTTCTAATGATTTTCTTCTTACAGGAGCCCCTAAGGTCATCATATCAACTATACTCGACCTCGCAGCTATATTCAAACGTAAGAACAATATTTTATATATTTAACACACCTTTTTAATCCAAAATTCATTGGAAAGGTATTGAACTATATTATAAATAATGATATTCAAAAAGTATGAAAATAATGAAACATCGATATATATGTACTACGTACTAGATTTAGCGTTCCGAACATTCACTGTATTTAACTGAATTGAACTGATATCCAATCAAACTTACTTTAGTATGGTCAATATTGACAGCTTGTGGTTGTGTACGGAGTGGCGGTCATGGTTTAAGAACGCCAGTGTAAGTGCAAACCTGAATGTGAATAAAAAAAATTGTGAAAAAAATAAATTATTTGTTAAGTGAATAAATAGGTTATAACAGTGAAGTTTTGCTTGCCATTTTAGTTCAGATTTTGAACAAATAGTTTATATGGACGTTCATGTCTATAGAATATAGGTCAATAGGTTCAAATAAATCATTTAATTTAATTTCATGTCATTTCATTTAAAAAAATGCTTATATTTCTCGAAGTAGAAAGTTTCTGTTAGTTTTAAGTTTTCGTCTGTCAACTCCAGTGTGGTAATATCTAATGTTTTTTTTTTCAGAGGACGCTGGATCTTGGAAACAGGAGGTTATTGAAACCGTCGTCGAAAAATGTAAGTAACATAAAGATACAAAGTTCTAAGATTAAGTATATAGAGCGGACATTGAGAAGATTGTCATACAAACATTTTTGGCTCATGCGATGGTTAATTAATATACCGTGAAATAGCTAAAAACCAAAGTTAAATACAATTTGCATGTTTATATTAGTTCATTATCTGTCAATGAATTAATATATAGAATAGTAATATCAGCCCTGTATTATATACTGTCCCACTGCTGCACGGGCCTCCTCTACTACTGAGAGGGATTAGGCCTTAGTCCACCACGCTGTAGTGCGGATTGGTAGACTTCACACAATCTCATTCCTATAGAGAACTCAGATGTGCAGGTTTCCTCACGATGTTTTCCTTCACCGTTAAAGCGAACGATAAATTCACAAAGAATACACACATGATTTTTGAACGGTTTTTATTAAAAGATAGTGTAATTCTTGACGAAGGTCTAAGTTAATAATATATTTGATCCCTATAACACAGGTTCTTCGAGCATAAGTATCACAGGTTTTATTTCTTATTGCGACAAATTTAAAAATAAATGCAATGAACAACTCTGTAAAATTTGTACACCAACTGAGTTTTGTAACAATTAACATTTGTTTGTTTTTAATACAAATAAATTATTTAATTTTATTACGGTTTTATGTAAATTGACGGAAATATAATGATTACTGTTGAAGAGGTCGTGTTGTGTTGGAATAAACAGACTTGTTATCACAGCTCCGTCCTTAAATAAATAACGTCTATTAATAAGGGAGCTAGATATTATATTTAGGAGATGTGTCCTTTTCGAAATTGCATATTTAATTGTCATCAATGTTAAATTAAATATTTTACTACCCACATTTACTTAACAGAAATTAATATTTGGAATGTAGCCTTATATATATTTACGCGTATCTAACGATATTAAAATTATTCCTTACAGTGGCCATAATTCTTGGCGCTTTGGGCAAGTCGTATCATCCTGAATGTAAGTATTTTACTATTATACCCTGTAATATGCCATGCTTCGGCGGCGTGGTGTTTCATAGCTGGTACGAGTACGACTACAACGCTAAGGTTCTGGATTCGAATCCTAGATTTTTTTTCCTTTGAATAACGAGACGAGCTTGCCGTTCGTCAGATGGTAAGCGATACGATCCATAAACAGCAGAAACACCATCCAACACCTTGAATTAAAACATTGTTTGGTATTCCACTGCGCTCGTCTGAGACATGAGATGTGTTATTATGTCTAGTAGTTACACTGGCTGCAATAATTAAACTGGCTAATTCGAAGACTTTGTAGCCTTCGTGGCTATATAATTATAATATAAAAAAAAAAAAAAAAATAGTCAGTGGGCTTAGAATGTCACAAAAACACGACTCTGTTTATTGTGATTGGTTGAAACTAACACGCGGCTGACGTAGTCTCGACCAATCACAAACTTTAAAATTAAACTTCAACTTACGCGTTCTTTTTGAAACATTGTAAGTGCATAGTAGTGTGTTTGGTTTTTTTTCGGATCTTTTCACAGCTGCCTTAACACTACACTAACTTGAAAATGACAACTATACAGGAGAGATGTTTAAAGTCAAAAATAAGATAAATTTAATTATAGTTGAGCGTTTTGTGTAATTCAAGAATTATTTATTGTATACCAAAAAGAAAAAAAAATTAATAATATATAATAATATCAGCCCTGTATTATATACTGTCCCACTGCTGAGCACGAGCCTCCTCTACTACTGAGAGGGATTAGGCCTTAGTCCACCACGCTGTAGTGCGGATTGGTAGACTTCACACACCTTCGAAATTCCTATAGAGAACTTCTCAGATGTGCAGGTTTCCTCACGATGTTTTCCTTCACCGTTAAAACGAACGATAAATTCACAAAGAAAAAAAAATAAAGAAAAAAATTGTAAGCTTATAAATGATAAAGAAATAATAATTAGCTTTCTAACGGAAATTAGCTACATCGACTTAGCGTAATGTTAATTGCAGCTGTTGCTTTGTTTGTTCTTTCCATTCACAACTAGGCTATTTTAAACGCCTTATCTGTTAGATAATCTTTATTATATTTAGTTGTTTTTGTTATTAGTAATAATTGTTTTTCTTTTTCAGTGGGCCCCTATGTGTCTGAAGGTACGTTTCACTACAATTGTTATGTTAATTAATATTATAAATAAGAAAATTAGGAGTAAAATGCAAAATGAGCTGAACGTATTTGTACGAAATCCATACATAATATAAAACAAAGACTCCTTTTCTGTCTGTATGTGATCGATTTTCTCAAAATCTACTGAACGGATTTTTGTACAGTTTTTACTAAAAGATAGTGCAATTATTGATGAAGGTGTAGGTTAATACATTACGGTTTTATGTAAATTGACTGAAACATAACGATTACTGTTGAAGAGGTCACGTGGTTGTACAAAATCTCGTGGATCGGGATTTACGCGGGAACCACTTTGTAACACATTGATTTTTACGCGGGCTGAACCGTGGGCACAACTAGTAAAGTAAAAAAAAGGAAAGCAGAAAGTAAGAAAAAGGTTTATTGTCAAAACTGATGCATGAAACATAACAAAAAAGTGGGTTATAGTATAACTTTCGCTCGCATTTTCGCCTCTTAAAAAAAGTACTCTTTATCCTTCCCAAGGTTTTAAACTGTATCCAAACCAAATTTCATCGAGATCCGTTGGGAAGTTTTTGAGTTTATGGCAGTTTTGTGGGGTAAAAGTCCCGCTATGTATTTTATCCGGATAGAAAGTAGCATTTATCTTTCCCAGGGGTACAATCTGTTTCCAAACCAAATTTCATTGAGTTTCATTGGGTAGTTTTTGAGTTAATGGCGTATTTAGTCAAGCAGACAGATAGGGGACTTTTTTTAGTAGTGTATTTTTAGAACTTTTTAAAAGGAACAATTCCGACTTACTTGATTGTTGCGCAACTTTATAATATACATAGAATTTTGTGATCTTAAACATATGTTTTATAAAGTTTATTTCTTTGCAGGATTCATTGACTACTTCAAGAACTTAGAATCGAAGTACAGCCTTAGTAAGTATACAATAGTAACGTTTATAATATATATTTTAAGAGATTAATCAAAAGACGTAATGCTATATATAAATAATTTCAAATACTCATGTTAGGTTTTTTTTTATTTCTTTGAATGACGAGACGATCTTGCCGCTCGCCTGAAGGTAAGCGATACGATCCATAAACAGTAGAAACACCAACACCTTGAATTACAAAGTATTTTTTGGTATTCCACTGCGCTCGACTGAGACATGAGATGTTAAGTCTTATGTCCAGTAGTTACACTGGCTACAGTGTCCTTCAAACCTACAACAGAGACTACACACTCTGCTTGGCGGCAGAAATTGACATTGCGGTGGTACCCAGGCGGACTCTCACATTTGGGAGACCTACCAGTAATAATGTTTAAACTAAATGTATTTTTGTCCAGAGCTTTCAAGTCGCATCGCGGATATCAAGAAAATCATCACTCCAATACAGAAGCATCGTCTAAACGAAGCATTATTCGAGTGTGAAGACTCGGAATTCAACAAAGATGATGATGATAGTAAAGAAAGCGATAGTGAGGTTGGTACTGCCGGGTCCGGTGTAAGTAAGGAGGGCAGTCAAAATAACACAAAGAAAGATAAGGACAATGAAAAGAAAAGTAAGGAGAATGATTCTAGTAAAGGAAGTAATGATAATTCTGAAAGCAAATCTGACGGTTCTAGCCAGTCAGGTAACTCCTCGTTCTCCAAAAGTGGCAAATCTGACGGATCTAGTCAATCTAAAAGCTCCTCATACTCTAAAACTGAAAAGTCTAATGGAGAGTCAGAGAGCAATTCGTATTCGAAAAGCAAAAGTTCTGACAAATCTAGCCATTCAGAAAGCTCCTCAGACTCTGGAAGTAAAGCCTCTGAGAATTCCAGTAAATCATCATCCTCTGCTACTTCAAAAACTGAAGGTAATAACAAATCTAGTACAAAAAGTTCCTCAAAATCCAAGAGCGAAAGTTCCGATGATTCTGACCAGTCGAAAAGCTCTTCAAACGCTGAAAGCCAAAGTTCTACCACTACTGGTGGAAAATCGAAGTCATCTAAAAACGGAAATTCTGACGAAAGTTCTAGCAAAGAATCTGGCACGAGTCAAACAAAAAGCTCTGCTAAATCTGAAGCTAAAACTGGCAGTGCCATTAGCAAATCAAAAACTGAAGCCTCATCGCAAACTCAAAGTGAATCGAAAAACTCTTCTAACACCCAAACCTCTAAAGATAAAAAGTCAAATCACAAAGACAGAAACCAACAAACTAGTACTCAAAAGGACAAGAATTCAAAAACACAAGAATCGGAAAAAGTAATTTCATCCAGTAAGGACAACAGGGGTAAAGCTACTAAATCCAGTGACAAAGATGACGACTCTAAGAACATAGAAGATAAGAGTAATAAGAGTAATAAAAACTCTGGCACTAACGATAAAAAGTCCGGAAGCGAGAGTTCCGGTTCAAAGCATGAAGGATCGAGCCAAACTGGATCTTCCCACAAAAAGCATGGTGACAAAAAAGATCGGAAAGATGACAACAATGGCAAATCGCGTGATGATGACAATGATTCCTATATATCAGGGAATAACGGTTCTAAATCTGGTAAAGACGCTGACGACGATTCTGATAAAAAAGATAAACACTCAGGCAAGGACAACAAGTCAGGAAATAACAGTTCTAAAACTGGTAAAGACGCTGACGACGATTCTAATAAACGAGATAAACACTCAGGTAAAGGAAACAAGTTAGGAAATAACAATTCTAAATCTGGCAAAGACGATGACGACGATTTTGATAAACGAGAAAAGCACTCGGGTAAAGGAAACAAGTCAGGAAATAACAGCTCTAAATCTGGTAAAGACGCTGACGACGATTCTGATAAACGAGATAAGCACTCAGGCAGGGACAACAAGTCAGGAAATAATAGTTCTAAATCTGGTAAGGAGGCTGACAATGATTCTGATAAACGAGATAAGCACTCAGGCAAGGACAACAAGTCAGGAAATAACAGTTCTAAATCTGGTAAGGAGGCTGACAATGATTCTGATAAACGAGATAAGCACTCAGGCAAGGACAACAAGTCAGGAAATAACAGTTCTAAATCTGGCAAGAAGGCTGACAATGATTCTGATAAAAAAGATAAACACTCAGATAAAGGCAACAAGTCAGAAAATACCGGTTCCAAATCTCGCGAAGAGAGCGACTTTGATTCCGATAAGAAAGATAAGCACTCAGGCAAGGACAACAAGTCAGGAAATAACAGTTCTAAATCTGGTAAAGAGGTTGACTTTGATTCTGATAAACGAGATGAACTCTTAGACAAAGGCCAAAAATCAGGAAAAAACTATTCCAAATCTCGTGATGAAAGCGACAATGATAATTATAAAACTACAGGCTCTGATAAAGGTAATAATACAGGTAGCACGAAAAAATCCAAAAATGAAGAATCCAGCAAATCAAGCAGTACTTCCAACTCTTCTAGCTCTTCCAGTAAACAAGGATCTAAAAGTCAAAGTTCCGCATCTGCATCCAGTGAAAGCAAATCCGATAAGGTTAACAATGATAAAACTGGAGGCAACAAAGAGTCTAAAAAAGGTAATAAGAAAGGCGCAAGTAAAGGAGATAATAAAGGACATAAAGACTCAGGCGCAGGAAAGAACAAAGGTTCCGATGATGATGTGCGTGAAGGACGGCTCCAATGTAGAAAGGGTCAAAGCAAGGATAGATCTGGCAAGAGAGGACCGAAACATAATAAATCTGGAAGTCAAGATAAAGACAATAAAATAAAACAGGGATCTAATGATTCAGAATCCAAAACAGGCAATGGATCTTCCAAAAATCAGGGTTCTAAAACGTCAAGTCCATCATCCAGTTCTTCCAATTCTAAGCAAGAATCAGTAGAAAGTATCAGTAAATCACAAAGCTCTTCTAATTCTAAAGACGGATCAGTAGAAAGTGAGAGTAAAGCACAAAGCTCTTCCAATTCTAAAGATGGATCAGTAGAAAGTAAGAGTAAAGCACAAAGCTCTTCCAATTCTAAAGACGGATCAGTAGAAAGTAAGAGTAAAGCACAAAGCTCTTCCAATTCTAAAGATGGATCAGTAGAAAGTAAGAGTGAAGCACAAAGCTCTTCTAATTCTAAAGACGGAACAGCAGAAAGTAAGAGTAAAGCACAAAGCTCTTCCAATTCTAAAGATGGATCAGTAGAAAGTAAGAGTAAAGCACAAAGCTCTTCTAATTCTAAAAATGGATCAGTAGAAAGTAATAGTAAAGCACAAAGCTCTTCCAATTCTAAAGATGGATCAGTAAAAAGTAAGAGTGAAGCACAAAGCTCTTCTAATTCTAAAGATGGATCAGTAGAAAGTAAGAGTAAAGCACAAAGCTCTTCCAATTCTAAAGATGGGTCAGTAGAAAGTAAGAGTAAAGCACAAAGCTCTTCTAATTCTAAAGATGGATCAGTAGAACGTAAGAGTAAAGCACAAAGCTCTTCCAATTCTAAAGATGGGTCAGTAGAAAGTAAGAGTAAAGCACAAAGCTCTTCCAATTCTAAAGACGGATCAGTAGAAAGTAAGAGTGAAGCACAAAGCTCTTCTAAATCTAATACTGACGAGTCTAAGGGATCATCCAGGTCTGAAAACGAAGTTTCTGGTGGGTCTAATCCTGACTCCTCCAATTCTAATAACCAAGAATTAAGCGATGATAATTCTCAAATTGTCGATAGTGGATCGAGTTTATATAACCAAGGGGCCAAGGTTGGTAGTTCATCACCCATTATCAATTCTGATAAGCAAGATTCTAGTTCAAATAAACAAAAAGCCGACAAAGAAGTAAAAGTGAATAAAAACAGACATGAAAGTGGAAATGATGAGGAGAACGACAAAAGGTCTGGTCACCAAAATGGCGTGAGTAAATCCGAACAGATCAGTTCCGGAAGCTCCTCGCAAAGTAAAACCAAAACAATTTCTGATGAAAACAAATACGAAATGTCAGAAGTGTCTTCAAGTAAAAACTACGGAAAGTCCATTAGAAAAGAACACTCGTCGTATTCCGGAGAATATGAATCTAAACACTGGTCAAAGAGTTCTAGGAGCTCTGATACTAAAAACTTCGACCAGTCTGAATATAGCAATAATCACGAAGAAAGCTACGAATTAAGAAAATCGCAGCGTAGTTCAAGTTTTAAATCGAACAAACAAAGTTACGAAGATAGTAATGGTTGGCAATCAGAACGTGAATATAAATCCGCTTTTGAACAATCATCATCCAGTCAAACTTCAGATGGTGAATATAGCGATTCTAGCTATACACAGGTAGAATCGTTTGCAGAAAATGAAGAGACTGAATATGACAGCTAAAATGGCGCGAAACGGAAAATATCGGCCTTAGTTTTTAATGAGCAATGGAAAAATGTGACCAAGTAGTTTAACAAAAAGTATTTATGAGAACATTATGGTGTATGTAGATACTTCGTTACAACTACTCTAAAACTAGGACAATATGAATCAAGGAGTGAAAAAGAAAGAAATCAATACTGCTTATCGAAAATTATTTTTATATTGATCTATAATCTGTGTACATACCTAAATACAATTCTTAGTGAATAATAATCATTTTGATATATATTTCGTGTCTATTGACCCCGTTTTAACGATATTCGAACAGTAATTTATGTGTATACTTTTTATAAACTGCATTGGATTGGTCACGAAAAAAATGGAACAACATACATAGGTCTAAGTAAGAATAAATTTTAAGATATATGGATTTTTTAAAATGGTTTATAAATTAAATAGCATTGAAAAATGATTACATTGTTTTATTCGTTAATAACATTTTACATTTCGCATCCCCAACGAGCCAGATCGAGTAATGAAATGTCAAGTTTCATTCCATTTTACATTTAGTTGCTATCTCAGACTAGCAATAATTTAAAATAAAATAAGTAGTGATACTATTACCTATTATATTACTTTATTTCTTATTTCAAAAAGAAAGAAAAGCACATATGTAAGAGTAATAATAGAACAAATTTATGACATAATTATTGAACAGAGTCAAGACGCCTTTCCACAATCTTAAGGCTAATAAAAAATATGTAGAAATAACATATTCCATCGATATACTATGCTTTTTTCTCCTGTACATATAAAAATGAATCTCTATTTCCCTTGGTCATCACATCACGCGTGATAGATGAACGGATGGAACAATTTCGCTAATTCTTTTATTTTTGTGTTAATTATTATTATTATTTGTTATCAGGCAGGCAGTTATTTAACTGATACGTCTGTATCCTGTAATTATTGATTCCGGTTTCACTTCCCAGCAAAATATTTGTCAGATTTATTCTTAAACTGGTTCACATTGTCTGATGCAACTACATCCTGTGGGAGGTTGTTCGCCCTTACTACTCTATTCGTCAAGAAATGCATGCAATTTGTTATTGGACAAGGTGGACAGTAGTTTTTTAATAAGACCCTTGAGACGAACATTGGTATCTTAGTTAAACAGGTTGTGGAACCCCTGGATGTCATAGGGCCTAAAAGAAAGTGGTGTTAGTTACACTATTTATAAGTCAAGAACGGATGAACCGATTTGGCTGAAAATTGGTGGAGACGTAGCTTAGAACCAGGAGACGAACATAGGAGACTTTTTATCCCGTTCCCATGGCAACGGGACGTTACATAAGACGTGGTATATGAAAGCAAAATTTGGTATGGAGATAGTATAAGACCCTGGGCAGGTTGTAGGCTACTATCCCGGGAAAATATATAGTGGGACTTTTATCCCGGAAAACTCCTTCACGCGGGCAAAGCCGTGAGCAAAAACTAGTATTTTATAAGTTTCCATGAAGTCACCACGGTGCCTGCGGTCCTTTTCGGTGGTTAGTTTCTATACCTCAAGGCATTCCTCATATGGACGAATTATTGTCAGGAGAAGGTTCTTAAGAAAGAAACAAAAAATGAAGTTGAGCGGTACATTAGAAAATGTATAAAAACTTAACGACTATATTAACTTTACATAACTGTCAGCGATTGACAGAATGCATGTATCATAGAGTATTATAATAATAAACACTATGCTTTTTAATATATTTTTTTAATAAATTACTTATATATTAATACAGAACAACCTTACTAAAACCAAAGAATTGGCACCAGACGAGTTCATTGTCCCAAAACAATGGTATGATTTCTGTTGATAGAAAAATCGACTTAAAATGAGAGTTCAGAAGAGCTTGTAGGTCATACTCAGCCCCCATCACATCATGCCAGCCAATGAAGTTTTACAAATAGACGCGTCATAGACTAACAAAAACGCACACAAAAACAGCGCACTCTTTACTATAGTCACATACTTGTACAGCCCTAGCAGCTCGCATTGATACGGCGCGAGCGTCGACCGCCCATCTAGTTTATTGGTCTCTGGTCGCCATGACAGTCCAATAAAATGCATTTATTAGTTAAAAAAATAAGCTAAATAATGTGTACTAATTACTAACGTATGAAAGGAAACGTTTTCTTTATTCACAATTGCAGTAGATATAATTTGTACATCGTCTAAAAACACAGGAAGGCATTTTATTTATAAAAATACAAAAGTTAGTAAGCCTACTAGCCGGGACAGTGGTTGGAGGTTGACTAAGTCAATGTCGGGCAATTACCTTGCTTTCGTCTTGCCAGTATTGTGCTGGGACAACGTATCTATGTAATAAATGCATCTTAGATGCCAGCCACATAAAGTCCACTGCTGAACATAGGCCTCTCCTAAAAATGTCAAGAGGGACCTGTCGAAAGCCTGCAGCCAGGATGTTCCTGTGAACTTCATCAACACATCCATCTTGCAAGTAGACGTCACGTCATGGGACGGAATATGCATGACGAAAAATGGATACCACAGTTACGTCTCTCCTTGCCCCTTTGATAAAAGGCCCGTGACAATGAAGGCTGCAAAATAAAAATATATAAAATTCGTAAACTAGTTTCATTTCAACAAATTCCAGACTCCGGGCCAATACCGCGATATACTAATATCACTACCCGATCCAGAAGTCGAACCGGAGACTTCAGCACTACTATCGTACTGGTATACAACTACACCACCAAGTTATCAGTCGAGTCTCGTAATGTCGTCTAATAAAGACATTAAACTATATAGTTAGTTATAGACCGGGCATCAGCAATTTTTGCTCCAAAAGTTATTACCAATCACTGCATAGTATAAAACAAAGTCGCTTTCTCTGTCCCTATGTCCCTTTATATGCTTAAATCTTTAAAACTACGCAACGGATTTTGATGCGATTTTTTTAATAGATAGAGTGATTCAAGAGGAAGGTTTATATGTATAATAACATCCATTAAATAGTGGAGAAATACTGTTATTTTGTTATGTTATACCCGTGCGAAGCCAGAGCGGGCCGCTATGTTTTTATATACAACGTTTACAGTTTTTATTTAGTGTACCTATTTAGTATCAGCATTGCACTCGTGCGAAGCCGGGGCGCGTCGCTAGTTGGTAATAAGTCATTGTCTTATTTGAAATGTGCGTGAGACAAGATGTCACAGCGTCCTTATATTAATACAAAAATAATATATTTACAAAAAATATGCTAATTTGCGTATTAAAAACGTGCAAATCATAATATGGAGAAAATATGAAGTATTTTACATTGGTGTTTTGCTTTTCTCGGTATATTGAATAACCATCGCATAAGCGCAAATTTTTGTACGACAGTCTTTCCAATGTCCGCTCTAAATGATCTTAAAAGTCTTTGGAAATTTAATATAAAGATAGATAAAGTAAAAAAAAATCTAGAAAGTAAGAAAAAGGCTTATTGTCAAATCTGATACACATATTATTGGCCCTGTATAATATACTGTCCCACTGTTGGGCACGGGCCTCCTCTACTACTGAGAGGGAATAGGCCTTAGTCCACCATGCTGGCCTAGTGCGGGTTGGTAGACTTCACACACCGTCGAAAATTCCTAATATAGGTATACAGGTTTCATTACGATGTTTTCCTTCACCGTTAAAATCTGATACATAATACATAACAAAAATGTGGGTTTTATATCACTTTTTGCTCACGGTTTCGCCCGTGAAAGTTTTCTGGTAAAAGTCCCGCTATGTATTTTCCCAGGGGGGATGTTAAGACTGTTTAATAAGATTAACCACGAACCAATTCTTGTGCGCTCAGTCTCCACGCCGAATACACACAGAGAGACATTTATGTGTATTTCCAACTCCTCCCTATCTTTCTATTTGATTAATTTCATTGCGGGATAATTACATAGTTTCCCCTGAGACTCGGCGAGCTTCACCGCTCAGTGTCATGCGTGCCACAGCTGATCCTTACAGGAGTTGTAGTGGGTGTGAGGGCGGGAAAGTCTTATGTGTATTCCTCATGGTTGCCAATTCACATTGAGGCCTATGAGGGCTCGTAGACATTTCCTAGCCTTCTCCCCTGCTCTCAACCTAAGAGGTTTCTTTCTCTATCCCCAGCTATCTCCTCCCAACTTTCCTCCAGGCCCCTCCAGCCAAGCCGGGGGATTCCAGTACCCCATTCGTAAGTTTCTCTCGACGTTGACAACGGGGTTTGATACCGAAAAAAAACAGCCTTAACCTATACGTAAAGTATGGACTGAAGGTTTCTACGAATTGTCCATGAATATAGAAAACAGGTAGACTGACAGAGACAAAGCGATCACTCAGCTCGGATAACATGTCTAAGCTAACGTACAGAAAAGAGATAGATATATCCAGTTCCAACAGGCCGGCATAATGGATATCGGTCTTTCTTTCTTAAGAGGCAAGATGGCGGATTTTGACGGCTGATTGAGTAAATTTGTGTTTTGATATTATTGTTATTGGATAGTGTGATTTTTATCAAAAATGGATTTCGGTAATTATAATTAGCTCTGATGTAAAGTTTTCTATGTGTTGTTTGGTAATATATTCATTGTTTTTGTTTCTGTAGTCTCAGTTTTTGAGTAAGAAAAAGTTAAGCACTGATTAAAAGTTTAAGAACAGATTAGTCAAGATATAACTAAGCACAGCTTTGTGAAAATTTTATAAGTAACTAGTTGACCCGACAGACGTTGTCCCGCCTTAACTATGAATTTGCAGCGCACATTCTGTCAATCGCTGACAGTTATTTCAAACAATTGACAGTTATATAAAATTAATATTTTCGTTAAGTTTTCTTAAATTCTCTAATTTTTGCGCACAATTTTTTGAATATTTTCTTTCATAAGAACCTTGTCTTGACTATAACAAACACATCAAAAAAATTGTGAAATCGGTCCAGCCGTTCACGCGTGATGGCGTGACCAAGGGGAATAGGGATTCATTTTTATATACTTATATGTATAATGTATGTGTATACGTTTGTTTTCCGCATTTTAGTTACGCACAAATCAACCTCAAACAATGACGCATTACAATCAATATTTCAGTTCTGTTATAAATATGACAGCTGGTAATTATTTGTTTTTAAATTTTCGGCCAGGAAACAGTCTGTGTGAGGGGACAGAGGCAAATTCGGGAGTTTAGTTTTTAATCTATTACTAAGTTTGACTGCAGTTTGGCTCGCGTGTAAGTCAGTGTGACACAAAGTTTCCCGCGTAAATCCCCACCTAAGATATTTTTTACAACCACGGGACCTCTTCAACAGTAATCGTTATATTTCAGTCAATTTACATAAAACCGTAATGTATTAACCTAAACCTTCGTCAATAATTGCACTATCTTTTAGTAAAAACCGTACATAAATCCATTCAGTAGATTTTGAGAAAATCGATCACATATAGACCGACAGCTAGGAAGTTTGTTTTACTATATAATATAAAGGTTTAGCGTTCTATTAAGCGGCGATAGCCTAGTTGGTTGTGGAACGGACTGCCGAGACGAATGTCCGCAGGTTCAAATCCCAAGGGCACACACGTCTGACTTTTCTAAAAAATTATGAGTGTATACTTTGTGAATTATCGCTTGCTTTAACGGTGAAGGAAAACATCGTGAGGAAACCTGCATATCTGAGAAAATCCCTATTACGAATTTTCGAGGGTGTGTGAAGTCTACCAATCCGCACTAGGCCAGCGTGGTGGACTAAGGCCTATTCCCTTTCAATAGTAGAGGAGACCCGTGCCCAACAGTCGGACAGTATATAATACAGGGTTGATATTATATAAGGGTTTAAAAATTCCAACACGAAATTGTCTCTGGATTAGAGACGATTGCGAAAGACGAGTAGGTACATTTTTGGAAGAACCTGCAGCCGATCACAAGATGGTTTGTGGGTATTACTATGCATAGGCTGTATACAGTATTTGAAGTTAGGTGACGGACCTGTTTAACGAGGACATTCAGTGAGTTCTTTTTAATTTTTAAACCGACTTCAAAAAAGGTTCTCAATTCGACTGTATGTTTTTTTTGTGTGTTTGTTACGCGATTACTCCGCTATTTGTAGACTGATTTTCAAAATTCTTTTTATGTTCGAATGGAGATACTTTTGAATTGGTCCCATAGTTACCAAGTCAGGATCTGATGATTGGATCCTGGAGAATTCGAAGGCAATCCTCAAATTTTATAGCCCCACACATCGTTTTTCTCAAATTTTATGAAGTAACTTAAGTACTTGCGTGTGGTTATCATCATCTTATGTCGCTGAGCTGATGATGGAAGGTACAACTCTTTAAAAGTAAGGAGTTACTCAAAGAGCATTGCCTAATTTAGGCACCGACTCCAAAATTGGTAACCAGGCAGTGTTAAATTATTTTTAGCTTTTTAAAGGCGGTTTTATTTTTTGTTAAAACGTTTTTATTTTTTGCTTTTTTGTGTAAGCAATTAAAACAGAGATTCTCTTTATTTATAATTTTCTATTCCAAATCCATACCCGCACTAATAACATTTTAATAAAGATATTACTAAATAAAATAATTACACCTGTAAAAACAATTTACTATATAAAAACAGAAAATCAATCTGTTTCAACACATTCTTATTAGCAACTATGAAGAACGCAATCACTGTGTTGGTTTTGGTGAGTGATTTGTTTTTAACTTTGGCTGTATAATTCGGTATCCTTTGTGTGCCTAATATTTCAAAATCTGCCTTTTTTATTAATTAATACTTTTGCATTTGTGTTTCGCCAATATTTAATAACTAGCTGACCCGACAGACGTTGTCCCGTCTTAACTATGAATTTGCAGCGATCATTCTGTCAATCGCTGACAGTTATTTTAAACAATTGACAGTTATATAAAATTAATATTTTCGTTAAGTTTTCTTAAATTTTCTAATTTTCCGCGCAATTTTTTGATTTTTTTCTTTCATGAGAACCTTTAACTGACAGTAACAAACACAACAAAAGAAACTGTGAAATCGTCCAGCCGTTCACGCATGATGGCGTGACCAAGGGCAATAGGGATTCATTTTTATATATGTAGATAGATAATAATAATATCAGCCCTGTATTACATACTGTCCCAGTGCTGGGCCCGAGCCTCCGCAACTATTTATTGAGAGGGATTAGGTCTTAGTCCTTAACTAGCCAGTTAGTGCGGATTGCTAGACTTCACTGTCAACAGTTAAGTCTTCACATACCCTCGAAATTTTTATTGAAAATCTTTAAGGTGTGCAGGTTTCCTCACGATGTTTTCCTTCACTGTTAAAGCAAGCGATACTACACAAAGAATACACACATCATTTTAAAAATGTCATGGGTGCGTGCCCTTGGGTTTTGTAGACATTCGTCTCGGCAGTCCGTTCCACAACCAACTACGCTATCCTTACTTTTATTTAAATCGAACAACTATAATTCTATCAGAGCACATATTAAAATTTCCTCTAATTATTTACTACAAACGCACAAGTGAGCAATGCATTGTCTATTTTTTCTTCCGTTAAGCAGCAGTGTAACTGTTATGCTCCGGTAAGAAACTGCAAACAAGTAATTACTGGTCAATGAACTTAAGCCCCCCCACCCCCCCAAACGGCGCGCTAGCCGTATTTTTCAAGCTATCTACACGAAATTTATAAAACATATTTAAAAATAATTAACCATTTTACTACAATATGTTATGTTAACATGAAATTCTCAATAAAAATGCTGTTAAAATTGTTGATTCCGTGCATCTCCTAAAGTACACATCATTTTAATTTGCAACCAACATTATTAAAATTAAATGGACAACTAATAATGAAAAATATTTAGAATAAAAAATGTTCAAATATACCTAAAATTTATTTTTAAAATAAATGACCCGTTGTACCTGGTGCGCTGAAAATGAATGAGACTAATGCCCAAAGCCATTTGTTCAGTAGGCCGGTATACTATCAGTGCTTTGTTTCTTTTTCGGGATTTACATTTATAAGGTATCCAAAATATTGTTTTATAATGATTATACATAAATAATGTAATGAATCCTTCCTTTTCAGGTTAGCCTCATAAGTATTGTAAAATGCCGTATAATAGGTAAGATAATAAATTAATTCAACATACTAATATAGCGAAAGAGACAATGCGACTGTGCGGTCTATTCCTTGTCTCTTTTCTGTATGAAGGTATTCAGAATTCTAGAATACTGGTGGTAGGTCTCTCATATGTGAGAGTCCGCCTAGATAGGTACCACCGCAGTGTCTATTTCTGCCGCTAATTAGCAGTGTGAGGTCACTGTTGTGTTCCGGTTTGAATAACCTGTAACTAGTGTAACTACTGGACATAATAAGACTTAACATCTCATGTCTCAGGATGGCGAGCGCAGTGGAATACCAAACAATACTTTGTAATTCAAGATGTTGGATGGTGTTTCTACTGTTTATGGTCGTGTCGCTTACCATCAGGCAAACGGCAAGCTCGTCTCGTCATTCAAAACAATAAAAAACAAAAAAAGCCCCCATAAATGATTAATATCTTGTGTCAAAGGAACAAAACCATGCTTGTGTTGACGTATTTTATTCAAAAAAAAGCATGTAAAAATTATTATATTATGCATAAAATAATATTTGTAGTTGTCTTATATATAATATATTTCACAGGAATCAACATAACAATCTCTGGTGTGGACGACGGTCCATCTAAGAACCTTCCACTCATCGTGTCCATTACTAGCGGTGCCGAAAACTCAACACAGACTATAGAATCGACAACCCAAAATTCAGTTGTTGCTACTACCCTGGCTCCTAGTGTTGCTGCTCCTGCAAATTCCACTAGTCCCCCTACTGCTACTTCTGCAAGTTCGGTTGTTGCCAGTACAGCTTCTAGTGCGGCTGGTAACAGCACAGCTGTAGTTCAAAGCGCTGCTGTAGTTAAGAGTACAGCCAGATAATTTTTTTGAGATAATAAATTTGGTTCAAAAGATATTAATCTTCTGTATCCATATTTATTTTCTTATGTAATATATTAGTAATAAAATTAGAAATATGTATGAGCAATTATTGCAATAGATTTTAATAAGATGTTATAAAATGGAGGCTGTTTATTTAAAATTTCTTCGTTTAAATAAAGAAACCTAAAGTGTTGCCAGACAGACATAAAATACACAATTTTAGTGTAAGTTATGTAATATTTATTTCGTAATTAAATAAATAGCCAAAAGGTATATGTCTATTATTTTTCTGATTATTTTATTATTAATAAGAAAGAAAGTAATAATGTAAGTAATAGTGACATACACTATTTATTCTTTTTATTTTAAATTATTTTAAGTCGGAGATAGTAACTAAATGAAAAAAGCAATTAACTAGAAATTTATATATATTTTTTCGGTTCATCCGGTTATATTTTTTTCAAATTTCCATAAATAAACACCACAAAACTCCCGAACATTGATATCCTTTTCTGGGACATTTATAACTTACACCTGGCAACATCAATCTGCACTAAAGATAGGCTGAAGGACATATATCCATGCTATGAATAATTAAAAAAAATTACTAAGGATAATATCAGCCTAGCGCAACAAGGAACAAAAAATCTTTTGTATGGAATTGACATGGCATTTAATGGCGGATACTGCTATCTCTCTCTCTCAGTACAGTTTCTCTTTCTATTCCTCACCGCCATTATTATTGTTTGTTTACTTCCTGACGTTTTGGAATACATTTGTGTTTATTGATTTATGTTTGTATTATTTGTTATTCAAACAAGTAAAAATATACCAAAAAGTGTTTTTGTTGGTGTAAGTGAATACGTTTTAAAGACATGCCACCAAAAAAACGTATCATTACGTGTGAAATTTGTGGAGATCGAGCCAGTCGATTAAATCACAAAAGCAGAATGTTTATGGCGAAATTTCCATTGGATGAGGTCAGGTAAGCATTAATTAGATGTTTTTAGTCATCGCGCAAATAAAGTAGCTTAGAAATAATAAAAATTCTCATTTTCTAATTACCATTATGTTACTAGTGATGTTGTTATGATTATCGATATCGATACCTGTTTAAATTTATTAATCAATTTGCCCTCCGTGGTTTCACCCATTTAGGTCCAGATTCTGTGGGAACATAGTGATAAAAAGTAGTAATTCTAACTATCTACATACCAAGTTTAATCGCAATCATTTTAGATTTTTTGCGGGTACGAATAATAAACATACAATTGCATGCACACGCTTTATAATATTAGTAAGATGATGACTGATCATCAGGACAAAAAATACTAAAGTCGTGTCTGTGTGTGTGTGTGTGTGTGTGTACTTAAAAATGCGTTGAGCAATCAATGTGCCTGGTCACTGTTTATGATTTTAGTCTTAAATATAATTTAATAAGCAATTTATTTACAATTAAAAAATATTTCCAGATGCCGAAAGTGAGTTCAGATTGTGGGAAAAGAAGATTTGATATATGTTCCCATAGAAAAGCTGCATACTTTGAAATATGTGTGTGGTTCTCACTTTAATAACAAAGATTTTAATAAAAAGAACAATCGCCTTAGAAACTCAGCCATACCATCGAAAAATTTGGAAGCTGATCCACTTCCTGATGAAATGTTTGAATTTCCGTGCCATGTTTTTATAAACAATTATTGCACAAATGATAATATCTTTCAAGAGAAGTGCGACAAAGAAGTGTCACCATCCTTTGACTTTATAATTAAATATTCTCATTGTACCTTGACCTATCATAAGTGCAACTATATTCGCCTACATGGTGAATAAAGGATTTTATTTTAAAATACAATTATTATTCAACATGTGAAAGCTTTTCATTTTATTTCGAGTCCTCATTTTAGTCCACCCTTGTAATTATAGTGCTAAAATGTTCACTGTATATTGTGAGATGGATTGATAATGTGGACTCGAAAATACATTATATGAATTTTATCAAAATAGCATTAGCGTCGATTCCCACCCAGTAGAATTTATCGATATCGATAAAAAGTGCTCACTACTATGTATTTTGTTCAGTTGGTAGTATTATTATTTGACGTTCCTGACGTATTTTTCCGTGATATTGGTATTGATACGCCATGTAAATTCGATTTTATTTCTTTGTATTAAGTCCTGTCTCTTAAAACGTAGTGATTATATTCTCTTTGATAATATCAATATCACAAAATTTCACCAAAATACAGTAAAAATGTTTCGAAATCACACTGATACAATACGAACAGCGATGAGAATTAAAGTGAAACAAGCCGTGACCGACGATCGTTATAAATGTGATATGTGCGATACAGAATGGCTTACAGAAACCGATGTAGAAATACATCGAAAGAAAGCACATATAAATAAATTATTATTGATGATTAAAAGCAAAGACTACAACATTTGCTTGGTAAGTAACACTAATAATGTCTTATACGCGTGACTCTTTAGTTAAAAATTCCTAATTTATCTTCAATTACAATTATTTGATCATGTCATTATGCTGGTGTCGTCCGTCTGAACAAAACTTTTGTAGTGTAAACTTATGACTATAGTGTCATTTTGACATTGCGCTACTAAATGAATCCACAAACTTATCTTGAAAATAACTTTACAATAAGTTACTTGAGCCGTAGATGTGAAATGAAAAACTAAGTTCCGAACAAAATAAATTTAAAAAATCATATTATTTTTCACGCCATAATGCCACTACTACTACTCTAACGCCCGAATACTCAAACGCCACTTAAATATTTAAGATGGCCTCACGGATTTAAGCATTCGTTATCTTTGAAATTGGTATACTGAAACGTCACTTATTTCCTAACCTTAAATTTAAGGCGACGAAGGTTTAAGGTCCGCTTATTGATTCAAACGGTATTCACAAACCCTGCTTAAAGTTTGACAGCTATTTAAGGCCGCCTTATATGGCTGTTAATTGAGATTAATTTGAGAGTGCTTGCGACTACTCTCAAATCTTTACGCTAAAATATTTATTGTTGTGTTAGTAGTTATTATATTCTCTTTCGATTTAATAAAATGTCTTTTTCTTCACTATCATCACTGTCTGAAGAAGAATATAGTGTCAATCGAAGAAATCGAGAGAAATTAGACACTTTCGAAGAGTATTTATGTTCATTAATTCAGGAATTGTCCTAAATTATGCTTTTTAATTCAGGAATTATCATTTCAGCAATGTTCATTCATCATATTGATTTAAACTGGATATTGATCCAGCCTAGCCGGTCATAAAAAGAAATACCAGATATTTATTGCCCTTCATTTCTTTGCCACAGGCACCTATCAAAGGGTCATCTGGGATATTTTTCATGTGTAGGAACCTACGGGTACATCATGGTGTACTCATATCATGGCACTAGTTATGCCTGTGCTTATATCATGGAACTAGTTGTGCCTCTGCCTACCCCTTCTAGGATGATTAGCTTTATTATGTGTGTATGTAACAGTTTTAAGGGAAATAAATTTTATTGAAAGTCTGAACATGTCTGAATGAAGAAATAATTATTAGAGAAGCAAGAAGAAACTTTATTGTAATTATTATATTTTTAATTGTAATTCTTATATATCAGAGATATAAACATTACATTACAGACATTTTGCTACACATAGTACATATATATAGATATGAGTACAATATGGTACATCATATTGTACTCATATCATGGAACTAGTTGTGCCTGCGCTCATATCATGGAACTAGTTGTGCCTCTGCCTACCCCTTCTAGGATGATTAGCTTTATTATGTGTGTATGTAACAGTTTTAAGGGAAATAAATTTTATTGAAAGTCTGAACATGTCTGAATGAAGAAATAATTATTAGAGAAGCAAGAAGAAACTTTATTGTAATTATTATATTTTTAATTGTAATTCTTATATATCAGAGATATAAACATTACATTACAGACATTTTGCTACACATAGTACATATATATAGATATGAGTACAATATGGTACATCATAATGTACTCATATCATGGAACTAGTTGTGCCTGCGCTCATATCATGGAACTAGTTGTGCCTCTGCCTACCCCTCTAGGATGATTAGCTTTATTATGTGTGTATGTAACAATTTTAAGGGAAATTCATTTTATTGAAAGTCTGAACATGTCTGAATGAAGAAATAATTATTAGAGAAGCAAGAAGAAACTTTATTGTAATTATTATATTTTTTAATTGTAATTCTTATATATCAGACATATAAAATTTCATTACAGACATTTTGCTACACATAGTACATATATATAGATGCCTGCAGAAGTCTATTTCTTGAATAAATTTTTGATTGATTGATTGATTATATATATCACACAAGAGAACCCACGGCCTCTCACTTCACAGCCGGCTACTCGCCCACAGCTCACTGCCTCTGTTCCTCACGGGAGCTGCCAATAAAACAAATATATTTTTAAAAATTACTTATTTAACACAAAAAAAAACATTATCAGCCACATGATATCCATTGCAGAACAAAGGCCTCCCGCAAAAATTTCCAGATTGAATGTCGGAAGCAGCCCGCATCGAGCAATGCCCTTTTTTCTTAATTAAGTCGATGGTCTTCCAAATAAATCCAATACTTACTTTTTCACTATATCCAGCAGTTCTTGTTTTTCTATTTACGTATAATGTCTACCCCTTTATTGGGTTTTGTTATTTGAAGACTCCGTTGATAATTTATAGAAACTTCTATGGTAAGACACGAAATAAGAATTATGAATATTGTTAACAAAGAGAATATAATCACTACGATTTAATTGTTGACGAAAATTTGACAGATACAGAAGTTTTTTTTTTCTAAAGTGACTAATGTCAATACTGATCATGCTGCCAAATGGCAAGTATAAATAAGTTGGAATGTATTTACTACATCAATGTTGAGAATTTAATAATTAAAAATCATTTTTCATTAAACTGCGTATTACGTTATTTGATTTTTTTTTATGTTTCATAAATTATGCTGCGTGAAACGACACATAAATATCATTTTATTAAAATTATGTAAACGAAAACAAACTTTTTATAATCTATAGCAAATTAACTGCTCCTCAACTGAGTTTTCCGTAAAATCTTTTAATGTACGTTTGAGAATGCCATTTAAATTAAGTAGCCTGTTAAATTTAAGTAGGCCTCAGACAAGTTGGTTGGTTGAGTAGCGTTTCAGTATTCGGGCGTAAGATAATTAATTGCAAAGGCAACATCACTTTCAGCCATAAATACTCATGCAATGCAATTCTTCCTCTAAACAGCATAATTATCAATGAATAAGAAAACTAAAACCAAGTTTTTATTGCTGTGTCATTGACAAATTCCAAACTCCATGCTCATACTAGAAAAACCAAATATCACTGCCTGACCTGGGCATCAAACCCAATATCTCAACACTGCAGTTGTACCATAATACAACTACCAAGACAGTCATGTATGATATTAAAGTCCAATACTAGATCCCCACAGGGATCATCATCGCAAACTGACCAGTACCAGATCCAGTCCTGGATTTGTAAATAGGCTGTATAGGGCACGGCCTATGGGCAGCAGATTTCAGAGGATGCTCACTCGATTTAATTAATCATTCGTTTATTTAACTTTAGTGCCTTCCATAATGCAAACAAATGGAAAATTATTAAGTATTTAGAAACATTAAAATTTTATAGCCAATATATTTATAGGGAATACTTTTTGAGCAAGCATTTTTACTTTATAAGTGCTGGTCAGTTTTTATCAAATGGAAATATTAAAAACATTGGTCTATATTTTATTGTGTACCTGTGTATGGCACACTCGTGTACTATAATATCTCCTGCTGATCTCTCTCCGGTCATGTCATCTCACCGGACTATGAGAAGGAACAGAGTGCTTGTGTATTGCACACACTCGTGCACTATAATATCTCCTGCTGATCTCTCTCCGGTCATGTCATCTCACCGGACTATGAGAAGGAACAGAGTGCTTGTGTATTGCACACACTCGTGCACTATAATATCTCCCGCTGATCCCTCTCCGGTCATGTCATCTCACCGGACTATGAGAAGGAACAGAGTGCTTGTGTATTGCACACACTCGTGCACTATAATATCTCCTGCTGATCCCTCTCCGGTCATGTCATCTCACCGGACTATGAGAAGGAACAGAGTGCTTGTGTATTGCACACACTCGTGCACTATAATATCTCCTGCTGATCCCTCTCCGGTCATGTCATCTCACCGGACTATGAGAAGGAACAGAGTGCTTGTGTATTGCACACACTTGTGCACTATAATATCTCCTGCACCTGATCTCTTACTGGTCATGTCGTCTCACTGGACTATAAGAAGGAACAGAGAATGCTTGTGTAATGCACACTCGTGCACTATAATATCTCCTGTTTGATCTCCGTTGAGATTGGCCGCTGTAAACAAAATTTGGCTAGGAGGGATTTGTTCAAACTATATTGTTAGGACGAAAATATTTTTATGAGGGTATTTCTGATCATTTTTGCTATAAAAACCCAGAGCACTTGATAGAACGAAGAAGTTCGTCATTGACAGTTGTATCAGTTGTCTAATTCATGTAGTATTTGTGAGTATATCTGTAGTCGGTGATAGTTCCTTATATTTTAATAAAAACCACTTCAGTCTAACAATATATCAATAGTTGAATTGCTAATTGACTTAAGCAACATTGTTTTGTGACACTAAGTTATAAATAGTATATAGTATAGTTTTTCTTTACCTAGTTTAAAAAAGAAATGTCGTTTAAATCAATTAGCTTTCAACCGACAATATTTTTTGCAGTCGTTGATGTACATTTTTTTTTTATTTATTTGCACATATATTATAACACCATAACAGTTAATACTAATGTGATGGTTATACAGATTTAATCTTAGCAATTGACTTCAATACATCTATGAGCCATTTCTTTGAATTCTGACAGGTTACGTTTAAATATATCAAAATTCTGGGATATAGTATTAAGGAGTCGTATGGCCCGTGACAAGGGCGCAAACCGTAGTACATTTGTTTGTGATGTTTGAAAGCGGAACAGTGTAGGGAAATTTCCGAACATTATGGTCTTCGCCATTATAATCTACAACAAAATTATTCAGAATTGGCATAGAAATGCCTGAATTTTGACCAAAGCGCTCTGAAGTCTGATTTCGATAGCTGGAGAAATAATTCATCCAGCAAATATAAATACCTATCTACATATCAAAGAATAGACTTGACAGATGCATTGGTAATTTACAAAATAATAAGAGACAAAGAGTTCCAAAATTAGAGTGGACATTGGGAAGATAGTCATACAAACATTTTGCATTTATGCGATGGTTCAGTCTTGTGAAATAGCAAAACAGTAATCTAAAATACTTCATATTTTTATATATTGTTTGCACAGTCTTAATGATGTTAGCATGTTTTCTATTAATGTTTAATATTGTATTAATATCTAAGGATGCAGTGATATCTTGACACATGGATGTTTCAAATAATAATAACTTATAAGCAATTGGTATTAACTTTTGGAGCACAAATTTGGCCCTGACATCCAGTCCATAACTAACTATACTGTTCAATATCTTTGAAGGATTAGCAAGTTACAGGAATTATCAGTTTCTCACAGTATCATAATTTGCCATAGAGGAGCCCTATATGTATATTTGTTGGGGTCTATTCAGGGCAGTGTGAACTTTTTGGCACCCACTAAGTTTAATGTAAGTGTGGACCAAGAAGGGACCCAAAGGTCGGGGGCCCTGTATCACTAATACGGCTGATACAAGGGTAGCTACGCCTCTGGTATCATAATTGCTTGCCTAATAATAAACTTCCACACATGCCTACCTTTATACTTAGTAAGAACTACCTAATATAAAATGTAATAATTTTAATTTTTCCAGACATGCGTCCGAGACCAGGGCACACCAGAAGGCCTTCTACGCCACATAAAAACCGAACACCTACTAACCTCGCCCACAGCTCACAGAATAGAAAGAGAGATCTTCATCTGCGACCACTGCAACCACATATTCTTCAACAAGATGATGCTCATAGCTCACATACAATACATTCACGGAACAAAAATATCCAAAAACAACTACATCTCTTGCCCAAAATGCTACAAGCGTAAAAATGTAAAGAAACTGTGGTTCCACTTTGCCGTTCACCAGATGAACATGATATCCACATGTCAGATATGTTTTGTCGATTGCAGAAACACGAGACGGCTAAAAGAGCATATGAGAACCCACACGGGTTACTATTATTGTGAGACGTGCAATTTCACTACAAACAAGGATAAGTATTTTGAGAATCATGTGTTGAAGCATAAGCACAGGAACGCGTTCCCCAGGAATGTGGAGCCGAGGAAATATTTTGTTCCCGGACCGTTTCTGGGTTTGTGGAAATATAAAAGGGAGACTGGTATAAAAGGGTTGCAGATTCATGACGTGTTTATCTGTGTGTTGTGCAGAGAGATATGTGCGTCTAAAGGCGATATGCGAAGTCATATCTTCGTGGACCACGCGCCTGAAACAATTGCTAAGAAGAAGCTGTTGTGCTCGTGCGGAGAGGAATTTTTCAATACAGTACTGTTGAAACATCACGTTTTTAAGATGAAAGGAGATCACAAGATTGTCGGTAAGGTTTATTTATGAGTTTCTTGAAATGAATGTAAGTAACGAAATTGTTTTTATGAGATATTGTTGATTTCTTTTTGTCTTTTTTGTTTCTTTTTTATTAATACATTCGGACTATTAAATAATAAAGAAATAATGTATTAAGAAAAACAAATGATGATACAAAAAATACAATACTATTTAGTTACGTACATTTATTTTGAGAAATACTTAGATAATTATATAATTTTTATGCTTACTCAAATTATTAGCATAGTTGTTGAGTAGATCAGTTCTCAGGCTTGGTCGGCGAGTCGCGTAAATTTTAATTGGGCTCTTATGCTCTCGGTATGGGCTAAGAGTTAGAATTTGTGCCCATTAGGCTCATTCCCCATCACATGAGGTAACATATATGTGGCTGTCCTGATCACAGGTTACTGCAGAGATAGCGATGCTTTAATAGTTAACGTGTTGTTATTTATTAAAAAATATGGCCTATAACGTGCCATCAACGACCGGGTTTATCCATCCAAGTGCCTCTTTTAGCGACTTTTTAGTTATGATCGAACTGTGTTTTTTTTTTATCTGGGCTCAGCAAACTGCCTTCACTGCACCTGGCGTTAAGCAAAGTGAAGTCCAAAGATGCATATACAATGTTTGGAATATTGTTCGCGTGCCCGAATTATATCATCACTGGCACGCGTGCCATTTGTTCGGCATTCCTGGACTCTTATATACATTGCTAGAATAAGTGTGTGTATTCAATTTAAACTGGATTTTCCTTAGTGTTTACAAGTTTGGTACAATTATGTTTTTTTTATTGTTTTGAATCAGACGAGCTTGCCGTTCGCCTGATGGTAAGCGATACGATCCATAAACAGTAGAAACACCAATACCTAATTACAAAGTGTTTGGTATTCCACTGTGCTCGCCATCCTGAGACATGAGATGTTAATTATTATGTCCAGTAGTTACACTGACTACTACTCAAACCGGAACACAAGTGACTACACACTGCTGCTTGGCAGTAATAGACATGGCGGTGGTACCTACCCAGGCGGACTCACATAGGAGAGACCTACTACCAGTAAGTATGTAAACTTGAAATTTGTTTTTTTACAGAAAACGTTGATGACAGTGACTTTGGGAGACTTTTGGCCGAAGAAAAGAACAACGCGGAGGAAAATGTGCAAAATGATTTTATTAGTGAGTACGCCGCATATACATAGTTTTGTAAAGAATCTAAACCACTAGCTTTTGCCCGCGGCTTCGCTGTTGTTAACGTTAATTCCCAGGATAAAAAGTTCGTTATGTGGTAATCATGAACTCCTAAAAATAGCCGAACATTTTTACATACTCTCGCGTTTATATTAGTTAGATCATTTGGAAACTTCGTCATATTCCTAAATCAACTTTATGCAGGTTTGCTCTTTCAAAGTAATACACATTCAATATTACTACACTTACTTTAAGATCCGTAGATAAAGCAGTAAATGAAGTCGCGGATCAAATCATTTTGCAATCAATACTCGAAACTCGCGGTAAATCCATCCGGTATTAATTAATATATGAATTTGTCAGTATGAAATTAATTCGTTTTTGAAATTGACAATTTGAGGAATGCCAATTAGCAACGTGCATTAACCGTTAATGTGGAGTGCGACTTCTCTTTCTATCCAACGGATGTGTTCTATTTATCATTTGAAAGAATGTATTAAGACATATAAAAAGACAGATGAGACAAAATATTTCGTAACAATATTTCATATAAACTATTTCGTTACGTACATTTATTTTGAGAAATAATATAAAATAATGAAACAGAAACTATTTAACATTCAATATCGCATTTATTTTTGAGAAAGAATATATTTGAAACTATTTTACTATCAATATCGCGAGCTTATGAATTACTTTTGCTTTCATTTTTTCTTCATTATTCTTATAGAATTTACTTTTGCAGATAATTATGAAATAGTATTAGACGACACATCGGACTCTGCCGGTATGTATATTTTTATTTTGACATAGAATAAGTATAAAAAATATTATTCGACTCTTGAATGGCAATCATATCTAAGCGACATATATCGGTCCCGGATTTTGAATTTCTCAAACAAAACTTAAACTAATCCCACTATCATTGCGTACCCTCAATAATCGAAACATAATAAATCAGCAGTAAGTACAAATTTATAAAAGGATCTATATCATAGTTATGTTTGCTTTGTAATTATTAGTTGGTAGATTTTAATTTGTCTTTTTTTGTAAAATATCAACATTGCGTACTAATTTGTGAGTGTTGTGTACTCCTATAACTGGTACACACATCAGAATGTGACTTTACTACTTTTATGTTATTAACAAGAAATGTGTGTACTGTTGGAGATTCATATTTAAATAAATAAATAAATAAATACTGGATAATGCCGCCTCCAACCACCTATATTTTTAACTTTGTCATCATCATCATCGTCTCGCGCCCCGCAGGAAATAATTTTTGTGTGTAATGTTCTGGATGTCTCAGTAATCAAAGTTCCGTTAATTATGGGTTGTGTATTTGTCTGCCAAGTTTGGATTTGCCGTCCGGGGAAGGGGCCCCATAGATCCGGGGCTGATATATACCGGAAATTAATTATATAAATATTCTAAATCGCCATATTTGTCTGCGTCATTTGATCTAGGTTTTGTAGGTCTAGGACAATTTTAATAACATTAGACTAACCCATATTCATAGACGTTATTTATCTATGGACAGAGCATTGCTGTGATAACAAGTCTGTTTCTCAGCTTGGTTTATCTGACAGCCAACTAGATTCAAGTTGTATCTCAATATTAGCCAATCACAACGGCCCTATGTCTACGCACTGCGAAGGCTGCCATGCCGTCAGCACTGAAACAGACTTGTTATCACAGCAATGCTCCGTCCATAGATAAATAACGTCTATGAATAAGGGTGTATATTTTTATAAAATAAAAAGTTTCATTGTTATGAATTTTCATATTAAAATCAAAACTTTAAAGCAGTTACTCAAAAATGTATTGATTTTTGCTTAGATATGTTGCCTTTCAAGTATCGATTTACTATGTCAAATGGTTGGCGCTTATTTTGAGCGGCCTGGTGTAGCAGTGGATGGTAACATGCTGATTAATTGATATCTCAAATATTTCCTTTACGGTTGTTTCAATAAACCTCACTATGCCGGGGACTTGGGTCCGAATCCCGGGTCAAAATGGTGACTGGGTTTTTCCATCTTAAATATAATTCTGTTGCAACTGTGTGATATTGTACCTCGGCACGTAAAGCCGTTGGTCCTGATCTCTCTCTGGTCATGTCGTCTCACCGGACTATGAGGAACAGAGTGCTTGTGTATTGCACACACTCGTGCACTATAATATCTCCTGTCTGATCTCCGTTGAGATTGGACGCCGTTGCCAAAAGTCGACTAGGGAATCATCATGATGGTCATTTTCACGCTGGCCTTGTAGCATTCGAGAAAAGGTAAAAGGCTATATGGTTTTTTTTTTCAGAAATAGTTCCATTGGAAGATTTCGCCGAAGAGTCTGGGAATGCATACGACATACCTGATTAATATATAAGTATTAGTTTAAGTATATCGGGTGTGGATTGGTAATAATACTATCTAAGACAAAAAAATATTTTATTGTTTTAATTAATCACCTCTCCCTTTGAGGATGAAAGGTGCAAGTGTGCAAACTGTAATTTTTTTTAGACCATCATGATAAAGTCCACTGCACCTGATGTTAATAGTGGGGTCCAATAGTGTTGACTAAAGATTGATTACCCCTCAGTCGACAGAATTATGCCGGCCTGTTAAAACTAATACGCAGGCTGATCCAGGAACGCGACACGTGCGCCACTATGGCGGGTTTTAACACCCTTGTGTACGGTCGCTATCCGGGTTTATATTAAACTAGCTTTTGCTCGCGGCTTCCTCCGCGTGAGTGTTTTCCGGGATAAAAGTCCAGCTATATATTTTCCCGGGATAGTAGCCTACAACCTGCCCAGGGTCTTATACTATCTCCATACCAAATTTTGCTTTCTTATACCACGCCTTATGTCACGTCCCGTTCCCGTGGGAACAGGATAAAAAGTATCCTATGTCCGTCTCCTGGTTCTAAGCTACCTCTCCACCAATTTTCAGCCAAATCGGTTCATCCGTTCTTGAATTATAAATAGTGTAACTAACACAACTTTCTTTTATATATATAGATATTCTACCACCAGTAAAATGTTTGCTCTTACGTATTGTTATTTTATTCTCCCAATTCACATTCGATATCTAGTGTTAAGATATTTTAGATCAATGTATAATAATTAAAATAGTTTCATATCCCTGAACGAGTTAATACTCTTGGCTTCTAGTTATACAGTCATTTTGACATCGCGTTACTAAATGAAACCACATACTTATCTACTTGGAAATAACACTACAATAAGTTACTTGAGCCGTAGATGTAAAATAAAGTGTAAGTTTCGAACGAAATAAATATTAATAAAAAGTGATTTTAATTTTACACGCCCTTAATCCACTACTACTACTCTAAGATGGTCGCAGCGACATCACACATTCAGTCAGAAATACACTCACACACGCCATATACGCAATAAACTACAAAATGCTAAAAATATCAGAAAACTAAAACAAGTATTATTGGTGAAAATATCCTTTATTAATGGATGGTTTTTGGCACAATGTCAGCAAAGGTGAAGACGAGTATGTGGTTTCATTTAGTAACGCGATGTCAACATGACCCTGTATATATAAGGGGTCCTTCAAGAATAACGTAACGCAATTTTTGAAGATTTTGAACCCCACACCCCCGCATGTATAGAATTGATGGCCGTTGGGGAAAGTTCTGGAGTGGCGACCACGAACCGGGAGACGCAGCGTAGGCCCCCACGAGATGGACCGACGACCTGGTGAGGGTCGCCGGAGTCCGATGGATGAAGGCGCCAGAACCGGTCCCTGTGGCGCTCAATGGAGGCCTATGTCCAGCAGTGGACGATTCCCGGCTGAAATGATGATGATGATGACCCCCGCATGTTACGCGCCGTAACGTTGTCCTGTACGCCCCCGCCTCAAAATGTTATATAACTAAAATTACATTTTTTTTTTAGCATAGTACCGGAAAATCGCTAAAATACATTTGTTATTGTTTTAAAATAAAAAATCCAATGTTACATAACGCGTTGTTCGAACCCCCCCGCGCCTGTTACGCATCGTAACGTGTTACAAGCACCCCCAACCCTAAATTGCGTTACGTAATACTTGAACAGACCCTAAAATCGAGAGCATATGTTCCTCCGCAACTCCTCCTTTCTTTAATAATAACAAAGCGAAACGTCAGCGTACGGAATATTAGAAATAGAATTGGTGAATTTCGTGTTTCGACGCACGGGAATCGATCAAGTAATCAAAGATTAAGGACTTTGGTTGCTTTACATTTGGCAACTTTTTTAGAATCTATCGCCCTGCCGAAGCCCTTGGAACTAACAATGTAACGTGTATTATTCTGTATTCCACACGCGGGCCAGAGCTGTTAGGAAGGTTAGGGTTTATGTAGACAGCTAATGAACGCTTACCGTCTCGCTAGTGAGCTGGGCCTTATATTATATAGCTAAGAGAAACGTTCCACTATTTACGCCTTAGTTATTTTTTCATGGATACACAGTTATGTTAATGTATATAGATAGATCTATGGCGATACTTGCAATAAATTGTTTTAAGTAAATATGTGTTTTATTTACAACTAGTTGACCCGACAGACGTCCCGTCTTAACTATGAATTTGCAGCGCGCATTCTGTCGATCGCTGACAGTTATTTCAAACAATTGACAGTTATATAAAATTCATATTTACGTTTTCTTAAATTTTCTAATTTTCCGTGCAATTTTTTGAATTTCTTCTTCCATAGAACCTTCTCTTCACAATAACAAATACAACAACAAAAAAATAATGAAATCGGTCCAGCCTTTCACGCGTAATGGCGTGACCAAGGGAAATAGGGATTCATTTTTATATAAGTATATAGAATATACAACTGCTAGACTGCCTCGGTGGCATGCGCGGTACGGCGGCGCTCTGAGGTCCTGGGTTCGAATCATCGGGCAAAGTGATATTGTTTTGTTTGTATAACATTTTATATCTATTAATACAAAACAAGATATATCCATTCCAGAAGTAAAGTTTATTAATTTCTCTTGCTATTACCTACCGTTAGTACGGTGCATTACCAGAGATCAATTTACTGATCTTAAATATATTATGGTGTGTCGTATATGTGTGCACCTTTCACTGCGATATAGTCAATTAAAACAAATTGCAATTGGATTGCATCAGTTTATTAAATAGTGACGATCTTATGATGGTGACTTGAGAGCGTCTCAGATCATATCGCACTTGAGAGCGACGCAGATAAATTTATTAAGGCTTATGAACTTACGTACCTTTGCAATACTGCCATGGTAATCGATATAGCAGTAAGAAAAAAAAAAAAAGTCAAAAGAGGCGGTCTTCTTCTCTAATATATGGTTAATTAGATTATCTTATTGTTCTTGTGTTTTTAAACAAGAAAATGCATTTATAATTTACGTAGATATATGAAAGCTTAGGAAGAAAGTTCGTTAATAAAAAAATTCAGTAATTAAAAAACTGCAAAAGCGGCGATAGCCTAGTTGGTTGCGGAATGGACTGCCGAGACGTATGTCTGCAGATTCAATATCCACCTCTGACTTCTCTAAAGTTATGTGTGTATTCTTTGTGAATTATCGCTTGCTTTAACGGTGAAGGAAAACATCGTGAGGAAACCTGCACACCTGAGAAGTTTTCTATACGAATTTTGAGGATGTGTGAAGTCTACCCGCACTAGTGGTGGACTAAGGCCTAATCCCAGTAGTAGAGGAGGCTAGTGTCCAGCAGTGGGACAATATAGAGGGCTGATATTATTAAAAAATGAAAAAATTTGGTCACCTTTAACTTACTGCCTCTCGATTACCACGACAGAATGGTTTCTATAGGTTTCTTATTGAGCAATGAAGTACAGAAAACATAATTAATAAATATTTGTCTACATATAACGGGCTCAACTACTAATTCATGAGATAGAGCAGTTGGGGAAAAATGAGTGCACTGGCTTCACCTCTACCCACCCCTTCAGGGATGTGCATGATGAATGGTTTTAATATCTGTATGTGCTGGTATATTTGTGAATGATGAAATATTAGAAAACATTATTTTGAATAGTGAAATATAATTAATTCAAGACTAGATCAGTGGTGTAGCATAGGGTTGCCGAAGGAAATAAATTCTTTAATTTTTACATTTTTGCCTGAACCAGTCAAGAGATTGACTCTCCCCTGGTATCTTGTGCAATTCTGGGACCACCCTGGTTGCAAGTACCTATGCTACCACACTGCACTAGATTTTAAAACATAATTACTATATTTACACTGTCACTTAGAGTAGCCAAATAACTAATCAAACATTACAACTTAAAATTTAAGTAAGAACCAAAAGCAAACTCTACGCATTACTATTTTGATTTCCAATTTCATTGTTACATATCTTCTTGTTAGATTTTCGTTTCCTTACGTTGGTAGGCGCGTTTGCCTTCTCCAAAGCTTTTGTCAACAAGTTCTCAACATTTTTCACTACCTTCGGCTTATAATACTTATTCTTTAAAGGCTGCAGGATCTCATCAACATTCCTATCTCCTAATAAATGCTTTAACGGGTTGACTGTAATCATCTGGGTACCATCAGGCAGTCTGATCAATTCGCTTTTTGATTCCTCTACCCGCGGTTCCAATATGTCATTCATCTTTACAATTTTGTAATACGGTGCTTGTGGTTGTAAATGGGCTATAGATACATTATCACAGCCTTGAGGTATAGGCAGAACCACTCTATTTGGAACCTGTATTTGTTTTGGCTCCTCTGTGACCTCCAGCATAACTTCTTGAGCTACGTCCGGAATGCTTTCTGTTCTATCGCAATAATCATAGCTTTCGGTAAAGAAATTGTTTGAAGTATATACATTGTGCACTATCTTGATATTACACTTCACCGGTTCAGAGTCGTATTGCGTGAATTTGACAGGCAATTGCAACTTTGGATTGTCATAAGACTCCGCTTGCTCGAACTTAGTCATTTGAATAGTCGATTTTCTGAAGAAAGGGTCGCTTATTGCTTTAATTGACACACAGTTCTCAATATGTACGTTAGATGGGTGCGATGGGTCTTCCGGTGTGAAAGTTTCTAAAAACTTCTGGACAGATAATCCATTTTCGACAGGAGTTACCGTCGCGGTTGATGAGTTTATGGTGTCTACTTTAGTTTTTTTGATAGTTCGCTGGAATTTCTCTGCTGTAGTCATCATGTTTGGTGGTGCTGTGATTTTCTTTCGCTTTTCTAGCAAGTTCTTTAACGTCTCAGTAAGTTTTGACGAGGAATGCTCTGTCTCTATATGCTGGTTGAGCTTCTCCTTGCTTTTAAACTCTTGAGAGCATTTAATACAAGTTTTAACATCATTTTTACCATGTAACGACATATGATGTTGATAATTCTGAAATGTGTAGCAGTATTTATTGCAAATGTTACAAGTAAGTTGCTTTCGATTGTCTTTTATAGATTTCTTTCGCGCCCAGATAGGCTCAAATCCCTTTTTAGGTTTCAGTGTTTTTAAGGAGACTAATGGAACGTCTTCTTCATCTGTTGAGTCTATAGGAATCACTTCATCTTCTGTTTTTTTACTCCGCTTAGTAAGTCTCTTATGCTTCAATACCTTTTTGGTCCCAACCTCAACTTCTGTAATATTCCCTTCCGTTTCAGTCTGATTGAGTAGATCCAAGTCAAGTTTGTCTTTCTCATCTGTCTTTTCTTTCTTCTTCTTTAAAATAGTATCATCTGTGCACATACGGAGCTCATCTTCAGACAAAACGCAACGAGGCACAAACGGTTTCTCCGGCTTCTTTTCAGTAAAGAAAACGTGGTAGTTCTCATCTAACTCAACAAAGCCAACACTCTTGTGATCCAGTTTGATGTGTATTGTGAACCGTTTTCTCAAACGGAAAGTTTTGTCACAAATTTTACAAGTGTACGGTTCTAACTCTTTATGCTTTATGAAGTAATGTGCAAACAACTTCTGTGGATGTTTGAACGGTGTGTCGCAAGTCACACATTTGTATTTATAGAGCCAGATATCCTCTCTGTGGGTTCGGATCATGTGTTTACGTAAAGCGTACGTTCCAACACATTGCCTGCAGCAGAACTTGCACAACTTCACTTCCACGGCCAAAGGATGGTTCTTACACTGATGGGATGACAACTCGTCCAAAGAATTGAAAATTATGTTGCACGGAATACATTTTATTGGCTTGCATTGCTTCACGTGGCTTTGGTAAAACCTTGAAAGTATATTCTCTTGACATTCTGTACACTTTTGTCTCACCTCACTCGACATTGAGTTAAAACACTCCTTGTGAATACTCAAATGGCGGAGAAGGAACTTCTTCCGTTTATACGTGTTTGAACAATTATTACAAGAGTATGACTTACAGTTTCCATTTTGGAGGTGCTGTATGTACTTTTTGACATCTACAGACTTGTAGCCACACGCTACGCACTCGCAAGACTGGCTGTTGTTCATCCGCTTGATAAACTCTACAGCTCTCATATGAAGTACTGAAGACAGGATAGGGAAAAAATCTTGGAGCATAAACCCATCATTTTCATTGTTATGGTGCTCATATTCATGTCTTTCGAGCTCAGCGTAACTTGTAAAGCACTCTGGACACTGCGAGCAAGACGCATAATCTTTTTTCGTGCAATAATGTCGCCGTTCATGCTTCCTATGCTGGTCGAAGTCTAGAAAAATTTTGGTGCAAAAACTGCACATTTTAAGAGATTTTAAATGGTAATCACGGATGTGGTGCGCGTATTTCTCGAGGTCTGGCACGCTTGATGTGCAGAATTGGCATTGGACGAGGTTCGGGATCTCTGACGAGTGCACTTGAGTTAAATGTTGCTGCAAGTCTTGTGGGTCGAGGAATTCTGCACTGCATATATTGCACACTGTATCGCAGTCCGCTGCGTATATTATTTCATCGACGAGGACTTCGGGCTCCTCGCTGTCGTCTAGTGAAGACATTTTTACGTTTTCAGCTTATTTTTACTGTTTTGCACATTCAGTTTCCCATAGAGTAAAGTAATCAGTTTCCGATGCGATTGGAATTCGGAATAATTTGACAATTAAATTTTGACAGATAACTAGGGATGTAGTTTATTATTTATTGATCGGCGGTACCGGTTTTTCAAATGTTTGGAAAAAGACGGATTTTTAGGTAATAAAAAAAATTGTTTTGATAATAAAAAACAAAAGTACATACTTGTATTTTTATTATCCCGGGTCGGGCAAAGTGTTGATAATTGAGTTTTTCTGCTCAGTATCAACCCGGAGTCTGGATTTGTGCCCGATATGGCGATAGGCTCGCCCCCTATAACATCATGGGACGGAACACACTTGGCGAAAAGTAGGGGCCCTGGTTGCACCTCTGCATACTCCTTCGGGGATAAAATGCGTGATGGTGTGTATTTTTTTTTTGCATACAGAGAAGTAATACTAATACCTGATCTTTTACCTTTACTGTTAAGATTAAATACGCAGCGCCGCGCCGTAAGAAAAAAAAGATTGCAACTCATAATTTCTTTGCACTTTTTTTTTCAGTTTTCGCATGCCTTCTTTTAATACCTATCTACTTAGCAATAAAGGGACACCTGTTAGATATAGCTTGGGCAAACAATTGAAATTGGAGTTGGTACGTTTAGAAACGTACAGACTCCAGTCCGTTCAAATCCGTTTATCATATTGATAATTTCAGTTTAACAATGCAACTTTAATCATAGTTAATTCAATATTATTAATTTTATAATCAAATGGACCTATAGCTTGCATGAAATGCAGTGGTAACGTAGCATATTAATTAATAAACATAATTTTTCCTTATCCGCTGTATTATTTCCTGTTACCTATTTGCTATAAATAGAAGGTATTATAGGATCTTATCTTTACTAAGTAATTACTACTAATAATAAACATTTTTAGTGGCTCGGCAAAATTCCTTCACTGCACCCGATGTTTTAAGCGAAGTGTAGCCTCTGGTGTAGCCCATAGAAAGTGCCTACCGGCCAAAGACATAAGCATCCCCGGACGGTCGACACAGTCATGTCGGCCTGAATAATTGCTTTTTCATAAATGTTTCCTTTTGCGAAAATTCCCCTGTTATTCATAAACTATTTTTATAGTTTACACAGTATTTTGCATATACTAAATAACTATTATGAATAATATGAGTCATTTGTAAATATTATTCAGCTGTTTCATGATAAGGTCACCGTTATTGAAATGATAATCATATGCGGACATGGAATAAAAATATTATACTTTATGTGACACGTTGTTGCTGACGTAATCTTTTTAATCTGTGGTAGATGGCGGCGGAGATTTTGGTTTAGATGAGGCAACACTAATTCATAATTTTTTCATGACACAAAGTAATTATAAAATATTAAGAAGTTCGTTGATATTATTAAAATTATTCTAGTATTTATTTATTTACAATAAAGTCGGAGGTATCATTAATTATATTTATTTATTTCAAACGAATAAAAAAGTGTGACTTATTAACAATCATATAGAAACATAACATTTCGATATATTTTGCCTTAAGACTGAGTCAGAAATATAATATAAAAATTATAAGCATGGCATGTCAAAGATAATTTACCCGAACACTCGGGTAACTTCCATAACCATAATACCCCGATGTAAACACCCAAATCACATTTCATCATGTCAAATCCGTTGTCTGTCATGCATCCATAAGACTGTCACTGCTTGCCCGTACAATAAATAAAATTCATAGCGGTACGACGCTAAAATGAACAAAATCAAGACATACAGGTACATAAATTTACTTTACTCACACATATTTAAATATAGAACGTCTAGAAAACTATTTTTTAAAGTTGCATATCATTATAACCTATGCTGAATGTTCATTATAATAATCATATTTCGTAGTGTTTTAACGATGTATGTTGTTCTAAGATGCTTTAATAGTGTCCCATATAGGATATATTTATGATTTGGGTTATATAAAACTAGTTTTAGGAAAGTATGTCGCGGAATTCCGTAGTCAGTGTGTGTTTTTTCTGCGTTCTAGTAAACAATTTTACGTCACAATAATTTTGTTCCTTTGCCCCTATTTAGTACGTATTGCTATTTTTAATACTTCCAACACTTGATTATTATAGTATATTATTTATAATTATGGTAGGTATTTCTAGAATTTTTTGCGTGGGTCGGTATATAAGCCCAAAGATTAGATTCAAATACTAGGAAATGATAAGGAACAGATAAATAATCCGTAAAATATATTATTATTGATTACATTTTTGTCTCTTTTTGTGGGCCATTGTTAGATGAGCACTAGGGTTGTCACTGAAGTTTTTTTCTAAATTAGATTTTGTTTTAATAAGTTTGATGTGTTTTTTTTATGTGTTATGATATAAAAGCTAGATAAAAAAATCAAAGGATAATTGCGTCTCTGTCTACACCTTCTATTAAGGGGTAGACAGAGACGCAACTAGTTGTAACTGTTTTCAGGCATTTCTAGACCTCAAACTAACACTGTAAAAAAATGATAATACTTTGCCTGACCCACAATTTGAACCTGAGACCTAGTAGTAGTTTTATTGGTCATCCATTATAACTAAGCCACTAAGGCAGTTTTTATAGAGTAGAATCATTATTTTAAAAATATTAATCTATATATGTGTCCATTGGTAAGCAGAGATGCAATTGATGCTTCAATAAATTTCTAAGTTTAATTATTGTCATATCAAAGGTGCAAAAATAAAATCTAAATATTTTTGCAAGTCATATTCCTTTCCTTGATCTTTGAATGAAGAACGAGCTTGCCGTTCGTCTGATGGTAAGTAATACCATCCATAAACAGTAGAAACACCAACACCTTGAATTACAAAGTATTGTTTGGTATTTCACTGCGCTCGCCATCCTGAGACATGAGATGTTAAGTCATATTATGTCCACTAATTGGTGGAAGTTTATTGTCAGTAGAATAGAGGTCTTGGGATAGGTGAGTTAAAGTCAACTGATTATAGCAATTGAAACATTGATGTATAGGTACTGTATACAATATATGTTAAAGAATTTGAAATTGTAAAAAATACATATTTTTTTCTAAATGACAGCTTGGCTGAAGAGTGTTGTTTGATTTAGCTGTTGGCATGTTGCATCTGACATTTCTTTACCAGCACAAAGGTCCCTGTTATTAGGCTCTTTTGAGGAATAAAAATGCATGTAATGATTCACTTTTTTCCACTTTTGTGTATTAAACATCAACTCCATACAGCAATATTTGTAAAAACCATATTTACAAATTTTTTATTACTTTCTAATCAAATAAAAAAACCCATTTTAAACTAGTGATCTAGCGGCAGAGTTAATCTTGTTGGAATCCAAATAAAGTATAACATTTTACAAGTTCAATAATTTCAGTAAATAATAAAGAATGTATTTTAAAATACAAAGTAATAGTACCTGTTAGCGATGTAAAAATTGGAAAATCTCTTTTTGATCCAAGGCCAAGGAATATGTTGTAACATCCGAACACTTAGATGTAAATCTCAAACACCATTATACTACAAGCGACAGATAATACATAATTTATTTGTATATTTATTTTCCTTATGTTTTATTTATAGAGGTAACAAAGTACGAATGAAAAATGTATTTATTCTATTGAAATCGAAAGTTCTAGAGCTTTGTTTGTTGAGAAACTAGGCGAGTCATATATTCAGGAAAATGTATATTTGTAATAGAGATAAACCTCGTTTGTATGAAAATAATCTCTTAATATTGAACTAACATTGTGGTTTGTTAAGAAAGATAATGGATTAACAATAATAGAGGTCGAAATTCTATCGTCGAATTTAATTTGTAATAGAGGCAATTCTTGTGCGCTCTGTCTTCACATCTCACGCCCGCACGATTGACATTTGTCGCTCTAGACACACAGTTCAGTGTGTACCTCATGGTTGTAACACATTGAGGCCTATCAGGGACTCGTGAACATTTCCACTCCATTTCACTCCGCCCATCCTAACACTTCCTCTTCCTTCCCCTCCTTTCCTCCCCTATTTCTCCTCTTCCTCTCTTTCTCCAGGGCCCAGCAATTGCTAAGCCGAGGGGAACCAGTATACCGTTCGCAGGTTTCCCTCAGTATGGAAGGCGGGGTCTGTCCTTTAAAAAAATAAAATCCCTAGATTAGATTGGTGTCGAATTGAATATATTTGTAATACATATACCAAATTTTCATTTCTTCGCGCCCTTCATAATGGTTCATGTCTCATCCTCTTCATGATTGTTGATGTCTCATCCTCTCCCAGTGAACGTCTGAGCCGAGGTTCGTAACTCGTTAGTGGGTTGCCAGGTCGCTCACTGTTGTGTCCCGTTTGAAGGCCATTGTAACCAGTGTAACTACTGGACATAATAAGACTTAATATCCCATGTGTTAGGATGGCGAGCGCAGTGGAATACCAAACAATACTTTGTAATTCAAGGTGTTGGATGTTGTTTCTTCTGTTTATGGGCGGTCGTATCGCTTCAGGCGAACGGTAGGCTCGTCTCGTTATTTAAATCAGTAAAAAAGAATATAGGTTTCAATGATTACTTCATGGTTAGAGCAAGCGATTATTAACGATTAATACATGACTTTTAGTCATTAATGTGCCTTGTGTTTTGTATTGCAATATTCATTTTAGCAACCATACCACAGTTCTCAGTGGGTTGATAGTTATTGAACATTACTTTGTTTTTATTATGTTTACATAATGATATAAATTTCTTTTATTGAACATAATATTTCTAAAGCTAGAACATACTCGTATATTTCTTTACTGCTTACACTGTATGTATACACGGTCGTTGATTTGACCCTGATTATATTGTCAGCCAGACATCCATATTCACATAAATAACATTAGCCCTGTATTATATACTGTCCCACTGCTGCATAGGCCTCCTCTACTACTGGGAGGGATTAGGCCTTAGTCTACCGCGCTGTAGTGTGGATTGGAAGCAAATGATAATTTATAATTAATACATACATAATTTTATAAAAGTCAGAGGTGTGTTTGGGTTTTGAACATTTGTCTTGGCAAACTCAGTTGTCAAAATTCGTCATTTGCTGTGACTTAAGATATTATTTGAGATGTTGGTATCTATTTATAAAATAGCGACGACTTTGAGGTTCTGATATTAATTTGACAAAGTCTCAGAGCGAAATTAAGTTACATCTATTAATACGGCCCTCCACTTAGCTTTAAAGGCCTTTAACTTCTAAATGTTACTATATTAACAAAATCTTTCTCTCGTTCCAGATCTTGAAATGCAGTGATAGTCAAACAAAAATTCCTTATTATTTTCACTTTACATAAAATTGACAAATCCTCATTTGGGACGTTATCATTTGGCAAACGGTACGGGCACATCACAACCCCAGAATTCTCATTGAGTTGGGGCCGACTCCGAATCGACATAAGTTGAAGAGTCTTTTTATTTTGAAATGGCAGACGTAGACGACTTGGTAAAAGGCATGACGGACCTCACAGTCCTGTCTTTTAGGAAAGTTGATGAGGTGAAACGGCTGGCCAAACACTTCCAGAAGATAGTCGACCATCCCCTCACTGTATGCAAGCCGACAGTGCACAAATATTTACTCAACTTAAACGATACGCACAAGAAAATATTCCTCCAAAAACGGGAATGCGTCGAAGTTGAATACATTTTTACAACTGAGAAGAAGAGTAATCTGCAGCGTCAGAGATTCAACAGCTTGCCGGTGAGCGAAGTACCAGAATTGCTCAAAACTGAGTTACTCGCGTGCGAGAATGCTAAACAAGTGCACATTTGCACCGACTGTAATGTTGAAATTGAGTTGAACGACGAAGAACCACTAATGGAATCGTTGCAAAAGCATTTCAATTTGGAAATCCATTTGCCTAAGTTGAAACGCGAGAGTATTGACGTTGCCGAACCTGTTATCCTACCTAAGATGTCTCGAAGACTGTCAGCATTGGAATGTGGAGAAACACCAGCACAAATCATTGAGCAGATCGTGCTTAAACCAGTGGAGAAGTTGGATAGAAATTTCGTTTCGAAACTCAGTGGTGCATTAATGAAAGTGCTTCCAGATAATTCAGAAGCTAGTGTTGGCGCTGCAGTGAAGTTATATCAAGAAGCTTACGATAAACTATGTCAGGAGATCTCGAATATTGACTTCTCGACTCAGGCGAGCTCCGTAGCGCCAATAATAATGTCTATTAGAGACAATGTTTACCAAAACTTTGCTGCTGATGCAAATAAGAACGCAGAGAATGATGAAAACGATCAAACAGCTGAAAAACCGAAGAATCAAGCGAAAAAATATCGGTACTACGGACCTATTGAGTCGCTGATAGTCAAGTTGTTGGTGAATCATAAGTTATTGTCGTTGGTCGACGATCGTACTGGGAAGTTGGCTTTTTTCTGCATCGCCTGTGAATATTATACCCTCAGATTCCACTACGACAGTGTCTTGAACCATGTCTTCAGCGATACGCATATCCACAACCTATCTTGTATCTTGCAGTCAGATAAACACATCCCGTTCTCGAAAACTGAGGCGAGCATCGAAAAAATCAAGGAGATGAATGAGAAGTTTCTTATAAGTCAAGATATAGTGACCAAGCAGCCAGGCATGACCTGTAGGCTATGTAACATTAATATAGAAAGCACTGATGCCATGATCCTACATATACTGGATGATAGGCATCTCGGTAAACTCTCTGATGATTTGTACATGCGCATGAAGGCTTCCAGTCAAGATGGCCAGATACCCGAAGACTGGGGACCTAAGGACTTAAACTGGACTAAATACCTAGCCAGTGTCGGTAAGCCTGTGTATGCACGCGACCATGTGATAATTGAGAACTTCATTAAACCTTCTGGAAAGATCGGGAACTTCTGCACGTGCTGCGAGATGACTCTTAAGGGCCCTAGGCAAGTGCTTTTCAATCATATACGCCAGAAAAAGCATCTCAGAAATGCAGCGCCTCGTAAACTTGCGATGCTGTTCAAAAACCATTGCAGACCGTCTGAATACTTTGCTTCCTTCGGCAATTACTATGTTTGCGCTATATGCCCTGAGTACGTCGCTCTGCCGTCCTTCTCGGCGATAGTAGAGCATTTTGAGAGCTCGGAACACATCACTACAGTTTGCAAATTAATCCGCTCGGCATTATACGACGTGGATGATGAACTTCTCAAGGCCAACAACATCATAGACCAACTTAAATGTGGATTCTGTGACATCACATTCCAAGACATGACAGAGTGTGTAAAACACATACTATCTTCAGTAGAGCACCAGAACGCCGTAGCCGATGCGAAAGTACAAGAGAACAAGGGTGACATAATCAGCGTGTACATGAAAGGGAACTATATATTGCACAGCGAAGGTGCAACTTTCACTTGCATCGGATGCGGAGAGGTTTTTAACTCTATAAGATCTCTCCTAATGCATTTAGTGTACGCCGTGCATTATCAAATGAAACCGGCTGTTGAGAGCGTGTTCCGCTTCTATTTGGAGTTGAAACACAACATAAACATGTTGGGAAGGAACAAATACGTTTACTATCAGTTCGGGAAGTTGAAGTGTGGTGTTTGCGAGCAGGATGTGGAGGCTGGCGAGAACGCGAAGAGGCACGTGCTGTCTCCGAAGCACAGGGAGAATATGGGGGCCAGTTATGTTAATGTTAGTTTGGATGCGACTGGTAATGAGTGAGGTGAGTGGATTGGTTGTTTTTTTTTTAGTAGGTTTCATACATACATATACATAACATCACGCATTTATCCCCGAAGGGGTATGCAGAGGCGCAACTAGGGCACCCACTTTTCGCCAAGTATGTTCCGTCCCATGATGTGATAGGGGGCGAGCCTATCGCCATATCGGGCACAAATTCCAGACTCCGGGCTGATACTGAGCAGAAAAAACGCAAATATCACTTTGCCCGACCCGGGATTCGAACCCAGGACCTCAGAGCGCTATTGTACCGACCATGCGATACAACTACGCCACCGAGGCAGTTAGTAGGTTTCACTCGCATATTAGTCGGAATCACCGACCAATTAATTGGTTGAAATTGGTCGGCGATTCCGACTCGAATACGTGAGTGAATCCGTGTTGGTATCTAGTAATTTAATGTATCGCATAAGTTTTTAAATTATTTCCCCCTTCACGTGGGAAGGAATTAAATAAGTCGAATGTTAAATAACCTAAAGATTTTGTTAGAATTTAACATACGAATCCAATGGCGTATTTAGTGATATGTAATTATGACTGATTTTCTAAATTCTTTGATTTATCCTTGGAATGGTACACCGCCTGCGCCTATACACTAACGGTCGTTTTAAATCAATGATTCCAATTTTAAATTTCGAACCGATCCCGAGAAACCAATCAAAATAAGTTATTTATGTAAATGTGAAAATCCTTTGTTCCGATTGGTCCATTTTTGCGGGAGATTGAAAAAGTGATTGGGATCGTTCATTGAAAATGGTACGTTTGTGTGACGACCGCCATGGCGTAGTTGTAATTGTACACAGTACGAGAACGATATCGCGCTGAGGTCTTGAGATCGAATCCCGGGTCGGTTCATAATAATTGTGACTGGGTTTTTGCATCTTAAAAATTACTCAGTCGCAGCTCGGAGTCAGGGAGATGGCGGTGTGATATCCCTGTGCCTCGGCACGTAAAGCCGTAGGTCTGTCATGTCATGTCTAACCGGTCTATGAGAAGGAACAGAGTGCTTGTGTATTGCACACACTCGTGCACTATAATATCTCCTGTCTGATCTCCGTTGAGATCGGTCGCCGTGGCCGAAATTCGGTTAGGAATGAATCCAAGGTATTGTGCCTAATTAATTTGTTTATTTTCAGGTGATATGTGTGCGCGCGGGGTCCCTCGCGCCGTGTCATTCCGTAATCATGTGCGTGCGATCTGACGATACTTTTACAATGGAAATTTAATAAATGAAATAATTTTATAAACTGCAACGTTGTTTTATTTAACCTCAAAGTTAAATGGAACGAAAATTTATAAAAAAGTCAGCAGAAATGTAATTGCAATGATATTCGGTATTCGATAGTCTGTAGAAGATTTATCATAATATGGGTTAGATTATGAGTAAAGTATCGAAAATAAACTAGTTTTTGGGTTAATTTTACTACCAATGTCAAGGGTTTTGCAATTTTTATACTCAGGGGGTGGACTGAGGTGAGAGCCTGCCGAAAAGCTGTAACAAAATCTACTTTCATTTTACAATTATACAAAATTAAATCTATTCATGTGGTTAAATTTTCTAAGGCATCTGCTGAAAATTCAGAGGGCTAAACATTATTTTAAATTAGACAAGTCATGAATTCTTGCTAAAGAACACTGATTCCTATTTAGGATGGGATCATTCGTTAAGTTTCTTATTTTAGCTATTCTCTAACCCAAGGGGGAATAGTATCGAATGAAAAGAATTCAACAAGTAAAGGCACTTTAATCAAAATCGATATTTATGTATAAAAATACTATCACGCAGGTGAACAAAGTTGCACTTATGATACGTCAAAGCAAGTTATAACAATAGTTATTACCAAATTACGTTCTCTATTGAGAATTGCTTTCCGAACTGGTGGTAGAGTTAATATATTTCATGATTCTTAAGAGGGCTGTGCACTCGTATGGAAAATTAAAATTAATTAATTACCTATTTTGTGAGCATGTAAATGAACTACTCTAAACAACAATAAAAAAAAAACAATTGTATTTTATTTCTTCTCTGTATCATGTATTGTATTTTATACCTTCAACTGATTTTGAAAAGAGCAACACCAGTTTATTGCCTGTTCTCTGTTGAGAACTACACGAACTGATGGTAGAGTTAATATTGACGGAATCTAAATAACTTATCAACATTTTACGGGTTCAAATAAACTATTTAATTTCAATATTGACGTATTCTAATGTAAGTATAACATTTTACAGGTTAAAATATTTTATTTTATTAAATTACTAGTTGACCCGACTCTGAGGACCCGACAGACGTTGTCCCGTCTTAACTATGAATTTGCAGCGCGCATTCTGTCAATCGCTGACAGTTATTTCAAACAATTGACAGTTATATAAAATTAATATTTTCGTTAAATTTTCTTAAATTTTCTAATTTTCCGCACAATATTGACTTTTTTCTTTCATAAGAACCGTCTCCTGACAATAACAAACATAACAAAAAAATAGTGAAATCGGTCCAGCCGTTCACGCGTGATGGCGTGACCAAGGGAAATAGGGATACATTTTTATATATGTAGATAAGGCTAAATAAAACAAAGCAACCACACACAAACAATATTTATTAATTAGACATCAGTGATCTTCGGTAGGTCAGAATAAGGGATTAGCTTCGGCGGAGAGATGTTGTCGCAAGTGCAGAAACAATTGTTCCCTTGTGGACCGTTGGGTAATATTAGCACTTTCAGATTCATGTCGGCTTCGAGCGCGTTCATTATTTCTGTAAAAAAAATATTCATAAAAATAATGCTTCCTATCTTCAAAAAGAAAATATTGAACTCGCTCGTTGAAACCCAAATCTAGTTTTATATTCAGTCTTATATTTAGAATATACTGCACTTATGGTGCAGCCAATTGTTTATTGTTATGTAATATGTCCAAGCTGTGACAGCCTGTAATTAAACTGCAGCAATAACTTAGTGAATTGTTAAAAAAACTATGTAATGTGTATGTTTTGTTGGCTGTTCAAATAAATAAAAAAAATATATATTAAAAAGCGTCAAGAAATATATGCAATTAAAAGCGGTTTTATTTTAACCATTAGCGGACCCCGCAGCCAACACTAGGGGAAACCGGCGGACGGGATACTGGAAACCACCTGTTAACTGAGTATAGGGACCTGGAGGAAAGTTGGGAGGGACGTGTAGGGGTAGAAAAAGGATGGGAGATGACGAGAAAATATTCGCGAGCCCTATACAGGCTCCAATGTGAATTGCAAACCATGAGGTGGGTACACATTTAACTGTGGCCTATGGCCGAGACAAATGTCCCCCATGCGGGCGTGCATTCAGAGTGGAGACCGAACGCAGAAGAATTACCGTGGTTTGATTTAAAAACGGTTGAAACCTAGAAGACGTTGAAAAGACAACAAAGGAGGACTAGGACGGCGCTCAACAGGAACAAATTCCAAGAATTGGAATACTGTTTTAGGCGGGCGAAGTCGCAAACAAAAGCTAGTAGAACTATAATTGTACTGCCGGCCTTGATTCAGCCGATAAGAAACCTGCGGAGTACGCTTAAATCCCAAATAGGAATCAAGCTTCTGTTCTTATTTGGTAAATTGTACAAAACGTACCTTTCTTCCCTTGGTTAAGAGCCAACTTCCCTCCACTAGATGTTATGGTTTGTACGTCACTGCTCGACACGTACGACCCTGGCGGCGGTGGCGGAAGCGTTTCATCGCTAAATAGTAATTCAGATTCCGTTGGGTAAGGTTCTTCAGATTTGGTTGATGATTCTAAAGTGGAACTTTCAATACGGCGTGGATTTTGGTGGCTTTTAATTGCAGAATTGGTCGATGATTGTATATTTTCAGTTATATCACTCTTTTGTTCTACAGTTACTGATTCGGTTGAAGTAGAATCGATGTTTTGTTCTGAAATGTTAGATCCGGGTGAAGTTTCTATAGTAAAGTTTTCGCCACGGCTTATACTTTGGTCGCTTGTTTGGTCATTCGATTTGGTTGCTGATTCTACAGTAGAACTTTCTGTTTCTATAGTACTATGCTCGCTCGTATATTTTAGATTTTGGGAGTTAGTTGATGATTCAATTGGGGAGTTTTCGACTTTTGTACTCTCATCCGTAATTTGTCCTGAAGTTTTAGATTCGTTCAATGATTCTAAAAGATTTTCGGTTGCGGTACTTTGGTCGCTTGTATGTTGTTCTTGAGATGTAGTTGCTAATTTTGTAGAACTTGCGGTTGCTGTATTCTCACTTGTATATTCTAGAGTCTCTGATTTCGTTGAAGCTTCTACAGTGGAACTTTCAGCATTACTTGTATTTTGGTCGCTTGTTTGTTGTGTCTGCGTTTTGGTTGTTGATTCTACAATAGAACTTTCAGTTGTTGCGGTACTTTGGTCACTCGTCAGTTCTAACTTGTCATATTTGATTGATGATTCTACAGAAGAGCTTCCGGTCGTCTCTGAACTTGGATTACTCTGTTCTAAAATTTCATATTTGGTCGATAATTCTACGTCGGAGTTTTCTGTCACAAATTCTGATGTAGTTTGGTCGTTTGTTTCTAAGAAATCAGTTTTGGTCGACAATTTTACAGAAGTACTTTCGGTTGCTGAACTATAATCACTTACATGTTTCATAGACTCGAATTTTGATAAAGCTTCTATAGTAGAGATTTCAGACCCATGACTGGTCTCTGTAGTTTGGTCGCTTGTTTTTACTAAGTTCTCAAATTTCGTAGATGATTCAACAGTAGAAATTTCGGTTGCTATTGAATTTTGCTCATTAATATGTTTTACAGAATCGGAATTAGTTGATTCCATAGAGGCACTTATAATGGCTGTGTCGATTGTTTGTGCTGAAGTATTAGACCCCGTTAGTGATTCTATAGTAGAACTTTCGGTTGTTACTGCAATTTGGTCGTTAAGTTCTAGAGATTTAGATTTAGTTGATGATTCAACAGAGGAGCTTTCGACTATTGCACTCTCATCCGTAGTTTGTTCTAAACTATTAGATTCGGTCGACGATTTTACAGTAGAACTTTCGGTTGTTGTACTTTGGTTGTTTGTTTCTGTCTCAAATTTGGTCGACGATTCTATAGAGTTTTCAATGGTATCGGTCGTTATATTTTTGTCGCTTGATTCCTGAGAATCAATTGTTGATTCAGGAAGAGGATTGTCTATAGTTATGAATTCTTCTTTGTTTATAACTTCATTTTCTGATGTACTTCCAGTAGTCAATGCATCTGTTTTTTGGCTAGCATCATATTTCTCAGTAATCACACAGTTTTGTATGGTATCTGATTTTCCTTCAGTATTTGATTCACTTTGGTTTTCTGACTGACTCGAATGTTTTTGTATAGCGTCAGATTTTTGCTGTGTTTTATCATAGTCATCTTGGTATGATTGTGTTATTACTAACTCAGATTTCTCAGTAGAAATGCTTTGTGTTTCTGATTTTTCAGAAGTAAAGAGTTCAACGTATTCCTGTTTAATTGATTCTGATGTTGATGTAACCGAATCCGTGATATCATCAGATATAATCGAAGCGCTTTGTGTTGTTTCCAATTGTTCAGATTTGTCGGATCCTTTTATGTTGGAATCTGACGTTGACGCAACCGAATCGTAGACATGTTCAGATACAGCTAGTTCACGTAGATTCTCAGTAGCTATAGAAGTTTGTGTTGTGTCAGATTTAAAGGATTCGTCATCTTTCGTGTTTAATTCTGATGTTGACGTCACAGTATCATAATCGTGTTCAGACATAGAAGTAGCACTTTGTGTTATTTGTGATTGTTCGGGCGTAAAGGCTGTGTCATAATTTTGTGCATCTGGTTCTGAAGTTGATGCAATTGAATCATATTGATTCTCTGTAGTCGAAGTAATTTGTGTTGTGTCGGATTGTTCAAATGTGCTGGATACATCATCTCCCTTTTTACTTGATTCCGATGTAGATATAATTGTGTCGTATACATTCTCAGTTTCTTGGTTATTTGATACTGATATTGACGCAACAGAATCATAGATATTTTCAGACGTAGTTGAGTCGCTTTGTGTTGTATCAGCTTGGTCAGATGTGAAGGATTCGTCGTGTTGCATAGATTCTGAAGTTGACGCAACTGTGTCGTATTGATTGTCATAAGTCGAACCACTTTGTGTTGTATGTGATTTTTCAGATATGAAGGACTCATCGTATTCCTGTTTACTTGATTCTGATGTTGACGCTACAGAATCATAGTGATTCTCCGTAGTTGAAGCACTTTGTGTTGTATCTGATGTTTCAGATGTGAAAAATTCTTCATTAAATTGCGCATTTGATCCTGATGTTACAGACTCATATTGTTTTTCAGAACTTGAAAAGCTTTGTGCAGTGACAGGTTGTATAACTGATTGGTCTTGGTCTAATTCAGGCGTCACTGATTCTAATTGGTTTTCTGTCGTTGATGTTTGTTGTGAATCAGTTTCTATTGCTTGATAATACTCAGTACTTGGCGCGATTACTGATTCTGACGATTGCGTTTTATTCGGATGTTCAGTTACCCGAGATTCATGATCAATATTTGTTTCTGATGTTAAAGCATCAGATTTTACAACTGAGATAAATGGAGGTGATTGCGATTTTTTTAGTTGATGTTCAGTTGATTCATATTGATGTTGACTTTCTTTTTGTGTTGTTGTCTCAGGTTTATCTTCTGACTGTAATGTAGTTGACACAATTGACTCAGAATTGTCATATTCAACAGTTGATTTTGGCGACTGGAATGATTCTTTTTGATTTTCTGACGTTGTTTCAGAACTATAGTTTGTTTTAGACTCAAATGTATTAGATTGGCGCTCAGTTAGTTTTTGGCCATAACTTTCGCTGATAGTTTCATACTGCTGGTTTTGTTCTTGTATTGCAGACTTATATCCGTCAGATTGACTTTCTGAAGTAATGGTGGAAGATTGTTCTTTCTGAAGTTGATGTCCAGTTGATTTTTCATGACCCTTTATTGTTACGTTTGATGTATCAAATAGCATCTCTGTTGTGAAGTCTGTTTGTTTAGGTTCATATGTAACAGTTTCCTTTATATCTGACTTGGTGATTAATTCATCTAGTTTACTATCTTCAGTGATTTGTTTTTGTTTATCTATTTGTTCCTTTGCCTCATATAGATTTTTAATAGTATCATGTAATTCTACATGTTTAGTTGAATTATCAACTTGGGTGTCAAGTTTCGGTTGCTCAGTGATAATCGGTTGGTCAGTACTAATAGATTCTTGTTCTACGTCGTGTGTTTCTATACTAGTATCTGTTTCTGAGACGTCAGCTGGGTATTCTGACACACTCAACTCTGATGATGAGATGTGAGAAGATAATTTTGAAACGTCAGATTCAGAAGTTTCTTCGGTAAATTTTTCTTTTGCCACAATTTCTTGCGAAGTTTCTTGGAATTTTTCACTAATTGAAGATAAATCTTCATTTAGTGTTGCTTTTGAAGCATCAGTACTCCAAGTATCGTTATTAGAAGTTAAGACTGTACTATCTTCGGTTGTGTATTCTTCATTAGATTTATTACTGATATCAAATACATTAGAATCTTCAGTGGTTATTTCTGATTCAAACTCGGTTCTATCTTGAATTAATGTAGGACTTTCAAATACTGAATCATCAAATTCGTTGGTACTACCTTCGCTACTTTCCGAAGTTAATGTAGCTTCTTCTGTAGTAGTTTCGTGTTTCTCAACTGCAAATTCGTGTTTAACTGTTACCTCGTTAGTTGGCTTATAGTTATTTTGTGATGTAACATCTTCAGAACCTGAAGATCCTTCTACTAATACAGGTTTATGAGTTACAATATATTCAGGCTTTGTTGCTTCGTAAGTTGCATAGTTATCTTCTATAGTTTGTGTAGTCGTTATAGAAGATTTTTCTGTACTTGTGCTTTCATGCATTTTATCAATATTTTCGTATTTGACTTTTTCCGTAACTGCGAAGTTATTTACAGTAGATTCTTCGTTTTTGCTAGGTAATGCAGATTCAGTTGAATATTCTTGAGTGAATGAATTATCTGTGGCAGATGTTACTTTATTATACTCGTTAGAGGATTTAGTTGAAGAAATTTCGTCATCAAAAAATGATTTTACTTTATTAAATACATTATCGTCAGTAATTTTAGCATCACTTACTGATTGATTTTCTTTAAGAGCGTGTTTATCTTCTTGAACAGTCGGTATAGTTCCGTCATTAGATGAAATAGTTGATTGTTGAGATTCTGAAGATTTTTCTATAGTAGTTTCATCTATACTATTTTTATTTATATCTTTGCTTGGTTTAGAGGAACTAGATGTGTATTTGGACTTAGTTTCAGTAGTTGATAACAATCCGTCAATGAGTGAGCTATCTTTGTTAGTTGATTCAGTAGAACTTGAAAGAGCTTGAGATATTTTTTCTACTTCATTAGTTGGTTCTTTTTCAAAATCTGTTGTAGCTTTTCCGGGAGTTGAATCTTTAATATTTAATACATTATTAGAGGCGTCTTCGTGGTAACTTTGAGAAGTTACTGTTTCTATATTGCTTGATTGGGAAATAGACGAAGCATGGGAGGTAGATGTTTCAGTGGATGATAAATATTTCTCAGTTGAAGTTTGTTTATTGGTTGAATAATGTCCCGTCGTTGCTACACTTGAAATTTCTTCGTTAAACAAATCTTGATGAATAGTTGATGTTTCTGATGGAGTTATATCTTCTTTAATAGCACTTTCCAAATTAGATATCACTTGTTCTTTAATAGATGTAAGATCTTTTCTAATTGCAATTTCATTGATTAATTTAGCTTCTTCAAAGGCTTTTGTTTCGACATTTTTATTATTTTCAATATCTTCGACTAATTGTTTTTCTTTGGAAGCTAATATGTTTTTATAAATTATACTGTCTTCAATGTTTGATTTAGTTTCTTCGGTAGCATTGTCGATAGTTGCTTTCTCGTTGTTACTATCTTTAGTTATTTTATAATTTGATTTGAAGGAATCTGATGCATAAGTAGATTTAGAGTTTTCAGTAGTAGAGAATGAAGCATCATTATTATTAATATCTTCGGAAGTCAATTGCATTTCTGTTAATATTATTTCACTGGATTTAATATTTTTATTAGTTGTAGATTCGGTGTTAGAAGTATCTTGGTATGTAGCTGTTTTTACTCCTTCTGTACCTGCCATTTGTTCTTCAGGAGTTATCTTTGAATTTTCAGTAGATGTACCCGTTTCTGTAGTATCTTCATAGCCAATTTCAGCTACTTCCGTCGTGGGTTGCGAAGAATAAGTTGATCCTTCAGTTGACAAATACTCTCCAGTAATTGCTAAACCTTCACTAGATGCTTTTTCAATAATAACTTCTGTGGTTAATGTAACATCTTTAGTAAAATCTTCATTAGTTGTATTTTGTTCCAAATCAAATTTATTCTGTTCTGATATTATTTGTTTGTTAGTTGAAGGAGATTCTATAGCTACAGTTGAATCTTCGGACATTTTGTAAGTTTCTTCTTGATTTTTATCTTCTTTCGTTGCTGGTTCTGTATTGCTATCTTCGAGGGTTACTTCATATTTTTCTGTACTTGCAAATTCTGTAGCAGCATGCTCGTTTAAAGATTTTTCAGTAGAAGACATATCTTTTGTAACTATATTATCTTCTGAAGTCGATGTTATTATACTATATACATAATCATTAGTCGTAGCTTCAATTAATTCATCAATACTTGTTGTTACTTCATTATTTGAAGTAAGATCTTTAGTAGTATATGCTTCATAGTTTGCATTTGTAAATAAAGTTGATTTTGGGTTGGTCGAATCACTGCTAGATAAAGTAATTTCCTCATTATTAACTACTTGACTTTCACTCTTAATTACATCAGTTACTGATTCTGGCTTGTCAGTTTGGGTTTTATCTTCGTCATATTTGACGGAACTTGATTCGTGATTTGTTGCGTCAGTCCAATCATGGTTTGCCGATTCGAGTTCAACAGGTTTTGCTGGTCGCTCAATTATAACAGTTGGTTTTTCATACATCGGTTGCTTTTCAGGGAGCAATGGATGCTCAATAATGACTGTTGGTAATGTATTTGGTTGTTCAAATGGTTGTTCAGAGTGTTCGTTGGAAGCTTTATCTGATTGCTGCTTATCTCTTAAATCGTCTGACTCTAAATAAGCGATTTCTGACTTATGTTCGTCAGTTTTTGACATACCGCTGGTATCAAAAATCTGGTAATCATTATAGTCGTATGTCGAGTCTTCCGGGTGACCTTGTGTGGTCCCTTCTGGTTGCTCGGTGGTTGTAGTTTTCGGTATACTGGGTTTATTTTGTTTTATGTATTCGATCGCTTTTGGTATATCTGGAAATTATTTGAGATGGAATTATTGGTTATATAGTAGTTATAATTAGGTTTGTTTCTTAAACTCTAAAAATGGCGGGAAGTATTTCTATTTTTGTCACGCGTGGGTAGGCGTACATTTAAGCATTAAAAATTATAGATTAAAAACTTTTTCTACTTAACCTTTTTAAAGGCAATTTCTAAATAATCATAGATTATTTAGATATATTGTCTTTGTAACAAAATTGAAAAAGTTATTGATTGAGATTGTAGGTAAGTTTTACAATAATATCAGCCCTGTATTATATACTGTCCCGCTGCACGGGCCTCTACTACTGAGAGGCCTTAGTCCACCACGCTGTAGTGCGGGCAGACTTCACACACCCTTATTCCTACAGAGAACTTCTCAGGTATGCAAATGTTTTCCTTTATCGTACATAACATTGGCAATTACTAAATAAATAAGTGACAAAAATATTATTTAACTTGTTTAATACCTGGTTGCCCGGTCGCTCTTCGTAGATCGTCCAGCGCATCAATTAAATCTGTAATTTATCATTGACTTATTGACTAATCAGAAGCAGGGTGGGATATATATCCGCTCGGATAGCGAGCGTACACAGAGTGGTAAAACCCGCCATAGTGGCCCACGTGTCGCGTTCCGGGATCAGCCTGTGTACACAGATGCGGCGGAGGACTTTGTTTTAAAATACATTTTTATAGAGAAAGAAATTATTAGAGGAACAATTCCGTCATACATGATTGTTGCGTAACTTTAACCGTTTATGCAGGGCATGCGACGGAAGAGGAAAAATATTATTTCCCCGTTTTTGAAATATTTTATATTGATGCTCCACTCCTATTGTTCATAGCGTGATGTTATATCCTTATAGCCTTCCTCGATAAATGGGCTATCCAACACTATAAGATATTTTCAGTTCGACCCAGTAGTTGCTGAGTTTAAAGCGTTCAAACAAATAAACTTTTCAGCTTTGTATAATAGTATAGACTAGGTTTTGCTCGCTGTCACGCGAAGGAATTTTCCGGGGTAAAAATCTCGCTATGAGGTGCATTCGGGTAAGATCGGATATGGGGTAAGATCATATAACGAAAAAATACTACGAAACGATGGTAATTTTTTTAGTTTAAGCTACATAGGCGGCTGCGCTGTTTCTTTTTGCCTCGTCCTATATACCGCAGTCGAGGCTACGACAAAGAACAGGTGCACTGTGTGCAGTCAAACAAAAAATGTGGATTTCGCTGTTCTTAACACTGATCGGGACTTCTATTTGATTTTGTAGACCTTATCATACTAGCTTTAGAAGCGTTATTAGAACGAAGTCCGAACTTACCCCGCGAACGTCCGATTTATTCTAAAAGTTTTAAATTTCATTACAAATATTATCACCTATTTATAAGCTTACACGGTCAGAATTAGAGACGATTAAATTATCACATAAAGAAGCATTAATAATAATTCGTTTCATGTATAAAATGCCGATACCGCTTAAATATTTTATGAGAAAAAAATATATTCGAGACTCTTCGCAACACATCGAAAAACCGTCCGAAATTAGCCGAACGCACCTATATTTTCCCGGGGTAGAAAGCCTATAACCTTCCCAGGGACTTAAACTATCTCTATACCAAATTTAATAAAAATCCGTTCAGTAGATTTTGAGAAAATCGATAACACACAGACAGAAAAAGGGACTTTGTTTTATATGTATAGATTATGTTTGCTTACACATACATTTTTATATCTTTATTTAATAGGAATAATTAAATATAACTTACTTGTAGTTTCCGTGAATTCTTCGACTATTAAAAGGGCTTCTTCGAAATCTGTAACAAAATATAAGATTAACAAAAAAATCGCGATGAACTGATAATCAGAGGCCTTTGGGGCAAGCGAACCGCGGCCACGCGCTTACAGAGGCCTCGCGCTGTGTCTCGTAGGACCTTTTTTTACGTTTTTAGCGGAAAAGTGTAAAGGAACAGATGGTTGCGTTCCTCTATGGAAGGGAAAGATTTCCAGTCAGGCAGATGTAATGACCGGCCGCGGCCTCAGATAGTTCTTATTCGGAGGTGGTATATATGCTGCACGTCACGCAAATTGTGCAAGCGTGATTCAGGATCGATGTCGCCATCTATCGTGATATCACTGTAGTTGTGTCACTGCATCGATCTTCTTGCAGTTCCGACGATGTTGACAAGATGGCGGTGTATGCATCGATTGTACCGTCACACGTTCTTACCGACGAAACTGTTAAAACAGGGGAACGGTTTTTACTCTGTCCGGGACCTCGCGTCGTTTAAGGCCGCCACTGCTGATCATCTATTACATTTGCTATTAGTAGGTTATATCCGCCCGGATAGCGACTGTACACAAGGTGTTACAACCTGCACTGGGCCACGTTTGTCGTTCCGGGATCAGCCTGTGTATGTCCAACAGGCATAATTGTGTCGACTGAGGGGTAATCACTCGTCAGTGGACATGGAGCTGTGTATAAGCGCTATAAGAATATATAATTATACTTACAGTATCGATTGCTAAGAGTAATCAGCAACTCGAAGAACTTGATAACATCTGTGAAAAAATGAATTATAATTATTTTATTGTAACAAATGAACACGGAAATAATAACATTAAGAATTACAAAAACAATAATTGGCATATGTGAGTAAATAAAAAAAAAATCTTAAAAATGTCACAATATTTAGATTTCGTCCATCTTTCTTTTCCATTATCAATATAGATTAACTAAAATTTATTTTTTTACTTATTATGAATTAAGGTATTAAAAATAACATCCTAAAATCATTCTATGTCTGGCTGTATACAACACTGCCTTTGATTTCCCAATGAAAAAAAAGTTATCTTAGCCCTAACCCCTTATAAACATAAGTACATATCAATTTTGGTTATTTAGCTCCATATTTTGTGGAATATAAACGTGTCTACCCGGAATTCAAACCCATGCAGTCCACGGAGGTTGTATTACGTCCAATTTGTCCACTACGCAACAAAAACTGCCATAATGAAAAAAGACATCTTTATTTAATTCAATAAACCGCCATTCAAAACTTACCAATATATTTCTGAGGCGATAGTTGACGGTAAACAGTTACACTATTGCAAATAATCACGTTCTTTATTCAAAAAACCAATGAATCTCGTTATTTTTTCAAATATGTAGGCTCTTGTAAAATGGACGTTAGTCAATAAATTAACAGTAGCGACATCTATAAAATAGTTAGGTAAGAGTTTACTTTATGTATATAATAATAGATGGCGTTGTTATCAATACTCACCCATTTTGCTAATAGTTGAAATCTCCTCTAGAATCTCGAACAGACCTAGAACAATGCCTGCTTACATTATTATTTCGTCTATAGATAAATAATTATGGATAACTTCTCGGGGCGGGGCGGGCGGCATTATTTTAGCATTATACATACATTGTATTCATCGAAATGGGCTGTATTGACGGATTTTATTTTACGGCTTTAGATATCAGTACTTTGAGCCGTTTTTTCGGCAAGTTTTAGAGGCTATGAAGTATCTTGGGTGTGTAGGAATTTGATCTTTAATGTTAAAATAAAAGTTAAATCAAATATGTATATTACAGTGCATTTTTTAATTTAAATGACGGTTTTGATTTATGTTATTGCTGAATCTAGCTATTTTTCTTTAAAGGTTGTGGCTTTAAAATGGAGTTCCGCGGCGATATAATTGCAATATTTTTTTTTGATTTAAAAATAAACAGATAAGGTTTCAGGTGGACCAAAGAAAAACAAATGTTTTTCAACCAATTATTGCAATGCCATAAAATATTGGAATTTGCTCAAACCGACACAACCCCTTCATAGCCACGCCTAAAATGAAGCTAATTTATTCATATTTAAAGTCGAAGGCAAAAAGCCATAATGCCAAGTTTAGACTAAAAACTCCTTGCAGTAATATATTGTGCAAAACATTTAGATACGTTAACACTAACGGAACAAAGAAGCTTATTTATTACACATTAACGGGAATATTTCAATAGCTCTATACACTTGCGACTCCTCAAGGCCTGCGAGCTTTAAAACGTGCAGAATTAAGCTTGCCGTGTGTTCGATTATTCGATATAAATTTAATTGGCAACATATTGTTGCTCGCAACACCGAGTCCGTGACGCTCGCCTCCTTTCCATTTCCTTTTTTTTTCTATACGCCGCATCATGGCTGCCATGTAACACTGTTTTATTTGTGTTATTGTTGAGTATAAAAAGAAATTCAGTCCATTACAAAACTGTTGCCTTTTTATTAAACGAGTGGTCCTTCGAGCCGGATATGGACCAGCGACCTATGGATATAAGACATAATTGTTGAGATGGTAAAAATCGCTTACGGAAGACGATTTTTGCAAGTTTCCTTGTAATCTATCCTCGCTATGTCAAAATGTCATCATAATAAGCGTATGTCATTAGCGTAGATTATTATAATTTATAGATGCTTTCTCGTTTCCTATTCTCTACACTAGATGTCGCTATTCGAAACATTTGGTATTAAAATGTTTTTAATAGTAGTTTAATCTCGGTTCGGGCATAGTGCGTAGTTGTAAGCATATTATATCTTTAATGTATAAATGTATTATTCATTAAGAACGATATAAAATTGTTGATATATCATCCTTACTCATCATTGGTATGTTCTTTGTAAATTGTATTTTATTATTATATACCGTCGGTTGAAAGTCTAATTGAAGCGACATAAGCGACACTAAGTTACACACATATTTAAAATCAGCACTATTTTAATCATTTTGTAGTTTAATGCTAAAATGGCGTATTTTTGACTGAAAGTATGATGTTGCCGCTGCGACGAATTCTCTTAGAGAAGAAGTAGTGGCATTAGGGCGCGTAAAATTAAAATTACTTTTTTACATATTTATATAGTTTTAATGCGAATATGGCGTGCGCGAGTGTATTTCTGACTGAAAGTATGATGTTGCTGAGACAAATTCTCTGAGAGTAGTAGTAGTGGCTTTAGGGCGCGTAAAATTAAAATTACTTTTTCACATATTTATTTAGTTCGATTTTTTTTTTATTTTACGTCTACGGCTCAAGTAACTACAATGTTATTTCCAAGTAGATAAGTATGTATTTTATTTAGTAACGCAATGTCAAAATGACCCTGTATTAAACAATCAGATATACTCACCCTCTTTATTGCATACTTTATTCAACAATGCTGATGCCTCATTAATATTATTAGTGCTGGTGATCTTCAAGATAGTCTCTATGAAGACCAGGGCGTCCACTTCTGTAAACTTCTCCACCATGTCGAAGAAGAAGAATATGTCTGTAGGCAATAACATTAGTTTTTAAATAATACTAGTTGACCCGACAGACGTTGTTCCGTCTTAACTATGAATTTGCAGCGCACATTCTGTTAATCGCTGACAGTTATTTCAAACAATTGACAGTTATATAAAATTAATATTTTCGTTAAGGTTTCTTAAATTTTCTAATTGTCCGCGCAATTTTTTGATTTTTTTCTTGCATAAAAACCTTCTCCTGACAATAATAAACACAACAAAATATAGTGAAATCGGTCCAGCCGTTCACGCGTGATGGCGTGACCAAGGGAAATAGCGATTCATTTTTATGTATATACAGATAAAATGCCTCATCACGTAGAACATAGTTGCACTTATAAGTCAAGGTACATGGGAATATTTAATTATTACTTGAATAACGTCGCCTTAACTACAGACATTTTATATTGGACATAAAATAATGAGTTCAAAGTAAACAAAGAAGCCAGCTCGGGCTGGCAGGATAGAAGAAATAAAAAAGTTAGCATTAGGGACTTGTAATGTCACCAGAAAAAAATTGGAAATAATTTCTTATATTGACGTTAACTTTAAAAGGTCATTTAAACAAATAAGTCACACACACATTAAAACACTAGAATTTACATAAGCAATAAAAATTCTATTAGTTATAAGTAAAAAAGAAATAATTTAAAAAATGTACATGTATATAACAAATAAAAAATACAATACTTAATTATATTGACGGTTAGAAGTCTATTTGGCTTAAGCGACATGTTCTTGCGATAATCAGCATCATTTTATAATGTATAATATCAGCCCTGTATTATATACTGTCCCACTGCTGATCACGGGCCTCCTCTACTACTGAGAGGGATTAGGCCTTAGTCCACCACGCTGTAGTGCGGGTAGACTTCACACACCTTCGATTCCTGTAGAGAATTTCTCAGATGTGCAGGTTTCCTCACGATGTTTTCCTTCACCGTTAAAGCAATCGATAATTTACAATACACACGTAACTAGAAAAGTCAGAGGTGTGTTTGGGTTTTGACCTGCGGACATTCGTCTCTTCAGTCCGTTCCACACACAACTAGGCTGTCGCCGCTAATTTTTAGGTTTAAGAAATAAATGAACTTACCAGTCGTGAAGGTGATGCGAGTTATTACCTCCCAGGCTTGTTGGATACCTGAAACGGAATTTTTGGGTAAAATAAAGGATTAAATAAATAATTGCTTTATTCACCACGTAGGCGAACATAGTTGCACTTATAAGCCAAGATACATGAGAATATTTAATTATTACTTAAAATAAATGAAAGACTATAAAGTAAACAAAGCCAGGTCGGTTTGGCAGGAAAGAAGAAATAAAAAATTAAATAAATTTTTCTAGTACACTGCCACGGAGTGCTCCATAATTCAAAGTTCTGGATGATGTTATATATTTTAACCGACTTTAGAAAAAGTAGGTTCTGAATTCGAATTCAGTAGTTTGATATTTGAATTGAAAAGACATTTGAAATAAAAATGGATTTTATCAATCGGGTAGTAGAGGCCTTTTAAAAAAAAACATTTATCAAAAGTGTATTTCATCCAAAATCTATCAGAAAAATAATTTTCAAAATCCACGCAATAATAAATAAGTTATAAAGCTTTGAAATTAGCTGGAAAGGGAAGCTGTCAAATTACAGTAATAGTGAAATGTGACGTCATCCAGTACCACCGACCATAACGCTGCGTGAGTGAGACAAGGACAGCGCGATATCCCCATCACGCCCCCACCTCGCCACAACAATATTTCAAATATGAATAACTGTTTTATTTTTCAATCAATTTGATGCTGATTTCACAGAAGAATTTCTTTTTCATATTATTTTCTGTTATAATAATAATATCAGCCCTGTGTTTATATACTGTCCAACTGCTGCACGGGCCTCCTCTACTGAGAGAGGTTAGGCCTTAGTCCACCACGCTGTAGTGCGGGTAGATTTCACACACCCTCAAAATTCCTATAGAGAACTTCTCAGTTATGCAGGTTTCCTCACCATGTTTTCCTTCACCGTTAAACCAAGCGATAATTCACAAAGATTTTAAAAAAGTCAGAGGTGTGTTTGGGTTTTGAACCTGCGGACATTCGTCTCGGCAGTCCATTCCACAACCAACTAGGCTTTCGCTATATTTTCTGGTAAATATAAAATAATAAACCAAATCAGACATAGGAAACTACCCTATGCAATCACTCACCTTCCCATGAAATATGGAGTGCAGTCGGGTCACTTTGCTCGTACGAAAAAGACTTAGCCGAACTATTAAAAGATAACTTACTCTTGGTCCCAGTGGCTGTTATCAGTCTTCTGAAGAATTCTAGCACATTCGATTGTCTTGAACCGATGCGTATCCTCTCCAAGATATTCAGAAGCGGCACTGGAAATAAAATGCTGATTAGGTTTATATTTTTCTTTATTATTAAGTTTTTCTTTTTATATTTTTATATGATATATCCTAAATATACTGCAAATGAAATAATGATTTCTTATGTTGACGCGAATGTTAAACATTGAAATAAAACTATTTTACGAATTTTATCGTGGCTTTCTATATTATTATATTATAATTTTCTCCCTAAGTATCGTAATTTGGAACCCAAAATACCGGCTGCCAGACTTCAAGATGCTGTGAGCTCATTCTGCGTATATCGGACCGTCAATAATAATAATAATAAATAATAATATCAGCCCTGTATGATATACTTGCCCACTGCTGAGCACGGGCCTCCTCTACTACTGAGAGGGATTAGGCCTTAGTCCACCACGCTGTAGTGCGGATTGGTAGACTTCACACACCTTCGAAATTCCTATAGAGAACTTCTCAGATGTGCAGGTTTCCTCACGATGTTTTCCTTCACCGTTAAAGCGAACGATAAATTCAAAAAGAGTACACACATGATTTTATAAAAGTCAGAGGTGTGTGCCCTTAGGATTTGAACCTGCGGACATTCGTCTCGGCAGTCCGTTCCACACACAACTAGGCTATCGCCGCTTCGGACCGTCAATAGCTGTTTACTTAATTGTAACATGTAGGTAGATATTGTAACTTTGACTTTGCGGATGACCACAGTCCGCCCCGTGACCGCGGCTGCAATTCGAAACATCGGAAAAAAATTATAATATGAAAAACGCGATAAAATCCGAAAAATAGTTTTATTTGAATGCAAATAAAATATTTAAACAATTAGTAACCCTCTGATCTAATTCAAGACGCCAACCACAGATGACTATAGCGTGACAAAAAAATCCGGGAAAATATCCTACGTTATATTTTTTGGGCTCAAAAGTGTGAACCAGAAGTCTGGAATTTGTACTCTCCCTATCACATCCTGGGACAGAATACACACAGAAGAAATTGGGTGCACTATTGGCGCCTCTTTCTACCCCTTCGTTAGGCTTTTAGACTTGTCGTTTCATTTTTATATTATTTTTTCCTTTTATTTTAAACTAGCTTTTGCCCGCGGCTCCGCCCGCATTATACAGTTTTTCGGGCTAAAGTTTTCCGTTATAAAAGTCACGCTATATATTTTCCCGGGAGCCTATGTTCTTCCCAGGGTCTCAAATTGTCTCCATACCAAATTTCATCTTAATACGTTGGGTAGTTTTTGAGTTTAACACGTCCAGGCAGACAGATGCAGCGGGGGACTTTGTTTTATAATATATTTTTGTAGAACTTTTTAAGAGGAACGATCTCGTCATACATCATTGTTGCATAACTTTAACAGTTTACGCAGTGCACGCAACGGAAGCTCTCAAAACTAATAAATTTTCCCCGTTTTTGCAACATGTTTCATTACTGTTCCGCTCCTATTAGTCATAGCGTGATGATATATAGCCTATAGCATTCCAGAAACAAAGGGCTATCTAACACAAAAATATTTTTTCAATTCGAACCGGTAGTTCCTGAGATTAGCGCGTTCAAACAAATAAACTCTTCAGCTTTATATAATAGTATAGATTACTATAATTAATTTTAATTACTGTTAATACATTTAATTCATGTGAGTTACCGCAATGAGCGTATTTTCTTTCTTCTTTCTTTCGTGAATAAGGCAATTCTTGTGCGTTCGGTCTTCGCACCGAATGCACGCCCGCACGGGGGGACAGTATGCCGCGGCTCTAGGCACATAATATGTATCTCTTGGTTGCCAAAAACACATTGAGGCCTATAAGGGTCCGCAAACATCTCCCTTCCAACCCTAACAAAGCTGCTCCTTCCTCTTCCTTCCCTCTATCCCCTCCCTTCCTCCCGGACCCGTGACCGAATAGCTGCGGGTTGCCAGCGTACCGCCCGCTGGCACTCTCTGTGATAGTAGTGCCTACCAAATCTTCATTGGGACTGCCGTGGTTGCTAAGCCGGGGTCGCTTGTACACCGTTCGCAGGGTACCACCTGTGATAGCCGCGGCAGTTCCCAAAAATTGTGTGGTTACTTACTTCGCCTGATGGTTAGTTTCCTGATCGCTGCGTCAGCTTCGATGATGTTATCGCTCTGCGTGACGCCGATGAGGCCTGAGAGGAAGTACAGAGGGTCCAGCCTCTTAGACACTCTGTTGATCTTCAAAGCTGCTGATACTATATCTGGGGGTAGAGATTTTATTTTAACTAGTTGACTTGACAGACGTTATCCCGTCTTAACTATGTATGCACGCGCGCATTCTGTCAATCGCTGACAGTTATTTCAAACAATTGACAGTTGTATAAAATTTATATTTTCGTTAAGTTTTCTTAAATTGTCTAATTTTCCGCGCAATTTTTTGATTTTTTTCTTTCATAAGAACCTTCTCCTGACAATAATAAGCACAACAAAAAGAAATGTGAAATCGGTCCAGCCGTTCACGCGTGATGGCGTGACCAAGGGAAATAGGAATTCATTTTTATATATATAGATTGTGTTTTTTTATTGCTTTGAATGACGACACGAGCTTGCTGTAATGATGGTAAGCGATACGACCCATAAACACCAACACCTTGAATTACAAAGTATTGTTTGATATTCCACTGCGCTCGTCTGAGACATGAGATGTTATTATGTCCAGTAGTTACACTGCCTACAATGTTCAAACCGGAACACCAGTGACTACACACTGCTTGACAGAAATAGACATGATGATACCTACCCACGCGGACTCTCACATATAAGAAACAAAATGCAAAATAACTTGAAATTAAACTAATTTTCGGATTCTATCGCAGTATTAGTATTTTATTTTCTGAAATTATAAACATTCTAATTTCAATAGGGAAGATGGTTGGAAGCTTGCACAAGCCTGGGATCCAGTTCTACATTTAATTAAATCGGAACCCAAAAGACCGGCTGCCAGACTTCAAGACACTGTGAGCTCATTGTGCGTAGATCGGACCACCAACAGCTAAAATTTTTAAAAAGTTGTATAATTGTAAAATGTAGGTAGATATAGTAACTTTGACTTTACGGATGAACAACACCTCAGTCCCCCCCGTGACCATGAAGGCTGCAAAGTCTTCGAAACGTCGGGAGAAAATAAAACACTAATACCGCGATAGAAACCGGAAATTAGTTTAATTTCAATGTCTAACATTCGCGTAAACATAAGAAATCGTTATACAAAATAACTTACTGTCTGTTTCGAAAATTTTCCCCAAAATCTTGCTCGCGTCTTCGAAGTTGTCAACACCACAGATCCTGTAGATATCGTTGATCGTAGTCTTTAGACCTGAGAAATTTATGTGATATTTAATAAGCTGTCCCCACGGCTTGACGTGCATGGAAATCAGTGTGTCACAAAGCGTCGACATTTTTTTTTATTGCTTTGAATGACGAGACGAGCTTGCCGTTCGCCTGATAAGCGATACGATCCATAAACAGTAGAAACACCATCCAAAATTCGTTTAGTACATTCCAAATCAATAATGAAATAGAGTCTAAAAACAAAAAAATATATTTAACATTACCTATATACTGCCGTGCTAAGCGCCAAAGCGGTATGTCAGGGAAACATTATTTCGAGATAATCGAAGTTTTGTAAATATAGTTTTGTATGTAAATCTTTGTAGAGTCGTTTCCGTAGTATAATTTCAATCAGGGCATAGGTTTAAGGAATACAATCTAGTCTTAATGTAATTTTGTGCTTAAGTATAGGGTACCGGACTCATTTTTGTTCTTTACTATTATCAAATATTTACGTTATATAAATTATAACACAAAAGGAATTATTAAAATCCGGTAAAAAATCAACAAGTTATAAGTCTTTGAATTTCGGTGGAAGGGGTAGTTAACAAGAAACAGAAAATAGACACAATATCCACATGTGACGTCATCGAGAATTACGACGTGTGCAAAAGAAAGAGATGAAGCGATATCCCCACATCGTGCCCACTTCTGCACGTTACAATATTTTAAATATGAATTACTAGCTCATTTTATAACCAATTTTTATGCTGTTTTCGCAGACGTGCTTCTTTTTCGTATTAAAAGCCATTACATATAGAATAATGTACAAAATCAAGCATAGGCCGGTCCCCTATTCTTTATAGTGATTGTGTTTTGTATTATGCCTTTTGTGAATAATAATAAATAAATAAAAATAAAAAAAAGATAGAGAAACTCTTTAAGGTGTGTAACGAGTTCTAAACAAGATATCGTTATTTAGGTAAGTTCATTGGATGGATATTTCTTTAAGCTATCTGACGACATAAAAATCAAGATTTTGTGTTTTTTCTTGAGATAGCGCTTTTGAGCTTAGCACGGCTGTATAATGGTTACTAATTTTGGAGTCGGAGGTAATTAAAATTAAACATTATTTTCGTATATTTGTTCATGTTTTATCTTCCTAGCAAGTTTATTAGTCACTGACTCCAAAATTGGTAACCAGTGTACAGGTAATGTTAAATTACTTTTTTGGGTTTTTGAAGGCGATATAATTTTTTGTTACTAAGTTGTTATTTTTGGCTTTTTTAAGGATCCAAAAGCAAAGAAATTTATATGGGACCATAGGGAAAGGATCAGCTTTAAAAAAAAAAGAATCATCAAAATCGGTTTACCCAGTCAAAAGAGTTAACGAACGTAAAAAAAAACAGTCGAATTTAGATACTCCTCCTTTTTTTGAAGTCGGTTAAAAATAACTGAGGGTCTACTTCGACAAACATCGAAACGTCGCGTCGGTCCGAAACGAAGAAACGACGAACTTCGGATTTAACTTTATTACCAAATTACATCCGTCACAGTCCTGTAGCTTACCTTAGTGTTAGAATCAATTGCCTGTATATTTTTTTGGAGAAAGCAGTGGAACTTAATCCTCGCCGATGGTTTTAAAAAAGGATGGTATAAGTTCATACAAATTCCATGTCTGAAATATTGCGAACGGATCGGATCCGTAACACTTCGTAGTAACAAAACGTGCGATCCGATCCGAAACTACGGATTACGTTTTTCGAAATAGACCATCTACCTTCTAGATCAGGAGTGGCCAACCGGTCGATCGCGATCGACTAGTCCAGTCGATCGTGCCAAGGCAAAAATATCAATACGTAGAACAGACCGCGTAACATACCTGATCACTAACTGCTGCACGCATCGATTTGTATCATTTTTTAATCATTATAATAATAAACTGTGTATTGAACTATGTTGTTTCATTTAAGATTTCAAGATGTATGTAGCTTGGTAGATCGCACAGAGTATCATCAGTGAAAAGTAGATCTTGGGTCTTACCAAGTTGGCCACCCCTGCTCTAGATTATCAAAGCAGTAGTAATATAATATTTTGATTACTTACTTCTCCTGTGTACTGTGTGCAGTAATTCTTCGAGAGCGTACTTCAGTTCTGAAATAAATGATAAATATATAACAGAGAGACGGATGCATGGTAATTTTAGAATATAATTTTTCTAGTTACGGTTATAATGGATGCCAACTTTAATATCTGTTGCACGGGCCTCCTCTACTGAGAGGGATTAGGCCGAATTGTATTTCACTGTCTTAATATTGTTAAATTTAGAGTTAGATTATATTGTTAGATGTAATTGTTTTGGTCAAGTGCTGTAAACTTTGATTCAATTTATAAATAAATAAATAAATTATTAGTCCACCACGCTGTAGTGCGGGTAGATTTCACACACCCTGAAAATTCTCACGATGTTTTCTTTCACCGTTAAAACAAGCCATAATTCACATATACACATGTCTTTAGACATTCCAGAGGTCTTTGGATTTTGAATTGTTTTAAAAGCGATTGATAGAGATCATGCAGTAACACTGTAGAATTGTACTCTGATATTAAAATAATAAAATAAAATGCTTTATTCATCCCGTAGGCGAACATAGTTGCACTTATAAGTCAAGGTACATGAGAATATTTAATTATTACTTAGATAAACTCGCTTAGGGGCCGTTCAAGTATTACGTAACGCAATTTGGGGGGGGGGGGGGGTTCTAGTAAAACGTTACGATGCGTAACAGACGCGGGAGAGAGGGCTCGTACAAGGCTTTATGTAACACTAGCTTCCGCCCGCAACTTCGCCCGCGTGGATTTCGGACTTCAAAAATGGAGGAGGTGCTCAATTTGTCGGGATGTTTTTTAATGTGTGGTGGTATGCAGGTGGTCCGATTGTCCGGTCAGGGTCTGATGATGGGATCCTGGTGAAATCGAAGGAACTTTTAACCATTAAGGTTGCACACACGACGGAAGCTTAAAAAATGGAGTAAGTTCTCCCGTTTTCCCAACATTTCCCTTCACTGCTCTGCTCCTATTAATTGTAGCGTGATGAAAAGTACACTATAACCAGCACAGGAGTATGACAAATAATTGTACCAAGTTTCGTTAAAATCCGTCGAGTAGTTTTTGTTTCTATAACGGTTATAAAGACAGACAGACAGACAGACAGACAAAAATTTTACTAATTGCATTTTTGGCATCAGTATCGATCCCTAATCACCCCCTGATAGTTATTTTGGAAATATATTTCATGTACATAATTGACCTCTCTACAGATTTATTATAAGTATAGATTGTATTTTTGTTTTAAAACAATAACAAAGGTATTTTAGCGACTTTCCGGTATTTTGCGTAAAATAATTGTGAATATTAGAAAAAAGTTGTAACTTTAGGGTTACATAACTTTTGGAGGGGTTTGGGACGTATAGGAAAACGTTACGGCGCGTTACAGGGGGAATGGATAGGTCATAAATCTCCAAAAATTGCGTTAAGTAATAATTGAACGGCCCCTTATAACTAAAGACAATTTATATTGAAAATAAAATAAATTAAAGACTATGAAGCAAGGAAACAATTTATTAACTGATATAGGATACTGCGATAAGCGGCGATAGGCTAGTTAGGTGTGGAACGGACTGCCGAGAAGAATGTCCGCAGGTTCAAATCACAAACACACCTCTGACTTTTATAAAAAATCATGTGTGTATTTTTTGTGAATTTATCGTTCGCTTTAACGGTGAAGGAAAACATCGTGAGGAAACCTGTACATCTGAGAAGTTCTCTATAGGAATGAGGGTGTGTGAAGTCTACCAATCCGCACTACAGCGTGGTGGACTAAGGCCTAATCCCTGTCAGTAGTAGAGGAGGCCCGTGCAGCAGTGGGCGAGTATATAATACAGGGCTGATATTATTATTATTATATAGGATACTTACGTGATTGTTTTGTGACTTTTCTTATTATTGAAACAGCTTCCGCGAAAGAATCAACGTTCAATATATTCGTGAATTCCAAAATAGCATCGCCAATGTCTGTAAGTAATAAATAAAATAATTAATTGTGGAAACTTAACTGAGCCATGTTATACTTAATTTGCTTTATTTTTATGTTATTCATTATTGCTTGTATGTTTCCCTTAAAAATACAATAAATAAATAAAAAAAAAAGCTTTTTCTTGCCTATAGGGTACCGGACTCATTTTTGTTCTTTATTATTATCAAATATTTACGTTATATTAATTATAACACAAAAGGAATTGTTAAAATCCGGTAAAATATCAACAAGTTATCAATACTAGTTCATTTTTCAACCATTTTTTATGCAGTTTTCGCAGGAGTGCTTCCTTTTCGTATTATTAACCATTACATATAAAATAATGTATAAAATCAAACATAGGCCGATTCCCTATTGAATTACACATTTATTTTTTTATTGCTTTGAATGACGAGACGACCTTGTCATTCGCCTGATGGCATTTAACTAATGAAATTAAATTAAACAGAAATAAGTTAACACACATCACGCATTTATCCTTGAAGGGGTAAGCAGAGGCGTAACTACGGCACACATTTTTCGTTATTCCTATTAGTGAAAGCATTTTCAAAATCTTTTTAGTAGTTCCATATATAAGCCATGACGTAGAAACTGCTTTATAATATTAGTATAGGGGTCATCCATTAATTACGTGATGTTTGTAGTGAGTTTCTAACCTGGGGTAGGTTAGAAACTCTAGAAAACTAGAAAATTGGTGATATGTGGTGTGGTTTTAGACTATCTTTCCCCCCTAAACCACGTGTATTTTTTTGTTACAACGTACATAATTTTTTTTTAATAATATTAAATACCTGTATAATCTGATTATTTTTTTAAAATGAAAAAGATAAAAATGTCCAGACTTTAACATGTTGCATGTTGTCCTAGGTTGTAGCGAAGCGCAGGGAAATCGCGTGATCAATAAAAATGTCCAGACAGACATGTTAATCATGTTGCAGGTTGTCTTAGGTTGTAGCGAAACGCGGGGAAATCGCGCGATCAACGATAAATAAATACACGCGATATCTCATTCCCAAACCAAACCCCTCCTCCCGCTCCTTGTGATATTTCGTGATTTTATTTCCGAATCCTTCCCCCGCTTCGAACCTCACGTGATTAATGGACGGCACCATAGATTTAATTCTAGATAAAATAAAATAAAATAAAATAAAATAAAAATAAAATAAAATAAAATAAAATAAAATAAAATAAAATAAAATAAAATAAAATAAAATAAAATAAAATAAAATAAAATAAAATAAAATAAAATAAAATAAAATAAAATAAAATAAAATAAAATAAAATAAAATAAAATAAAATAAAATAAAATAAAATAAAATAAAATAAAATAAAATAAAATAAAATAAAATAAAATAAAATAAAATAAAATAAAATAAAATAAAATAAAATAAAATAAAATAAAATAAAATAAAATAAAATAAAATAAAATAAAATAAAATAAAATAAAATAAAATAAAATAAAATAAAATAAAATAAAATAAAATAAAATAAAATAAAATAAAATAAAATAAAATAAAATAAAATAAAATAAAATAAAATAAAATAAAAATATTTTTTAGGCTCACCTCCTGTCCTAGTAGCGGATATTAACACATTAAACGCCCCCCGCATATCTGAAAAAAAACAATTAAGTTAGTTATTTTATTTTATTCAAAAGGAACAGAAAACAGTTTGTGACATAGGCAACAATAAATAAAGTTGGTTTATGGCCAAGCCTGAATGGACGGCAACACTGTCGTTGCTTCTTCCTGTTCCGTTCCTGCCACGACCAATATCGCGCACACAATAAAGTCGTTCCTGATATATGGGGTTTCATTAAGTCTCCAACAAGTAAAACAAGTTACACATTAAATAAGTAAAGGTTAAAATTACACATGTACTGCATTAATAAATATGTAACCAACATCACCGTTCACAGTTTAACAGAAAACTTTACAAAGAAGCAAACGTCTATAGGTCATAGGTATGGAATCTCAAGCCTGCGATATTCAGTTTATAATACACTAGCTGACCCGACAGACGTTGTCCCGACTTAACTATGAATTTGCAGCGCGCATTCTGTCAATCACTGACAGTTATGTCAAACAATTGACAGTTATATAAAATTTAAATTTTCGTAAGTTTTCTTAAATTTTCTAATTTACCGCGCAATTTTTTGAATTTTTATTTCATAAGAACCTTCTCCTGACAATAACAAACACAACAAAATAATAATAAAATCGATCCAGCCGTGAATATAAATATAATTATATATGTGAATAAAATAGTGAAATCGTGTGATGGCGTGACCAAGGGAAATAGGGATTCATTTTTATATATATAGATTAGTAGAAAGTAAATCATAAATTGATTTATTAGTTATAGAAAAAACAAAATCACGTCGAATTGATAACCTCCTCCTTTTTTGAAGTCGGTTAAAAATAAACTATTTTTCGGATGTTATAACGGTTTTAATATTACAATTTCTTCCGATTTCGAAGACTTTGCACACTTCGAGGTCAGGGGCGGACAGTCTACCGCAAAATAGTTTTATTTAAGATATAGATGTTTTGATATCTTACATACAGACATACAAAGGATGGTAGATTTTAACGACGCGTCTATATAACCCCACTGCACCTGATGGAATGTGAAGTGGGGTCCAATAATGTCGCGCAGTTGCCCATTAACGGGCAGTTAGAAGTAAGATAGCTCATAAGAATCGTGGGAGTTAATGGCATACCAATCAAAACCATTGACCTTGACGCATACGGGATGGGCCCAGGGTATCTTGTTGCTATGGTAGCTGTGAAAAACTTACCGACTTCAGACATAAATATTTTCAACACCTTCGGGAACTCGGAGTGTCCCTTCCCGCCGGTCAGCTTAGACACTTCCACTTTCACTCCCTCCACTCCTGTACAAACACATCACAATTACTGTCGAAGTTCTACAAAAATAGCCTTAAATACCGTCTACTTTCATTTTTATTGTTGTAAGATTATTATAACTTATATAATGACTTACCAGATGCATGTCCCACATGGCTGAAGTAATCGGCTACTCCGTGAGAATCTGTCGAATATAAAAACCAAATTTAAAGAAAAGAAAAGAAAAGAAAAGAAAAGAAAAGAAAAGAAAAGAAAAGAAAAGAAAAGAAAAGAAAAGAAAAGAAAAGAAAAGAAAAGAAAAGAAAAGAAAAGAAAAGAAAAGAAAAGAAAAGAAAAGAAAAAGAAAAAGAAAAAAAAAAAAAAAAGAAAAGAAAAGAAAAGAAAAGAAAAGAAAAGAAAAGAAAAGAAAAGAAAAGAAAAGAAAAGAAAAGAAAAGAAAAGAAAAGAAAAGAAAAGAAAAGAAAAGAAAAGAAAAGAAAAGAAAAGAAAAGAAAAGAAAAGAAAAGAAAAGAAAAGAAAAGAAAAGAAAAGAAAAGAAAAGAAAAGAAAAGAAAAGAAAAGAAAAGAAAAGAAAAGAAAAGAAAAGAAAAGAAAAGAAAATGTGACTCACTTCGTTCTCCGGATATCTTTTGTAAAATTTCAAATATGCCGTCGAAATCATCGTGACCGATCAACGGTTTGAGTGATTGGAATGCTTTGAACACGTCTGTAAAGAAAATATTTAAACAATAAATATCATCATAATTATTGAGTTAAAATCAAAAACTTTAGAACACTTTAGTATTAAAAAGAATGGCAGTGTTACCTTGTTCATCTGTAAGCGCTCTTAATAACTCGACGACGACACTCAAGTCTGAAAGACACAAATTATACATTAATTTATGTTTGTTTTTTACTGGTGATAGGATATTTAATATCCGCCCGGATAGCGACCGTACACAGGATGTTAAAGCCCGCCATAGTGGCTCACGTGTCGCGTTCCGGGATCAGCCTGTGTATATCCAACAGGCATAATTGTGTCGACTGAGGAGTAATCACTCGTCAGTCGACTTCTATTGGCCCCAGTGTGGATTTATATTTTTTATGAGTGTAGGCCACTTTATTTCCGCCGCCCCATGTAGGTAGGTTTATTTATGTATGTAGGTTTCTAAAATACTTAGTAATTTTCCATTTGTTTGTTTTATAGAAGGCACTAAAGTTTAATAAACGAATAATTAATTAAAGCGAGTGAGCGTCCTCTGAAATCTGCCGCCTTAGAGGCTGCCGCCCATAGGCCGCGGCCTATACGGCCTATTTACAAATCCAGGACTGTTTGGACCCCACTCCACTTACCATCAGGTGTAGTGGCGTCGCTTCACCGTGTACGTATCCAAAAAAAATACCTACTGGTCTTAGCTTCCATGAGCAGCAAAAAGTCAATGACGAACTTCCAACTCCTGGACCCTCGGCATCTCCGGATAAAGTCATGGATCTTCACGTGGTCTGCAAGAGAATGTTCGAGAAATAATATTAGAAACAACCGTTAACGTATACTTTGTCTTTGACTTTATTTTGTGAATTTATCGTTCGCTTTAACGGTGAAAGAAAACATGGTGAGGAAACCTGCATACTTGAGAAGTTTTGCATAATAATTTGGAAGGTATGTGAAGTCTGCTCGCACTACAGCGTGGTGGACTAAGGCCTAATCCCTCTCAGCAGTAGAGGAGGCCCGTGCAGCAGTGGGACAGTATATAATATAAAGCTAATATTATTATTATATAATAAATAAACTTACCGTTTGTGCCAATGAGATCTCCGATGTACTTAACAGCTGCTATTTCGTCTGAAATTGAATATCATAATTATTGTATGCAAAAAATGAGACAGGAAGTAAGGAACTTTACCACAGAAGTTACAAGAAAACTAAGGAGACTGTCCATTTCCGAACACACTAAGACCTATTGGCGGAATATAAAAAAGCGACCGTACAAAGGTTCACCACCAACAGCTAAAAATTTTAAAAAGTTGTATATTTGTAAAATGTAGGTAGATATTATAACTGTGACTTTGCGGATGAACAACACCTCAGTCCCCCCCGTGACCATGAAGGCTGCAAAGTCTTCGAAACGTCGGGAGAAAAGTAAAATATTAAAACCGCGATAAATTACGTAAAAATAGTTTAGTTTAAATATCTAACATTCGCGTAAACATAAGAAATCATTATTCTTACACTAGGTGTAAAAACCGGCCATAGTGGCCCATGTGTGTCGCGTTCTGGGATCAGCCTTTTTGTTCTTAACAATTATCAAATATTTACATAATATAAATTATAACACCAAAGAAATTATTAAAATCCAGTGAAAAATCAACAAGTTATAAGCATTTGAATTTCGGTGGAAGGGGTAATTAACAAGAAACAGAAAAGAGACAAAATATCCACATGTGACGTCATCGGGAATTACGACGCGTGCGAAAGAAAGAGATGAAGCGATATCCCCACATCGCGCCCACTTCTGCACATTACAATATTCTAAATATGAATTACTCGCTCATTTTTTAACCAATTTTTATGCTGTTTTCGCAGACGTGCTTCTTTTTCGTATTTGAAGCCATTACACATAGAATAATGTACAAAATCAAGCATAGGCCGGTCCCCTATTGTGTCGACTAACGTGAGATTACCCTTCAGTCGACACAGGCCGGTCTGTTTGGATATATCGCACTCTTAATAAAATAATGATCTATTTCAAAATTGATAACTTGTAGCAGTCGTTGGAAAACTAATTTTTGTTTCCTACCTTTTTTTGAAGTTGCTATAAGATTGAGCTTATTAAAGATAGGTAAAAAATGAAACCCATAACATGAAAAAACGGGAAAAAACTAAAAGGTCGCAAACAGAAAATGGTTGTTTGACGATTCCCACAAATTGTCAATTTTTGAATGGGTCATTATTTTATTAAGAGTGCGATATACAGGTGATCTCGGACAGGTTACGTGGGGCGCTATGCGGTTTGACACCTTGTGTACGGTCGCTATCCGGGCGGATATCAAATATCGTCGCTGTAGGTGGAGAACTAAATAACTCAAAATTTCTAGTAAAAAAAATAAATAAAATAAAAATGCTTTATTCATCACGTAGGCGAACATAGTTGCACTTATGATAAGTCAAGGTACATGAGAATATTCAATTATTACTTAATTAGATTAGCTTATATAAACAAAGACAATAAAATAAATGAAAAATATACTTAGTAAACAAAGAAGCCAGCTCGGGCTGGCAGGGAAGAAGAAATAAAATTATTAGTTTCGAGATAAACGCGATTAACTGTTTTTTTTTTCGTTATTTTTAAGCATTACTAAAAAACTATAAATAATTTTAATGTCGGTATTTTTATATATCTTGGGTCTTATTATCTATTATATTATGCATTAACAAAAAAAAACTCTGGCCTGAAGAATAAAAATGTAAAAAAATAAAAACTTCTTATTTAATTCTGCCACAACAATGTTTTGTAAGTTTGCTGAAATAAACTAAATAACTCGTATAGTTATTTAGTTTTGTCACACTAGAAACCATATGGTAAAGTAATTAAAAGGTTAAATAATTACAATTATAGAGTTTATTAAAGTGAATACCATTAGGACTTTTAATGTCTAAATTAAACAAATCAAGTTGTTTAGTTCATCACACACTTGATTAATTTTGTTAAACAATAGACTCGAGGAAGAATTAAACAACTCATTTTATTTAATTTCTTTACTATTGAACAGATTATAAGTACAGTTTATTATTTAATTATTTACCTTCTCTACAACAAAATATATATTATTTGAATATATTTATTTCTTCCCTTTTAACATAAAAAAGCTATAATTTCGAAACGGGATAAGATAATAATGTAAAGATAAAAATGCTTGTTAGGCCAAAATATGCGCCATGTTTTGGGCAACACAAAAGTGATGAAAGTCCAAAATGGCCAAAATCCGAGTTATTTAGTTCTCCACCTACAACGACGATATATTCTACCAGCGATTTAGAATGGTATAATATACATTTTCATGTTAGTTATATTTGATTTTGAATCTTATTATATTCATAACAAATAGCTAAAGTTTATATAGAGCGGACACTGTGAAGATTTTCATACAAAAATGTTTCACTCATGCTATGGTTCAGTGTACCGTGAAATAGCAAAACATTAATGTAAAATATATCATATATTTATCGTGATTTGCACGTTTTTAATGCGTATATTAGTATATTTTCTGTAAATACGTTATTTTTGTAAAACTAAGGACGCTGTGACATCTTGCCACACGGACATCTTGTAAATATATTATATAACTCAAAGGTGACTGACTGACATAGTGATCTATCAACGCACAGCACAAACCACTGGACGGATCGGGCTGAAATTTGGCATGCAGGTAGATGTTAGGACGTAGGCATCCGCTAAGAAAGGATTTTGATTAATTCTACCCCCAAGGGGCTAAAATAGGGGATGAAAGTTTGTATAAATCGTTTTAGATTTTCGACTGATTGAACTGAAATTAAAGATTAAAATTTTAAAAAATTTACTGAAATTAGTAATAACTTTTGGAGCACATTGGTCTTGATGTCCGCTCTATAACTAACTATACTGTTTAATGCCTGTAAATACTACATTATTAAAAACACAGTAAAATCTCAATCAGAACCGATTTTCCGCGTAACTACGACAGTCTTTACCAATAGCAAATAATATAATAAAAATCCACCTGTAAAAACAAAATATTACAGTAATATAGCCATAAAATAGCGTCGTATATTACTGAATACATATTTAATAAAAAAAATACGAAATTATATCTAAATAAGAGTATTTTTGGTCAGTTACATTGCTTCCAATCTACTTAGTGTTTTTTGTAAATTTAAATGATGTGTACTTTAGAAGCATGGAATTGTGTGTTCCACGTATTTTGTACTCTTCGATGGTGGTCGGATAAATAAGGAACACAAAATGTTTGGTAAAGATGGTGAGCCTGGTCTTTATTTCGTATCCTGGTGAGCCGTTGGCTAGTATATTGTCGTCCCTTCGGAGTTGCCAACATACATAAAATATGTTACTATAATTATCTGTGGCGACAAATCCCCCACAGAATGAATAATTTTAGTGGCATTTTCATCGTGAAATTAATCACACAATATCCACAATATAACTATTTTAACCACGGAAGTAAATATAACATATAGTAGAAAAACGGTGTATAAATATTTTTCTATATTATGCATTATAAATTGCGAATAGAAGTTATCTTCTTAAAATACAGCAATCGTACTATATTGCTGTGAAGGAGTTATAGATATTAAGGTTATAGCTTAAGGTCCATTTTTCATACATTTTGTTTCACCTTTAAAATTTCGTCGTATTAAATTTTAAAGGCCGAAATATCCATGCATATTAATTATTTTTACGTTTTTCTTTCAACTGCGAGAACTAATCACTAACTAGACGTGAATTTAAATTCTTTACTTGTCAATACTTGTTTAGTTACCCAGATTAAAGGTGAAACAAAATTTATGAAAAATGGACCTTAAGCTATAACCTTAAGCAGAAATAATTTTATTTGTTAGAAATTACAAAAAAGAATAATATGTTTTACTCAAAATAACAAAGTAAAATAGCACTTTATTTCGGCCCAATATGTTTTTTTTTTCTAATTTTAAATGGCCTTGTTTATTCCCTCAATAAAATAGGTGACAACCCTAAGTATTGTCTATTTATCCATTGTCAGGAATAAATAAAAAATCTCTCTATCTCTCTCTTTCGCCTGCCGTATAACGTCAGAATAAATCTGGTTTTTGACACTTACTTTTGTTAATTAAAATATAGGCTTATAAGTTACAACCTGTTCATTTTTTTAGTACTTTTTGATAGTTTTTTCTGCACTAGATATGAGATGGATATTTTCACCCAGAAAAGTAGTTAGTTAGTAGAAAACAAAGTTTTAAATTAAAATGTATGTTTTTAAAAACATATTACGTATTTTTTCCTTAAAAGAAAAATATCGAAGGCAAACTATAATCAGCCATAATTATATTAAACACAGATTTAATACAAATATATTTAAGTACAATATGTTATATTTGCACAAATGCTGAAAGAGGCCGATTATTTTTAATACATTTGTGTAAATAAAGGAAAGATATTATTCGATAATTCAATTTAATGTTATTGAAGTTGTGACGTTTATTTGCATAACGAGAAACTAAACGTAATTTATTATCATGGAGAATGACTTGATATTAGTAGGCAGTATGGTCTTTGACCTTAGCCTTATGAAACTTAGGAATAAAGGAATTAAATGCAATTGTAGCTTATTATTTTTGTGTTATATACTATTGTATATATCTATTTGACACCGAATCATTTAACTGATTCTTATAATCGCAAAATATATCGTGTTCGCTCACTATGGGCCTTATCAGAAGGCTGAAGGTCACCTAAAGGGCAATGGAGAGGACTATGCTCAGAGTTTCCTTGCGGGATCGAATCAGAAATGAGGAGATCCGCAGGAGAACCAAAGTGACCGACATAGGCCTTAGCGAAACTCAGGTGGCAGTGAGCAGGGCACATAGCTCGTAGGACTGATGGCCGTTGGGAAAAGTTCTGGACTGGCGACCACGAACCGGAAGACGCAGCGTAGGCCCCTCACAAGATGGACCGACGACCTGGTGAGGGTCGCCGGAGTCCGATGGATGAGGGCTGTCAACCGGTCCCTGTAGCGCTCAATGGGGGAGGCCTATGTCCAGCAGTGGACGATTCCCGGCTGAAATGATGATCTTTAATAACTTTTGCCTACGGCTCCGTCGACTTGAAGAAGTTTTAGGATTAATAGTTTCCCGGGATAAAAAATATATAGCACTCGGAAGTAATGTAGCTTCTTATTAGTACAAATCGCACTCTTAATAAAATAATTCAAAATTGTTAATTTGTGGCAGTCGTCGAAAAATTAATTTTTGTTTGCTACCTTTTTTTTGAAGTTGCTATAAAATTGAACTTATTAAAGATAGGTAAAAAATGAAACCTATAATGAAAAAAAAAGGGAAAAACTAAAAGGTCGCAAATAGAAATTGGTTGTTTAACGATTCCCACAAATTGGCAATTTTGGAATGGGTCATTATTTTATTAAGAGTGCAAATACAAAATCGGTTTAGTAATTTAGCGCATTCAAACAAACTGTTCAGCTTTATATTTGTATAGATATAATATGAGTATGTATCTACCTACATAATGCACAGTAATGTAATCAAAGAGTTCTAAGATTATTTAAAGCGGACATTGGGAATATTGTCACACAAATATTTTTCGCTAATGGCTACTCAATCTACCGATAAGTAGAAAAAAACAATGTAAAATGCTTCATATATCTTCCATATCATGATTTGCAACGTGCAATAGGGGACCGGACTCATTTTTGTTCTTTATTATTATCAAATATTTACGTTATATACATTATAACACAGAAAGAATTATTTAAATCCGGTAAAAAATCAACAAGTTATAAGTCTTTCAATTTCGGTAGAAGGGGTAAGTAACAAGAAACAGAAAAGAGGCGCAATACCCACGTGTGACGTCATCGGGCTTTACGACGCGTGCGAAAGAAAGAGATGAAGCGATATCCCCACTTCGCGCCCACTTCGGCACATAGTAATATTTGAAATATGAATTACTGGCTCATTTTTTAACCAGTTTTAATGTAGTTTTCGCAGGAGGGTTTCTTTTTCGTATTATTAACCATTACATATAGAATAATGTACAAAATCAAACACAGGACAGTCCCCTATTATTGCGTTTAATGCGCATATTAGCATATTTTCTGGAAATATATTGTTTTTGTATTAATAACTAAGGACACTGTGACAAAAAAAAAAATATGGTCCTGATGACCGGTCCATAAATAACTGTATACTTAGTTTAATTTCTTCCTGAATGTAATATAATTTAAATACAACCATTTTTTTTTTAATTTATTTATTACGGCTCTGGAAGCAAGTCCATTGAGCCCGTCTTCCATAAAATACAATTTCTTAAAATTATTCATGTTGCAAGTTTTCTAAAACCCTCAGAACCTAAAACCATTATTCAGAATTCAGTACTGCCAACTTAACGGAAACACGCAAATATTAATCGTTTACAATTAATTATACTTCTTCGTGTGTTGTTTTAAGTGGACTATAATAAATTCGGCACGCTTTCAAATTGAATTTATTCGTTAAACAATATTTTTAAAATTTCTTTTGTTCGTCGATGACAATTATATCTCATGTTTATTTTGTGAATAATTGCAATAGATATTTCAATAAGTCATGATGTAACTGTATTTATTAATGATGGTTGACGAGTATTTTTAACCGACTTCTAAAAAATCTATTCGACGTGTATTTTTTGTGTGTTTTTTTATCAGAAATCGGTCATTTATGAACCGATTTGTGTTCAACCAAAGAATATTTTTATATAATAGATATACTGGTTACTAATTTTGCAGTGGGGGTTATTTATAATTTCATTTACAAGTCTTACTTATAAAAATTTCGCAAAGCCATGCTTAAAACACAAATTTACTCGATCAGCTGTAAGTCAAGCCGCCATCTTGTCTCTTAAGGTTTAAACTAAGAACCGGTGATGTTTTTGACAGTTATTTAAGCAATTCTTAACCACCTCTTAACGCTAAAACAAGTTTATAAGTAAGACTGATGTTTATTACAGACATTTAAGTTAAAATGTGTTATTAACAACAACGCCTTGTTGCAGACTTATTTAAAAAAAAAGGGTCATTTAGTTATTATATCGCTTACAAATTGACGCTTGCTGTCACGTTTCGTATAGCGAATGCTATTTTACGAGGACCTAATCTCTTCAAATCAATACTTATAAAGCTTTTCCCCCTTATTCTTAGACGTTATTTATCTAAGGACGGAGCATGGCTGTGATAACAAGTCTGTTTCTCAGTTTTATTTATTTTACTGCTACCTGTTTGTTCAGCTTTGTTTATCTGACAGCCAAAATTCAAGTTGTATATATTAGCCAATCACAACGGCCTTATGTCTACGCAGTACGCACAGCGAAGGCTGCCATGCCGAACTGAGAAACAGACTTGTTATCACAATGCTCCGTCTTTAGATAAATAACGTCTATGAATAAGGGGGCTTGTTTATAACAATATATATTTTTTTCGTTCTTAAGGAAGCAGCTTAGGTCAAAGACTATACTGCCGACTTGTAAGATCAACAATAAACAATATTTTATTCCCCTCCCGAGGCAATTCTTTTGCGCTCTGTCTCCACACCTCACGCCCGCACGAGGCACATTTGTCGCTCTAGACACACAGTTCAGTGTGTACCTCATGGTTGTAACACATTGATGCTTATAAGTAGGCTTGCCATACGAAGAGCCAAACCGGGACGCAGAAGAGAAAGAGGCTCATTTTCATTTTGCTGCAGTCGGTATCACTCGTTCTCGCTCGCTTTTGTTTCGTCTTTGGCGCGGGTGGCACGGGCGCCGCGGCGGGGGAACGATTGATTGGGGTGTCGGTGCTGTTCAAGTTTGACCGGGACGCCGCGACAGGGATCTCAAACCGGGACTATCCCGGTCAAACTGGGACGTACGGTAAGCCTACTTATAAGGGCTCGCGAACATATCCTGACCCCCTTCCACCATCCTAAGAATCTATAATTTTCTTATCGTTCCCTTACACTTGTTTCCTCAGCTATCCCCTCTTAACTTTCCTCCAGGCCCCTGTCGCTAAGCCAGCGGATTCCAGTATTCCAGTTTCCCCAGAGTTAACAACCGATACAAAAAAAAACAATATTGTACTTACTTCGTTCGCCAGTAAGCGCGTGTAATAAATCACTGCTTTCTCTATGTCCTGAAAATAAAAACTAAATTATAGACAACACATTGTATTTTTTTTTTTTTTTTTTTTTGTAACTGCTTTGCAATGTGGCTTCACTACACCTGATGTTAAGCTAAGTGAAGTCCATACAAAGAGTCGACCGACAAGATACAAGCATCTTTGGACTGTCGGCACAGTCATGCCTGCATTATTGTAGTAAGTAAGGGCCTTATTAAAGAATAACGGTGAAGGAAAACATCGTGAGGAAACCTGCACACCTGAGAAATTCTCTATTAGGAATTTTCGAGGGTGAGTGAAGACTACCCGCACTACAGCGTGGTGGACTAAGGACTAATCCCTCTCAGTAGTAGAGGAGGCCCGTGCAGCAGTGGGACAGTATATAATACAGGGCTGATATTATTATTATTTTATTAAAATTAAGATGACATAGACAGTAGCTCCGCTACATTATTATTAAAAGATGCAACTCAATTCCGCTCTCAAGAGCGATATGAGCTGAGATGCCGTCAAAATCAGATTCTTAAAATAAAATTATTTTACGGATTTTATCGCGGTTTTTTATATAATTTTCTTCCGTTTCAAAGACTCCAGCTTTCGTAGTCCACAGCAAAAAAAAAATCAATAGGGGACCGGCCTGTGTTCGATTTTGTACATTATTCTATATGAAATGGTTGATAATACGAAAAAGAAACCCTCCTGCGAAAACTGCATTGAAATTGGTTAAAAAATGAGCCAGTAATTCATATTTCAAATATTACTATTTGCCGAAGTGGGCGCGTAGTGGGGATATCGCTTCATCTCTTTCTTTCGCACACGTCGTAATGCCCGATGACGTCACACATGGGTATTGCGCCTCTTTTCTGTTTCTTGTTACCCCTTCTACCGAAATTAAAAACTTATAACTTGTTGATTTTTTACCGGATTTAAATAATTCTTTCTGTGTTATAATTTATATAACGTAAATATTTGATAATAATAAAGAACAAAAATGAGTCCGGTCCCCTATTATGTGTTACTGTAAAATGTAAGTAGATATTATAACTTTGACTTTTCAGATGACCAATACCTCAGTCCCCCCCGTGACCATGAAGGCTGATAGAAGCACGATAAAATCCGAAAAATAGTTTGAAAATGTGAAAGATAAGAGATCAATATGTTTTATATGTCATATTTTTTTTTCATATAATATCCATAAAAAACTGGATTCTATATGATTATTGTAACAGATCTCTCATATGAGAGTCCGTCTGGGTAAGTACCCCTACTATGTCTATTTCTGCCGCCAAGCAGCTGTGTGTAGTCACTGTTGTGTTCCGGGTTGAAGGACATTGTAGCAAAAGTAAGTATTGGACATAATTAGACTTAACATCTCATGTCCCAAGATAGCGAGCCCAGTGGAATACCAAACTTTGTAATTCAAGGTGTTGGTGTTTCTACTGTTTATGAATCATATAGCTTACCATCAGGCAAACGGTAAGCTCGTCTCGTCATAGAAAAAAAAACGTATAAAAACATTAAACATAATCAACTTCCCTCCACCCCTCTCAGTAGTAGAGGAGGCCCGTGCTCAGCAGTGGGCAAGTATATAATACAGGGCTGATATTATTATTATTATTTATAATCAACTTACCTCTAATCCCAATTACTTTTCTTAGATCTTCCGATACTTGTACCTCTGTAAAGAAAAATGCTTTTAAAACATGACAAGAGCTACTTTCTTGTTTCAATTTTTTAACTATACACAGTACTTAATAGTCTTAATTTATTTTAGTCCGCACTTTAAGTAATTAACTAGTGTAAGGGCGCAATGTTTGCGCAATGTAAACGCCTGCCTGTCTGCTCACAAAATATTGACGAAATCTCCGTTATATGACGCATTCAAGTCCAAACGTGCCTTTAGAATTCCCCTCCCATCTATTAAATCATCGTTTGCAAAAAGGTTCCCAATATACAGCCATCCATCCGTTTACAATAATGTCTCCTCTAAATGCTCCCTTAAAGACTGCACCAATCACGCAGCAAAAACAAAAGTTGACCAATTTTCTCCTACGCCTCGATTACATTGGAAACAGAAAACCTAATAAATAGGTACACAAACATATTAATTGAATAATTCCTTATATTATCAAAGTATCTATCGTTCATCACAACATTCATTCATCCTACATAGACCACACCCCGCTCCACAAACACGTTCTCATATACACCTTGCCAAACAATTAGCTCATACACATAAACTCTTGGTACAGAAACTTACTATGATCATGTTATGCTTTAAACTTGTTCCAGTGTATCCTTAGATTTGTTTGCTCACCTAATTTCTATAATTTAATTATTATTGCTTTTTATAATTATTATTACTTTTATAATTATTATTACATTTTATTATTTAGCTCAAAGTTAAGTATTATAAATTGCATTGTTTTCTGCTTGCGGCTAAATACTTATATGTGACTTTTAATGTGGCAGCCCAAGATACAAGCGTAGCTTAGTTTGGGTGCCACTAGCAAATATTGTAATTAAATAATAATGCTGTAAATAAATAAATAAATAAATAAATAAAAAATAAATGTTTAGGAATACAGTCTAGTTTTTATGCTTGTATATTTTATAATTAGCTTTAATTTTGATTGTAATTTGTTTTGCGTCTTAATTTTATTAAAATAAAATAAAATGACAAGATGACAAGAGTTACTTGAGATCGCACGGGTGACTTCACACTAAGTTGTCATTATTTGATAAGAAATGCTTGATACAATTAATATAAATGTGGAAGAAAGAAAGATTTGTTACTAGGACAATAACACACACAATAAAAGGAGAGAAAAACGTCCCGCTATATATTTTCCCGGAATAGAAAGTAGCCTATAACTTTCCCAGGGTCTTAAACTATCTCTATACCAAATTTAATAAAAATCCATTCAGTAGATTTTGAGAAAATCGATAACATACCGACAGAAAAAGGCATCTTGATTAATTTGTATATATATAAGATATATTATAAAAATAAGATATTCTAAAAACGGTAATATCCTAGTTGGTTGTGGAACGGACTGCCGAGACGAATGTTCGCAGGTTGAAACACGAAGGGCTCACGCCTCTGACTTTTCTAAAAAATTATGTGTGTATTTGTGAATTATCGCTTGCTTTGCTTGGAAAACATCGCGAGGAAACCTGGATACCTGAGAAATTCTCTATAGGAATTTGACATTGTGTGAAGTCTGCCCGCACTACAGCGTGGTGGACTAAGGCCTAATCCCTCTCAGTAGAGTCCCGTGCAGTGGGACAGTATATAATACAGGGCTGATATTATTATAAAATATTACCTCCACTACTCTCCTGACTATCGGGAACATAGTCTTCATTAAAACCGTAACTTCTTTCTTCATCTTCGTATAGATTTTCATAATCAACGCCATACCCGTTTGCCGAGGAATGGCGCCCATGTAACACTTCGGGATATTTCCATTTGATATTATCGTGAGATTCATCCTCGCCTATTTTAGTGTCCAGAGACTCTTCTCCGAGACTCAGGTAATCAAATTCATGGTCGCTTGGTGAATGGTGGTGTGCTGTATACAATATTGTTATTAACATTTTATTTTGTGTCATTTTGTCAATAAAGGCTAGCTGGGACAGTGGCATAGTTGCAATTGGAGATGTTTTTTTAGCAAAATAGTAGAATGTAGGACATGCGGAGAGGCAGAATGGCCTTTACTTAAAAAAATACTTCATCACGGAGGCGAACAAAGTTGCACTTATGATACGTTAAAACAATTTATAAGAATAATTATTATTATTTCTGAATAACACTCAAGATCATATACAGAGTCATTTTGACATTGCGTTACTAAATGAAACCACATTTTCGTCTTTACCTTTGCTGAAATTGTGTCAGAAATCATCCATTAATAATGTAATATTTTCACCAAAAATCCTGGTTTAAGTTTTCTGATTTTTGATCGTTCTGTGGTTTAGTGTGAATATTGCGTGTGCGTAAATGTATTTCTGACTGAAAGTATGATGTTGTCGCTGCGACGAATTCTCTTAGAGTAGTAGTAGTGGCATTAGTGTAAAATTAAAATTACTTTTTATTAATATTTATTTCCTTCGAAACTTACACTTTTTTATTTTACGTCTACGGCTCAAGTAACTTATTGTAGTGTCATTTCCAAGTAGATAAATATGTGGTTTCATTTAGTAACTCAATGTCTAAATGACCCTGTATAACTACGGACATTTTAAATTAGGGATAAAATTCTTATGGAACACAAGGCATAAGGTAAATTTATATCTTGAAATTAAACTAATTTTTCGGATTCTATCGCAGTTTTATTTTTTTATTTTTCTCCCGACGTTTCGAAGACTTTGCAGCCTTCATGGTCACGGGGGGTGCATACGTGCACTGCAAAGTGATTCCAATGCATCTGATTGTAAGTGGAGTGGGATTCAATGTCGACTGACGAGAGCTGATTGTCCCTCGGCAGTCGACAATGCCGGCCTGTTGGAATCGAATATACACAGGGTCCCAGAACGCGACACGTGGGCCACTATGGCGTGTTTTAACACCCTGTGTACGGTCGATATTCGGACGGATATCAAATATAACCTACCAGCAATATATTTAAAGAAAGTGTAAATTCGGTACTGTTTAATATTTAAGTATTCTAACACAAGTAGGTGCATGTACTTGTGTGTACTCCGGCTCGATGAAATTCTAAAAGTTGCAGGAAAAAATTGGTTACAAAAGGCAAAGGACAGAAATATGTGGAGAAACATGGAGGAGGCCTTTACTCTTCAGGGAGGTCCTTAAAATACATATATAAAAAAAAAAAAAAAAAACATTCATACATACAAAAAAAGGAATAAATAAAGGCTTTATTATTATTATTATTATTATTCTAACACAAGATAGGAATTATAATTTGAAAGCTGAATGTGCTAGGTTCCTTGCGCAATGCGATAAAAAAGCTTGGTGTTCGTTATAAAGTATTTTACACACCTTTATCGCTATTATAAACGCGTTCGATGTTGACTTTATGGTGCAAGGCGCCTAGAAATTGTAAACATAATTAAGAAATTAAAAAAATATTTTTCTATTTTGACATTTAGCTGTCAACTGCATTCCAAAATCAAACATGGCGCCTATTTTTCATAGAACATTTATGTGTAAATGCGGAACAGGTCGAATTTATACGACACTGAGAAGTTAGGGTTTAATAATTTTGGTTTGCAGAAGAGCGTCGACTACCTGAATTGATTGGGGACATTGGTTTTTAGTAAAATCGGTTTATTCGGATAATCGAACTTTACACTTTTATACCAATATATAAATGAAAACATACAAATATCAGAGCAGTAAGTAGGAATTGAAGTACAAATAACATAAAGAACAAAACACGTTTCACAATCAATATTTTATGTGCAGAATTCTTTAATATTAGTCTGGCTGTTTTTTTAAGTGGCCGTTCGACGAATCAGAAAAAAAATTGATGGCTCAATTTTAAATAAACACAATACAACGTTAAAAAAAATTCTCAAAGAAAATTACTACTTATATTATTAATAAATAAAAATGAATATACTGTTATAATGTAGTACTTTAAACCTAAATTACATAAGGTTCAGCAAAAGCAAATCAATGTTTGAATAATCGCCGCTCCACTCTATATTCAAAATTACGTTGGAGAATTATTCGTAATTTAAAATTGTCTACATGATAAACGAACACCTAAATATTTAGTTTGATTCCAGTTTTCAACAATAATTATGCAATTAATGTTCCTCTTTCTCTATTAATTTTTAGTACGTCTCAATAAATTTCGGAACTATATATTTTTTTATTAATTTAAAACTTACGTGTTGGTGATGGTTCAGCGGCCGCGTGTTTTGCACATAATGTCTAAGGAAAAACAAACTGAGTTAATAATTAAATAGCTGATGTTAATGTATTTTGAAATTATAACTTCCATTGGCAATTAGATAAAAAAAAATAGGCAGGAATTTTGAAATATTTTTTTATTTCGCCCAGCAATTTAATCTTAAAAATGGAAATGGGATATTTTTTTATTATTTGGCCAGTTAATATGCAATCATTTAAAAATAGAACAAGTTAAAGCAACATTCATTAGTACTATGTCATCGAAATTTAAAAATTTGACAGCCCGCCATTACAAAAATCTAATGCACTTACGCAAACAGCCGCGAAAAAATAATACACTAATGTCTTCATATTGACAGCCTTCTAAGTGGGCAGATAAATATCTGTTATACCACTGAACGAAGTTAACATTTAGACAAGTATATATTGTTAATAACTAAATAAACATAGCCACTTGTTTAAATATACGTTTCCTTGCAAATTCGACTACATTGGCTGTATTTATTTGTGACGTATTACGAAGTATCTAGATTTTTTAGAGGGGATAGGAGATTGATAAAGAAATTTTATGAGGCGAGTATGGACCGAACAGCTAGTAGGGGTTGACCGCACCGAAGCTTTGAATGTGTTGGTGGTAGGATATATTTTATATCCGTCCGTATATCAACCGTACACAAGGTGTTAAAGCCCGCCATAGTGGCCCACGTGTCGCGTTCCGTCGCCTGTGTATATCCGGTTCCAACAGACATAATTGTGTAGACTGTCGAGGGGTAATCATCTCTCGTCAGTCGACATTCTATTGTACCTCACACTCAAAAATGTCTTACGTTCATAAAATAAAGGTGAAAAGCTAGACGGAAATAACTCGAAGATTTATGGTTCATCGAACCTATTAAATAAAAGCTAGCTTATGTGTAAATAGGCAAGGATACCGATTCGGGCCAAATCGAGTTTATTTTTTCAGTGGACTGAGCCATCTGATTGCAGAATAGTACTGGATACTCAATCTTAAGCCCAAGTAACGCTGCATTCGAAGTAAAATAGCGATAATCAAGGCTCAATTATTATAAAATTGCATCTTACGATATACTCTGCTCACCACTTACCATCAGGTGCAATCGAGTCGACACCAACTTCCTGACGCCGAGCTGTGACTGAGTAATTTTAAGATGAAAAATCCACAATAATTTTGTCCCGATCCGGGATTCGAACCCAGGACCTCAGCGTAGTTGCACACCGTGTACAATTACAACTACATCACAGGCAATCACAACCCGCTCGGATAACGACTAACGTACCCAAGTAAAACCCGCCATAGTAGCCCACGTAAGCATTCCAGAATCAGTTTGTGTATATTCGAACAGGCTGTTGTCGACTGAAGGATAATCAATCGTCAGTCGACATTCTTTTGGATACCATTTACCATCAGGTGCAGTGGGGGACACTTTGTGGTGCCCATGTAATCAGCGCCGGCTCAACGAAACTTGGCGCCCTAGGCAAAACATTGGAACGACGCCCATAAAAAACACAACAAAAAAAATACTAGGTACACCGATTAAAGAGTGACAAAACAAAACTCCGCAGAAACAAAACTGCGAATTCTGTACTTTTGAATAACCCGGAAATAGCATATTCAAAGATCAAAAAACATTTTTACTAGGTACTGGCATGGGTTCAGGTAATTAAAGCAAAGCAGATTATAAGTGTATTTTTTAATCAAATAATTAGAGCATAGTCTTATGACACGATTCTGTTGCTAGGCTGTAGACATTAATTTATGAAAAATGAATTTTTCTTGCCTTCATTCTTGCAAATGTAGAAACCATTTCTTTTAAATCAATTGTTTCAGCAATTTCTTGCTCTATAGATAGAGTCGATAACACCACAAGCCTTTCTTGAGTCATTGTGGACCGTAGATATGTTTTAATCAGTTTAAGTTTAGAAAAACTGCGCTCTCCACTGGCCACAGACACGGGAAGTGTGAGCAATACCCTTATTGCTGTTACTAAATTAGGTACGCTATCTAGAAGCCCATTTGCACAAATATAATTTAAAACGTCTTGTGGCGCAGTGTTATTTGGTACTCTTCTTGCAATAGCTTGTAATTCACTGCATAACTCAGTTGCATCAACATCCTTAGAGTTTCCATCACTAAGAGATTCTTCCAACTTTATGCAGTGTTCCAGAACAACTTTGGAAGTTTTATTTTGCATCTCATGAACGTTGTAGAGAAATCCAAACACATGACTAATATTTTTTAGCTGATTAAATCTCTCATCAACTGAATTTACTGCGGTATCTAGCACAGCAAAATAAAAATTTATTTTGAACTGGTCTTTCGCATCACATATTGGCTCATCTTCCGCTTCATAGCTTAACTGTCTTTTCTTTTTTCTTAGGCGCACTGGCTTCGTTTCTGATGCGAATGATGCTTCAATATTCATTTCTTCTGATATTTCTTTAGCTTCTACTAGCATTTTTTCTAATCCCAAATCACTTCTGCAGCTTTCAAGAAATGTTTTCGTTTTTAGAAGAGCATTTGTAACGGTATTGAGGTTAGATTCCTGGGATTGAAGAACTTTGCTAGTCAAATTAATTTCGAACAAAATATTATACCACACGACAAGTGAAGCAACAAACTTAAAATCCGCAATTTTTTTAGCAATAGACTGAGCCTCAATTCGAGTTTGATTTCCAGATGCACCAATCAGAGTATGATCTTCATAAATGTCCACAAGTGCATCATGCACATCAGCTAATTGGTAACGTAATGGACGCAATGCATCAATCCTACTTTCCCATCTTGTATCGCTCAATGGTTTCCAGTGTCAAACTAGGCACATGACGCAATAGGACTTCCCAACGATGGGTTGAGGCAGAGAAATATACATATATTTTTTCAACCAAGTTGAAAAAGGATGTCGCTGCCAGACAACATTTTGCAGCATCATTCACAACAAGATTTAGCGTGTGTGAACTGCAGGGTACAAAAAAAAGCCCGTGGATTTATATCTAAAATCCTTTTTTGAACACCACTGTGCTTACCTTTCATGTTACTTCCGTTGTCATACCCTTGCCCACGTAAATTTTCTAATGAGAGAGACATCTCATTTAACTGATCAAGAATTTTTTTCAGTTAAGCCAGCACCGGTGGTGTCTGCAAGAGGGACAAATCCTAAAAATATTCTTTGATTTCACATTTACGTTCATCAGTAATCAATTTGACAATTCGAACGATGATGGTCATTTGTTCAACATGACTAACGTCAGGTGTACAATCTAGAATTATTGAATAATATTTAGCTGAGTTAATATACGCCAGTATTTTCTCCTGGACAGCTTTAGCCAAAACACTGATCAGTTCATTTTGGATATTTTTTCCGAGGTAATGAACATGAATATCTTTGTTACTCGCTTTTCTAAGATGTTCATTCATTATAGGATCAAATAAAGCTAGATATTCAACCATTTTCAACAAAATTCCATTGCCAGGAGTAAATAGTTCATCATGCGTTCCACGAAAAGGTAAGTTTTGGCTTCCTAGAACTCTCACTAAAGCAATCAACCTTTCGAGAACCTGTTGCCAGTATTTTTCCTCGTCCCTTATCAAACGTAAATTTTCCTCATCGATTGTTTTATTAGTCCTCAACCGAAGCTCTAACTCTTTCCACTGTTGGTAGTTTGCTAAATGGCTACTACTTTTCTCGTGATTTGATAATATATATGAAATATTCTTCCAGTCATTCGCACCTTTGTTGCATAGAGCGGATTTTTCATCTGTAGAAAATAGCTTACAACAGAAACAGAACACAGAATCCTTTGAAGCTGAATATTGCAGCCATGAACGAGGCACACGTTCACCATTGACTAGTTTTCTCTTATAATACACTGTAGAAAACTTTCTTCGCTGGTTATCTAATGGGAACTCGATATTTTTCACTTGATCTGGCCCGTGTTTGACGAGGATTTGCCGCAGATGATCAGTAGAGACATCCCATGTTGCAGGGTCACTGAAGTTTAAAATGAGACAACTTTCTGTGGGAGGATTATTAGTGTCTTCTCCCATATCATCATTTGTACTTTTGCATGGTTGTGGTTGTTTGGTTATTTCACGCTGTTGTGGAGTATTTTCTTTTGCTGAAAATAAAGCGGGACCTTCTGTAGTACAGCTTCCTGTGGTGGGATTGGTTATGTCTTCTTTCATATCATCATTTGTATTGCTGCCTGATGGTTGCGGTTCTTGAAGATTTGGACGAAGATACTTCTTGAACGAGTCTGCTTGCTTTGCTAACGATAATTGTTTCTCTAATTTTCTCTTACGAAATTGTGCTCCAGACATTTTTTTTTTGTCATCTGCCATGTCTCAAGAAATGACTGGAACAGAAAAAAAAGACATTTGTGTAATATCAGTTTCAACAATTATCCGTTATACCGGATACATCTAGGCGCCATGAGCGCAAAGACCGAGGTGTCCCGCCTACGCGTTATTCACCGTAGCGCGTATCCGAAATGCGCCGGCCATAACCAATCTGTGATTGGCTGAGAGATTGACGTAAGAGTAATGGAGAGTTTTGAAGTACCTACAGTTATGTTACTTGTGTTAAGCGAAAAATAAAAAATTTTACCGTGATACAAAAGCGCATTTAATTAAAAACCCACCCCGACTACACCGTCCGTTTCATTTAAGCACTGCACTTTTTGGAAGTGGTACGTGTGATAACGTGTGTAACCCATCTAAGTAGGTTCAATTTAAACTCTCTCCACTCAAGATGTAGGATCTAAAGATTTCATAATACTCGCTAAGCGAATACATCTTTCAGATGTCATTACACTCGAAAAATGCATGCCTACTGTATGGACATTAGACATAAATTATATTAATAAAAACTTAATTATTATTCTAAATAAAATAATACCTTCACGAATTACTTACTTGTAGCCTGTAGGTGATTGCAATTATTATTATTCACAATGAGAGTCCGAGGAATTCACTTAGCGCATAGAGTTGACGGAGAACACATGAGATAGTTAAGAGTGCGCGGGCGGCGCGGCGGCGACTGGCGCCTGGCGGCGATGGCATGCGTGGGGTGCGGCGGGGAACGGGACGGCGGCGGCGCGCTCCGCGAGTTGCGATGCGCGTCGCGCCGCACGTCTGTCGCGCGTACGTACGATTGATTGAACCATTTTTGATCGATCCGCGTGCTCAGTGGTGATGCCGCTCGCATTGCTATGCCGCCCCCCAAATACGAGCGCCCTAGGCAGTTGCCTAGTTTGCCTATAAGGGCGGGCCGGCCCTGCATGTAATAAAAAAAGAATGTTATATACTAAGATGTTTTTATTACATAGATACGTTGTCCGAGCTCGATACTGGTAAGACGAAAGTAAGGTAATTGCCCGACTTGACGGCCAATGAGCGTGCGGCACTAACGTTGTTACGTAACTGTCGATGTATATATATCCTATTCTAACGAATGTGTGCTGCATCTTTTTATTCCTTCTTCGAGCCAATTTGTAATTATATGTACAGGTACGTGACTATAGTAAATAGTGCGCTGTTTTTATGTGCCATTTTGTTAGTGTATGACGCGTCTATTTGTTAAACGTCATTGACATCACGTGTTTACATCTGCTAATGTGCCAAAAATCCATTAAGGTTATAGCTTAAGGTCCATTTTCATACATTTTGTTTCACCTTTAATCTGGGTAACTAAACAAGTATTGACAAGTAAAGAATTTAAATTCACGTCTAGTTAGTGATTAGTTCTCGCAGTTGAAAGAAATAATTAATGGATGCATGGATATTTCGGCCTTTAAAATTTCGTCGTATTAAATTTTAAAGGCCGAAATATCCATGATTATTAATTATTTTTACGTTTTTCTTTCAACTGCGAGAACTAATCACTAACTAGACGTGAATTTAAATTCTTTACTCGTCAATACTTGTTTAGTTACCCAGATTAAAGGTGAAACAAGTATGAAAATGGACCTTAAGCTACAACCTTAACGAATATTTTCACCAAAATTACCAGTTTTACTTTTGACTTTTGATAATTTTGTAGTTTAGTTCGTATATGACGTGTGCGTGAGTGTATTTCTAATTGTAAGTGTGATGTCGCTGCGACGAATTCACTTAAAGTAGTAGTGGCATTAGGGCGCGTAGATTTTTTTTAATTTCATTAATATTTTGTTAGAAACTTAGTTTTTTATTTTACATCTTCGGCTCAAGTAACTTATAGTGTTATTGTCAAGAAGTATGTGGTTTCATTTAAAGCAGCTTTCAATAACCGATCTCAATCCCAATTTTCAATCCAATAAACGAGATATATGTAATTATTTTTTGTTGATCGCGCAATTTAATCTAAAAATTTTCGACCCGGGATTCGAACACAGGACCTCCCATACCGCGAATGCCAACCACGCCACCGAAGTAGTAACACTCAATAATTGTACACAAAGTCATAAATCATTTATTATATACATTTATACAAATTCTCTTACATGCTAAAGATCATATCGTTTTGATGCTTAAATTATTACCACACTTTATAAATTTGCCCGTGGTTTTGTCCGTGTGAAAGATTTTTCGATATAAAAGGTCCTTGCCAGGGACTCAAACTATCTCCATAACCACCCCGCTCTTCCCCCTACTCAATTCCGTGCGCTGTCTCTACATTCACTCCACGGGGGACATTTGTCGCTCTAGACACACAGTTCAGTGTACACCTCATAGTTGTAGGCTTACCATACGTCCCGGTTTGACCGGGATAGTCCCGGTTTGAAATCCCTGTCCCTGCGTCCCGGGTGATTGTACTTAGTCTCTTTTTCTTTTTAATAAAAAATATATTCACATTTATTAATATGTTTTCAATTCATAATATATTTGATTGCATTTCAAATATGAAAAACACAAATTAAGCGAAAAACAAAATGAAAATGAGCCTCTTTCTCTTCTGCGTCCCGGCGGTTTGGCTCTTCGTAATTATGGTAAGCCTACATAGTTGTAACACATCGAGGCCTATGAGTGCTCGTGAACATTTCCTGGTCTTCTCCCCTCCTCCTATTTTGAGACGGTTCCTTCTCCTTCACACACTTCCTTCCCAACTTTCCTGCGAGGTCCTACAGTCGATAAGCCGGGGGATTCCAGTATACCATTTGCAGGTATATTCCATTTGATAGTGCGGCGACGGTAACAAATTAAACATCAAAATTATAATCTTCATCGGATATGTGTTTTAAACTGTCATTCTTTTCTAGATCTCTCTCTAGCAAATCTTCTAGGCACAGCTTCTCGCATTTCCCATTTTCGATTTCATTTTCATGACCATTTTCGCTTAATTCTGCTGCACACGCAGAATTATTATTTTTAATTTCTAAAGTATTTACATTTGAGACATTGTTTTCATTATTCTTATTGTCTTTGGGTAGACATGCATTTTCAAAATCACTGTGTTTAACTTCATTTTGTATTGTATTATTTATATTTGAATCGTTTTCAAAATTCTCATCATGTTTTAAAGAATTTAAATCTTTCAAATCTTTGTCTTTATTGCTATTTATTTCTTCACTGCCTTTATCTATTTCTTTACTATGTTCATTAAAATTATCAGTTTCTTTATCATTCAATTTTTCATTTTGTTTGCTTTCATTTATTCCACATTTATCATTAATATTTTCGTCACTATGTTCAATATTATTAAAATGTTCTTTATTATTATTCAATTTTTCATTCGCTTCATTAACATTTATTTCACATTTATTATGTTTTTCATCACCCAATTCATTCTTATCTAAGTCTTTAAAGCTACGTTCACCCTCAGTTTCATCATCTTCACCAATTTGTTCATTCAAGGCAGCTATAAGTTTACTTCCGTCGATATCTTCAAAGCCGTCATTAGTATCATTGCCGGTGAGGTTTGAATTCCCAAAATCATCGATATCATTATTAAAGTCATCACCATTCTGACAGTCTTTGTCAGCTGTAGGCTTTTCAGCGTCTAATCTCTCAGTAACATCTGTTACATCCTTAACTATCGAATCATTATTTATACTGCCTTTCTCAGCGTCTAACACATCTCCAACCCTACTGCTCACATCATTAAGCTCAGAAACCAAATTAAAACCTTGAAAACCTTCCTCTGAAACATTCGCATCACTAGATACGTCGATAGTTTTGTCTTCTTCTATCTTAACCCTTCTCTTTCTCGGCACACGACCTAACACCTTCTGTGAGAAGATTGTTTTGAGGGATAATGTGACTAAACTATCCACTTCTTCCTCACTATCAGTGGAATCCCAATGAACATACTCTTCTGAGCAGAATTCTTTCCTCACTTCCTCTTGTATTTTCACCATTCCGTCAAATGGTTCTGCTTTGATACAAATTGTCTTGTAAGGGTAGATGCAGTTCGGGTCGAAGCCGAAGTCCTGGAAAAAAGAAGTTTATTTATTATCGATATTCCAAAATCTCTTGCAGTCAACATTCTATTGGAGCCCACTCCGCTCACTAGCAGACGCTGGTAAGGTACTACTGGTAGGTCTCTCATTTGTGAGTCAGGCTGAGTAGGTACTAGGTACCACCTTAATACTTATTTCTGCCGCCAAGCAGCAGTGTGTAGTCACTGTTGTTCCGGTTTGAACATTGTAGCCAGTGTAACTGCTGGATAATTAACATCTCATGTCTCAGACGAGCGCAGTGGAATACCAAACAAAACTTTGTAATTCAATGGATCGTATCGCTTATCAGGCGAACTGCAAGCTCATCTCGTCATTCAAAGCAATGAAAAGCAAAGTACAGTGTGGTCACTTTGAAGTGTACGTATAAAGAAAACTCACTGTGACACCGCTGACGTCATAGTGTCCGTCTCTTTCCTTCTCTAGTAACGGGTCACAGCGCGCCATGCGTATCTGCACTTGCTTCGTGGTCACCATCTCGGAGTCTGCTGTCGCCACGCCTGCGGAAGATATATCACGTACAGTCAACCACGTTGACGGAAATTGGGAAGGGTATTGTATATTTTTGAAGTGGCGGTGTTTCTCAAAAGTAATACATACTTCAGCCCTGTATTATACACTGTCCCACTGCTGGGTCTCCTCTACTACTGAGAGGGATTAGGCCTTAGTCCACCACGCTGTAGTGCGGGCAGACTTCACACACCTTCGAAAATTGTTATGGAGAATTTCTTGGGTATGCAGGTTTCCTCACGATGTTTTCCTTCACCGTTAAAGCAAGCGATAATTCACATATACATACATAATTTTAGATAAGTCAGAGGTGTGTTTGGGATTTGAACCTGTGAACATTCGTCTCGGCAGTCCGTTCCACAACCAACTAGGCTATCGCCGCTGTGCTTACAAATAAATAATTTGATTTGTTTTGACTGCACGGGCTACTGCAGCGCTCTGAGCTCCTGGGCTCGAATCATCGGGCAGTGATATTCGGGTTTTTTTGCTCAGTATCAGCCTGGAGTCTGGAATTTGTGCCTTATATGGCGGTAGGCTCACATCACATCATGGGACGGAAAACTTGGCGAAAAGTGGGTGCCCTGGTTGCGCCTCTGCATACCCCTTCGGGGCAATGCCAGATTTATATTTTTTATGAGTGTAGGCCACTTTATTTCTGCCGCCCCATGTATGTAGGTTTCTAAAATATTTAATAATTTTCCATTTGTTTGTATTACGGAAGGCACTAAAGTTAAACGAATGATTAATTAAATCGAGTGAGCGTCCTCTGAAATATGTCGCCTCTAAGAGGCTGCTGCCCATAGGCCGCGGCCTATACGGCTTATTTACAAATCCAGGACTGTTTCGGGGATGAATGCGTGACGACGTGTGTGTTTGTGTGTGTGTGTGACTACACTCACTCCGTCTCCTGTGCATGCAGGCGGCTTCGTGCCGCCTCAAGTTCTTCAACAGCACGTAGGTGCGGTTGCACTTTACGCATTTACCTATAAAAAGAAGTCATTGAATCAAAAATACAATAAACACTTTGCCTAGGCTTAATAAAATAGTGACGAATAGTGAACAACTACACAACATATAAGTACTCATATGAATAAATGCTATTTTTACTGGTAGGTCTCTCATATGTGAGAATCCGCTTGAATAACACAGCAATGTCCATTTCTGTCGCCAAGCTGTGTCACTGTTGTAGGTTTGAACATTGTAGCCAGTGTACTGGACATAATTAACATGACGAGCGCAGTGGAATACCAAACAATTTGTAATTCAAGGTGTTGGATCTACTGTCTATGGATCGTCTCGCTAATCAAAAAAAAAAAATTATTTTACATCTACGCTTCGAGTAACTTATTGTAATCTCAAAAAGAATGTGATTTCATTTAGTAACGCCATGTCTAAATGACTATACAACACGCACCTCCTGGTCTCCCTTCCTCTCCCGCGCATTTATGTTCGATGAGCAGGCGGTCCGTCGCGAAGTACCGCCAACAGTCGCCGCACTTAACGTCGGGCACCTCGTCGAACGGGATGCACTGACTCTGGCCGAAATGTCTGGAATGGCGCGTGACATGATCTGATTAGTTTTCAATCCCACATTCAGAGTTACCGCATGTTAAGACCTGCGGAATTTCTGTAATTGTGCGGTATATCACCGTGTGACATTTTGTGACGTGTTGTGACGCGTTGTGACAGTGAGACGTGGTATGACAAATTTATAATTTTTAATAGCAAAATAAAAAAATGGCGTTATCTACTGCTGTCCTGGTCAAAAACCAAAAAATATTTTAACTTTATACTTGTACATATACTTTATCTTAAGAGTCTGTGCCGAATTTTGACTAAACACAGTTTTTGTATATCGACGCTTGAAGGCAATCATATCTAAGCGACAATCAGTAATTTTTTGAGTAGGGTGCTTTAAAGTTATGATTTTAATATGACAATTCGTAACAATTCAACTTTTTATTTTATAAAGATACAGCCTAATGTTATTAAAATTGTCCTAGAACTACAAAACCTAGATCAAATGACGCAGAAAAAAATGGCGATTCATAATATTTATACAATTCATTTTCTGTATGTTTGTCGCTTAGATATGATTGCCTTTCAAGCGTCGATATTTATTCCTGTATTTAGTTAGCTCAGCTGGGAATTTAAACGTAAAATTAATATATGTTTATAAAATTCAATTATTTTTGGGCTATCGAATTCAGTTTAATTTTTTTTAAAGTTTGTATTCATTGTATTTTTATCAATTAATAACAATGGCATGGTGTTAACAATACTTAAATATACAATGCAGCATTCGCTGGTCATTTCCTGTTAGTTATTGGTCTCAGAGACCGTCCTGGGTCGAGGTTCGTAACCCGTTAGTAAGTTAATGGTAATGTCGCTTAATTTCCAAGGGTTGCAAGTATAAAGCGTTCACTCAAAACTCCCAAGCGTTTGTATAAGCCGACCTTTGTCAGGCTAACAAACGTAGGGTCATGTTAAGACCATTAACATCATATCATGGGTCATGTTAAATTCATTGAAGTTTCATTGTCTCTTCGGAGATCTTCATCTATATTATACACTAACCCCTTATTCATAGACGTTATTTAGCTAAGGACGGAGCATTGTGATAACAAGTCTGTTTCAGTGCTGTTGGCATGGCAGCCTTCGCAGTGCGTAGACATAGGGCCGTTGTGATTGGCTAATATTAAGATACAACTTGAATCTAGTTGGCTGACAGATAAACAAAGCTGAGAACCAGACTTGTTACCACAATGCTCCGTCCTTAGATAAACAACGTCTATGAATAAAGCGGTAATGCCTTCAGTAAAAAATTACATTTTAATAACAAAAACCTCATCCAAATAACATCAGCAGTTAAAAACATCGCAACAAACTTACATACGGTTCGAATCCAGAACCTCATCTTTAAAGTCGGTTAATAAAAATCAATTTAAAAACACTCACTCTTCGTAACTATGATGCGTTTTGAATTCACCGGAACATCTTCTACACTTGTACGGCACGAGGTCGTGTTTGTGCATCCTGTGATGGGAACACGCCTCGTCGTACGTTGGGAACCACTCGCCGCACGCGTTGCAGGCCATGCTGGGAACAGTGTACTATTATAAACACTATATCACGGTAAAGATACTGGTTTAATCACTATATCATGGTAGAGACACTAGTATAATCACTATATTACGGTAAAGACACTAGTATAATCACTATATTACGGTAAAGACACTAGTATAATCACTATATTACGGTAAAGACACTAGTATAATCACTATATTACGGTAAAGACACTAGTATAATCACTATATTACGGTAAAGACACTAGTATAATCACTATATTACGGTAAAGACACTAGTATAATCACTATATTCTGGTAAAGATACTAGTATAATCACTATATCATGGTAAAGATACTAGATTAACCACTATATCATGGTAAATATACTAGTTTAATCACTATATCACGGTAAAGATACTGGTATAATCTCTATATCATGTTAAAGATACTAGTATAATCACTACATCATGGTAAAGATATTAGTATAATCACTACATCATGGTAAAGATATTAGTATAATCACTACATGATGGTAAAGATATTAGTATAATCACTATATCATGGTAAGGATACTAGTATAATCACTACATCATTGTAAATATATTAGTATAATCACTATATCATGGTAAAGATATTAGTATAATCACTATATCATGGTAAGTATACTAGTATAATCATTACATCATGGTAAAGATACTGGTATAATCACTATATCATGTTAAAGATATTAGTACAATCACTATATCATGGTAAAGATATTAGTATAATCACTATATCATGGTAAAAATACTAGTATAATCACTATAGCATGGTAAAGATATTAGTATAATCACTTTATTATGGTTAATATTATAGTATAATCACTATATCATGGTAAAGGCCACAGTATAATCACTATATCATGGTAAAGATACTGGTATAATCACTATATCATGGTAAAGATACTGGTATAATCACTATATCATGGTAAAGATGCTAGTATAATCGCCATATCATGGTAAAGATACTATTATAATCTCATTTTATACCAGAACTGGTATTCAAAGCGGGCGGAAAAACGAGCAAAAGCTAGCAATATTAGTACACTTACGTTGGCCTTGTGAAAGTCACTACATGCGATCTCAAATGACTTTGATATCCTTGCGAATTCTTTTGCACGAGCGAACATATTTTACACGTGTATTGCACTGCAGGAATGGTCGCAGGAGACGCAGGACGTCTCGCAGGAGCTGCGTTCTGTTTCGAAGACCCCGGATGTTTTGCAGGAGCTGCAGTATGTTTTGCAGGAGCTGTAGCATGTCTTGTAGAAGATCCTGTATGTTTTGCAGGAGCCACGGCATTTTTCGTAGACGATCCTGAATGTTTCACAGGAGCTGCGGCGTGTTTCGCTGGGGGCGACGCAGGACGCTTCGCAGGAGGCTTGGGTTTCGTCTTTGGACTTGATTGCTTGTTCGATTTTGACGAGCATTGTTCTAGCAATATTCTGAAATAAATTATTAATAATTTGTATTGAAACTGTTATTGATTTTGTTATGTCACTCGGAGGCCTAAATTGAAAGTATTAAAGCACGTTGACTTTTCGCAATAGATTTTTTTTTTATTTACACACTCTACTAAAAGGTATAACAGATGTCGCTAGTAATTTCAATTTATTTTGAGCATTGTCGTATATTCTATAGACACGAACGTCCATATAAACTATTTGTTCAAAATACTAAAATGGCAACCAAACGTCACTGTTATAACCTATTTATTCACTTGAACAACAAATAATTTTACTTATTTGACTAATATTTTTTATTCAAATCCATGTTTATACTTAGACTCGAGTTCTTATATCATGATCGCTCCGTACACAACCACAAGCTGTCCATATTGACCATACTGAACTCCGTTTGAATGGATTGCAGTTCAATTCAGTTGAACACAGTGAATGTTCGGAACGCCAAATCTAGTACGTAGTACATATACATCGATGATTTTGACACATTATTCTAACAGAAAGAAAACTAATTTATTTCTCACATAATATAAACATGAATAGGTTACAACGTTGATGTTCGACTGCCTTAGGGTTCAAAATAACTGGGCAAATAAATTTAACATTTAGGAGGCGAGGTTTGGGATCAATTGGGGGCTACAAATCGTCATCCATAATAATGACCAGATCAGACCAGACCAGGTCACTTTGTGTTGAAATTTTTGTATATCAATATATACTCAAATATTGTACACCAATGTAGAATAATAATTATCTATGTTTATTTTAGTTATATTCTCCTGTGATATATGGTGATTCAATTTTTTCTGTACCTCATCACTATAAAATAAAAATATGGCGATTGAGTACAGACGTTTTATTTTCCATGTTATTTAAATGACAGCCTCGGTGGCGTAGTTGTACTGCATGCGCGGTACGGCAGCGCTCTGAGGTCCTGGGTTCGAATCCCGGGTCGGGCAGGGATATTTGGGTTTCTCTACTCAGTATCGGCCCGGAGTCTGGAATTTGTGCCGGATATGGCGACAGGCTCGCATATCACATCAAGGGACGGAACACACTTGGCGAAAAGTGGGTGCTCTGGTTGAGCCTCTGCATATCCCTTCGGGGATAAATGCGTGATGTTGTGTATTATTATAACAAGGTTATTTGTCCGTGACACGCCTTACTGTCATGTTAGCCGCCTAACATGACAAGCATGCAATGGTTAAAAAGGGTTTTAACGCGAGCAAAGCCGCGGCGAACTCCTAGCACGTAAGGAACTTACTTGACTTTCTTTACTGGTATTTCGCTTTTCACATCCTTCTCTCGAAGTCTTTTTAATCTTGATGAATCATCTTCTACCTGAAATTAATACAAAATTTTATTTTATTCAAAAGGAACAGAAAACAGTTACACATTAAAATTACACATGTACTGCATTAAACATGTAACCAACATCACTGTTCACAGTTTAACAGAAAACTTTACAAAGAAGCAAACGTCTATAGGTCGTAAGTATGAGAAAATCTCAAGCCTGCGATATTCAGTTTAAAAATACATTAGTAAAAAGTAAGTTTAGGGCGGCGATAGCCTAGTTGGGTGTGGAACGGACTGCCGAGACGAATGTCCGCAGGTTCAAATCCCAAGGGCACACACCTCTGACTTTTATAAAAAATCATGTGTGTATTCTTTGTGAATTTATCGTTCGCTTTAACGGTGAAGGAAAACATCGTGAGGAAACCTGCACATCTGAGAAGTTCTCTATAGGAATTTCGAAGGTGTGTGAATTCTACCAATCCGCACTACAGCGTGGTGGACTAAGGCCTAATCCCTCTCAGTAGTAGAGGAGGCCCGTGCAGCAGTGGGACAGTATATAATACAGGGCTGATATTATTATTATAAAAAGTAAGTTATAAATATTAGCGTAAAATAGGGAAGAAAGGGGCATGGCCAGCATAACACGTGATCTAACGACCGTGCAGTGGTATGACTGCTGACGTCATCGACTCAGTGTTGGTTGAATGCGCATGCGCAGTTTTTTTTCTTTCTTTGAATGACGATCATGCCGTTCGCCTGATGGTAAGCGATACGATCCATAAACAGTAGATCCAACACCTTGAATAACAAAGTGTTTGGTATTCCACTGCGCTCGTCTGAGACATAGGATGTTAATATGTCCAGTAGTTACACTGGCTACAATGTTCAAACCTACAACAGTGACTACACACTGCTTGACAGAAATAGACATTGCGTTGGTACCTGAGGGGCCTTAGTCTGGCCTACTTCTCGCGTATAACAAATTATCTGCATTCCATATTTACCTTAATTTCTTCTTTTTCCTTCTTCATTATACTCTTTGGAGCTGGTCTTGCTCTCTTCTGTGGATCCTGAAAACGAAAATTTTATTTACTTTCCGAGCCAAAAATCTCAACGAACATCATCCATGCAGGAAATATAATGCACGAGTGTGTGCAATACACAAGCACTCTCTGTTCCTTCTAATTGTAGTCGGTTAAAAAGGTGTTTAATGAAAAAGCAACAGATTGCATAATGGACTGTATTTTCATATATATAGTTAACAATTAAATAATTTGCATGGCAGCCTTGATGCGCCGCCGTACCGGAAGAGTAACAAAGAACAACAAAGTGTTGCCAATTAAATTTATGTCGAATAATTTATTCGAACAAAGGGCTTGTTATTTAAAATAAAATTACGTTGTACTCAACGCGTGGTTATTTTTTTTTATATTCTTTTTTTTTATTGTAGACAACAAAGGTTCATAGACAACGATATATATTTTTTATTGATCAACCATAGACAATCTTACTCACATACTATACAAATAATTTAGATATCCAATATTAGCCGACACAGGTCCCACTAACCTGAAGTCCTCCGTTGAGGTCGTTCGGGCCACAGCTGGTGCGAGTGACCCTTATGGGAGGTGGGGAAGGTGGCGCAGGCGGCCTTCGACTCGCACGACTCCTGTCGCTCGACAGAGGCTCCACCTGGACATGATAAACGGACATGAATAAATCTTATATTATCTATATATATAAAAATGAATCCCTATTCCCCTTGGTCACGCCATCACGCGTGAACGGCTGGACCGGTTTCACTATTATTTTCTTGTTGTGTTTGTTATTGACAGGAGAAGGTGCTTATGAAAGAAAAAATTCAAAAAATTGCGCGGAAAATTTGAAAATTTAAGAAAATGTAACGAAAATATTAATTTTATATAACTGCCAATTGTTTGAAATAATTGTCAGCGATTGACAGAATGCGCGCTGCAAATTCATAGTTAAGACGGGACAACGTCTGTCGGGTCAGCTAGTACTTTAAAAAATTATAATTTTGCATACCATGTTTTGGTTGAATACGGTCTCTTTAAAGAATTTCATTTATGGTTATCTGTTTTATCTATATTTGCACACACACACAACACCACACATTTATCCTCGAAAGGGTATGCAGAGGGGCAACCAGGGCACCCACTTTCCGCCAAGTATGTTCCGTCCCATGATGTGATAGGGGGCGAGCCTATCGCCATATCGGGCACAAATTCCAGACTCCGAGCTGATACTGAGCAGAAAAACCCAAATATCGCGCCCGACCCGGGATTCGAACCCAAGACCTCAGAGCGCTGGCGTACAACTACGCCACCGAGGCAGTCCATATTTGCAAAATAAATATATCTTTATCTTATGACTAAATAGACTTTTAAAACTGTAAATATTTGATCAGAGGAACGGTCTCATATAAAAAAAAATTCTTTGCTTGCACTCATTTGCACAGTATAACCAAAGTGGTAGACAGGGGCGCAACTGGAGCCCACACACGCACTCATCAGCTCATATACTAGTATTAATAAGTTAAAATTGCATAGTGTCTATATACAGGGTCATTTTGACATTGCGTTACTAAATAAAACCACGTACTTATCTACTTGGAAATAACATTGAGCCGTAGATGTAAAATGAAAAAAGTGTAAGATAGAACAAAATAAATATTAATAAAAAGTAATTTTAATATTACGCGGCCTAATGCCACTATTACTACCCTAAGATAATTCGTCGCAACATCATACTTTCAGTCAGAAATATACTCATTCATATGCTATATTAATATTAAACTACAAAATGATCAAAAAATCAGAAAACTAAAACCAGGAATTTTCGTGTAAATATTCGTTATTACTGGATGATTTTTGGCACAATGTCAGCAAAGGTGAAGACAAGTATGTGGTTTCATTTAGTAACGCGAAGCCAAAATGACCCTGTATATAAAACAAAGTCCCCTTTTCTGTCTGTACGTATGTTATCGATTTTCTCAAAATCTACTGAACAGATTTTCATGAAATTTGGTATGGAGATAGTTTAAGACCCCGGGAAGGTTATAGGCTACTTTCTATCCCAGAAACCTTTACGTGGACGAAGCCGCGATCAAAAGCTAGTAAAAGTATAAATAAGTTAAAATTGCAAATTACTTTGATCTTAACTTCCGGCTCATTCTTCACTTTTGTTTTAAGCTTTTCTTTCTCCTTCATCCTCTCTTTCTCCCTCTCTTTCACTCTTGTCTTACTCTTGTATTTGATGGAGGTTTCGTTGGAATCCTCATTTATGTAGACCGGAGCGGTGTCTCCCAAGATGCAGTCTCCAGAATCCTGCTGGTGGTATAAGGAATTATAGCATCTGATAGTGTTATACAGGGTCATATGGGTATTGCGACATTGACATATATTCTATAGACACGAACGTCCATATTAACTATTTGTTCAAAATACTAAAATGGCAACCAAAACATCACTGTTATAACCTATTTATTCACTTGAACAACAAACCATTTTACTTATTTGACAAATATTTTTTATTCAAATCCAGGTTTACACTTAGACTCGAGTTCTTATATCATGTGTCACATTCCATACACAACCACAAGCTGTCAATATTGACTATACTAAAATCAGTTTGAATGGATTGCAGTTCAATTCAGTTGAAGACAGTGAATGTTCGGAATGCCAAATCTAGTACGTAGTACATATATATCGATGTGTAGTTATATAAGTGACTTAATTTAAGTAACTAAATATTCTAATGTAACTTGACTACACCTAATTGCAACTGTTCGCCTATGTGATGAATGAATCATTTTATTTTATATTTAAGACAATATTTACCACGCCTTTAGGAGTGGTCTGCATGGGAAGACCAAGCTTCAGCCTCGTCCGCTTGTTTGTCTGCTTGCATAACTCTAAAAACTCGTAGAAATCATTCACTTTGTCCACACACAACTCACAGATCAACGGTGGCATCTTATCATCTGCATGCACCTGAAATTAAACAGTTTACATCTATAACAATCTAAAAGCCAGGCCAAATTGAGTGAAATAGTGATACGGGGCCCACTTTGGCCCATACCTGCATTAAACGAAATGCGACTCAACTTATCTATTGTGTATACCTAATGACTAATTCTGCTCGTAGATCGACACTGATTAATATCATAAATAACCATAGTAATTATAGATAGACGATAAGGCCCGGCTTAATAATAGTTTAAGGCAGATTTTTAAGCATTATCAAAGATCCAGGCTAGTTGTTTACTAACAAGATCCTATCTGAAACATAAAATTTTGTAACGACGTATACCTGAATTACAACGTGGAAAAACGCATTTTTGCACATAATGCTCTGAGAAAAATTGTTTGTACGCAAACCTTGAGTAATGTTTAACAATGAAATGTAATATTTTACCTCTATTTGCACGCATTCCCGTATTTTTTTGCTTAAATTTATTTCTGAATCCTCCAAGTGTATGACGTTTTGCATTATTGGCATTTTGTAACCAGCACCGGCCCCGCAAAGGCGACATGCTCGGTAAATCTCGTAAATTGTTTCTTTATCAAGTCTTGGGTTCAATGCGTGTTCCATTTTATACAATTTAACATTTACAACAATAAATACATTGACAACTGTACGCGCTTCGCCGCCATTTGTAATGGCTTTACCACAGATAAGATATATCTACAAAAGAGTATGTACTAATGTGTTATGTGAGTCCACCAAGTAGGTCATTGGTGAAAGTTTTAAAGAGCAGAAAGAAAGTTTTTAACTCTCCAATTATTTGCAAAAGTACCTACACATAGATAATAATGTACTTTTAAAAGATTTATTTTATCTAATCTGTATTATAACCTATAGTAAAATGGGTAATAGAACAGATTGTTTTTATTATTTATTACTTTTGATAACTACAAAATTTTATTATTCAATCCTACAAAGTATCTACCTCATCACCTTATTAGTATGTATTTATTTCTTATTCACTATCCTGGTGATATTATGAAATCTGGTAACATTATTTAAACAACAGATAAAAAATAAGTAATTAGTGGCAGGGAGCAATAAAAAAGATGCATCCTAAAAGAAAATATCGTAGATACATACTAATGGCTCGATATTTTAAATGCTACTGTATAGAAAAATAAAATAGTTATATTTTGATAAGACTAATTGGTTTATTTCGTTGCGATAGCAATTATTTTTAACTACGCCTTGATATAAAAATAAAAATCATTTAGGTTGTTTTACTGCGCCGAAGCAGTATGATACACAAATCGTTTATTTTATTTAATTTTTTTTATATTCTTCCTTTAGTTATTTGTGGATATCCACCGGTATGTTTTTTTTTTATTAATTTGTGTCATAAAAAAAATAAAAGCTTTTTAAATCTGAATTGTAATTATAGAATAATCTTTACTACTTGAATATTGAGTGATTGAATATCATTTTTATATAAACACTACCCTTTGCTATTGGTTTGTGAAAAAGGCCGAAATATTTTAACAAATCCACCAATATCCTTAGAGGTCGGAGACGAATGCAGTAATGGACATTTTTAGTTTTTTACATGTAAGTTTATGGTTTTTTTAGGCTGTATGGCTAAGAGCCTTTGCCTTCTCCTTAAGGAGTAAATCAAACCAAAAAAAAAAAAGTTTATGGTTTGGGGAATCTTGTTGGAAAAGCGCGGGAACCTTCAAGTGATTAGGCGGGCTTAAAATATATTTTAAAATTTTTATATTAAAATATAACGAAATCCTGATAATTTAGTAAAAGTAAATAAAACTACTGATAAGATATTAGCTCAATAAATATTTAATTCATTTCTTGCAATGGGGAAGGGCCGAACGAAGAAGCGGAAAAAAGATAGCTTAGGGGATACTGTTGAAGATAAGCCTGAGGAAACCTCAGGTGATTCTTCATCCTCAGAGTGTGAAGAGGAGCAATTAGAGGTTGTAAAATATGCACCATATTATGTCACAGACTATACAAGGAGATATCCTGAAGATGCTGCAGCTGCAGAGTTTGTAGTATTCGTAGAATCTGCAGATAATCAACGTTCCATTGGATCCAGGGATCTGCTTTCATTATCTACTTGCTTAAAAAGATTTAACAAAGGGGTTAAATATCTGAGAAGTTTAAATAAATTTAAAATTGGTGTTTATTTTGAAAAGCCTGGTCTTGCCAATGCATTTTTAAATAACCAAACTTTCCTAAAAGAATATCATTTTAAAGCCAGTATTCCTGCCTATTCAACAGAAGTTACAGGCATTATAAGAAATGTACCAATAAAATTAACAAATAAGAAAATTTTTACAATGTTGTCTACCTATAAAAAAATCATTTGTGTCCGAAGATTTTTGCGCAAAACTAACACTGACAATGGTTTTATTCAACAGCCAACCCAAACTGTAGCAATCACATTTGCAGCTTCTGTTCTTCCAGACCATGTCGATTTAGCAGGGTGGAGACATGACATCACAAAGTATGTGCCTCCAGTCAAACAATGCTACCGGTGCTTGAGGTATGGCCATTTATCTAAATTTTGCAAAATATCTGAACTTTTCTCCATATGCAGTGAAAGCCACAATTACTAAACATGTAACAAAACAATGCAAGAAGCTTTATGTGTGTACATTGCCAGGGCAACCACATCAGCATTTCTGGTGTATGCCCTATAAAGAAAAAGAAAATAGAAGAGAATAAAAATAAATACATGCCCAAATCCTTTGCAGACATTTTTGATGAAAAAAATTTTCCTCCTCTCAAACAAAAAAACGCGATATTGACTTTCTCACCATTCTTAACTCAGACAATAAAGCATTAAACATTTTAGTTGAGTCAATAGTTAAAATTGTAACCTTAAGTAAAACTAAAGATACACCCATTTGCTCTAAAAGTGTGCTTGACATAGTTAATGAAACATTCAAAGCTAAAAATATTTCTTCTTCGAATTCACCCACAATCAGTTAAATATAGTACAGTGGAATGCACAAAGTCTTTTGTGTAATCGGCATATTTTACCCAATTTCTTTTTGATCATTCAATTCATATAGCCATTATATCTGAGACTTGGCTCAAACCTCATCATCGTTGCAATATAAAAGGTTATTCTATTGTGCGAAATGACTGTGGCAATCATCATAATGGTGTTGCTATAGTAATTCACAACAGTATTTATTATGAGAATATAGAGACTTATTGTGATGATTCGCTACAAAACGTTGTAATAAAAATAACAATAAATAATAAGCCGCTTTCAATCGCTAGCTTTTATTGTCCTACTAATTGCACCCCTACATTTACGAAATCTAAATTTATCAACTTAATTAACAGTATTCCGAAACCGGCCTTTTATATCAGGGGATTTTTAATGCACATCATGTCTTGTGGGGTTGTTCTTCAACTGATGCACGAGGCAGAGACATTCTCGATTCCCTCGATGATTGTGATTTAGTGTTATTAAATGATGGACATGTTACTACGGTTGGCACTAACACTTGGCGACCTAATGCACTGGATCTTTCATTTATTAGTCCTTCATTGGCACTTAATTCTGAATGGTGGGTTCATGATGATCCTTTAGGCAGCTATCATTTGCCAACAATGACTAAACTTTTGTTGAACAATAGTTTTCCTCCTGTCTTTAGTGAATCTGCAAACATGAAATACTTTCGGAAATATAATCTTCGTATGATCAACTGGGAAACTTTCTCTGTTTTAGTTAATAAAATGCTAGACAATTCTGATTTTTTATCATCTGAACCACTTGAGTTATATAATAAATTCTATAACATTATTATGACAGCTGTTGAGCAATCAATTCCACAGAGTAGTAATAAATTATTGCACTATCAAACTAATTCTATTAAGAACATTCGGCATCAGACAGTTCCTTGGTGGAATGAGAGTTGTGCGTTGGCCGTCAAAAATAGTAAAGATGCTTATATAAGGTTCAAATACAATCCTACACTTGAAAATTTTAACGAATTCAAAAATTACAAGCTCGAAAAAAAATTGTAATAAAGCGAGAGAGGAATAATAGTTGGCAAGAATTTTGTTCAAAATTATCTCGAGTAACTCCTGTTTCTAAAATTTGGCAAACTATGCGTAAATTTAATAAAACTTTCTCATCATCTTCCATGTCGACTACATCAGATAGCTTATGGATTAACGATTTTTTAAGGAAATATTCTCCAGACTTCGTTGAACCCCATCATGATTTTCATTCTGGGACCGCTCGTTTAAATATCAATAACTCCTATCTCGTTGATCCATTTACTTTAGAAGAATTAAATACAGCCATAAAATCTCGGAGAGATACAGCGTGCGGATTAGACAATATTTCATATAAAATGATCAAAAATCTCTCGTCATGTAATAAATTAATTTTTCTAAAAATTTTAAATTCTTTATGGTGCGCCTCTCTTATTCCGAAAGAGTGGAAAATGGATTGTTTGGTTCCAATACTCAAGCCCGATAAATCTCCCAATAGTCCGGATTCATATCGACCAATAGCATTAACCTCATGTGTTGGGAAAATTTTCGAACAGCTTCTAAAACTTCGTCTTGAATTTTATATCGAACATAACCGCCTTTTACCCAACAATCAATTTGGTTTTCGTCGCGGGATGTCTGCCTGGGAAAGCCTTGCTCACTTTTATACTGACGTCAACTCTGCTTTTAATGAAAACAAACATCTGGCATGCATTTTTCTAGATGTTGTGGGTGCTTTTAATAATATCAATATAAGTTTGTTGTCTACATCTCTATTAAATTTGGGTATTCCAGATAAAATGGTTCATTGGATTTACAATTTCCTCTCGGGTAGAGAAGTTTTTTTTAATATAATAATAAATTTTATGGACCTAGACTTTCATTTAAAGGTGTGTGTCAGGGAGGTATTTTAAGCCCCCTGTTGTATATATTATATATACATCGATTAAATATAGTTTTGGGATCGAGCGTTGTAAATCTGCAATTTGCTGACGATTTAGCCATATACTGCAGCGGTGATGACTTGGTACAAACTAAAACTAAATTAAATCTGGTTCTTCAAAATCTTCACCGTTATTTAAATTTTTTGGGCTTAGAAATCAATCCATATAAAAGCAAAATAGTAATATTTTCTAAAAAAAGCCTTAAAATTTCTGTATTTTCTGTTTTTATATCACAACATTAAAATTCCTATTGAAACAAATGTGAAATTCTTAGGAGTTCTTTTCCATCAAAATTTAAGTTGGTTAAAGTACGTCGATTGCTTAATAGTAAGGGCTATGAAAGCTACAAATATTCTCAGATCCTTAGTTGGCTCTAAATGGGGAGCAGATCCAAAGACTCTTTTAATGCTTTATAAATCGTTAGTTAGAAGCCATTTTGAATACGCATTCTTTTGTTATGCTTCCTCTATTAGACTGATCGATAAAATTGAGAAAATACAAAATAAAAATATGCGTTTAATTCTCGGTGCCATGAATACATCTCCTATTAACTCTATGCAAATTGAATGCAATTTACCTCCTATGAGAATTCGCATTCTAATGTTGTTGTACAAATTCATCTTCAAAATGGTAACTATTTCCAATAATACTTTACTCTCTAAACTTAGAAAAAATTCCGGCACTTATCTTACCGATAACTTAGATAAAATACTAAATGTTACTACCGTTTATAATATTTATCACAATGATACTTTACCTTGCTATGATGGTGATTACGAAAGTAAGTTCAATAATATTAAAATTGTCATTGATAATGAATTGGGCAATAAGCATGATGTATACAACAGAATTTCTGAGTGGCAAGAACACATTCAAGTATTTACAGATGGAGCGAAGACTCAAGATAAAGTCTCTATGGCTATCTACGATTTGCCAAACAGAATTGGATATGGATTGAGACTTCCTGACGTCACGAGTATATATACTGCGGAGGCATATGCTATTGTTGCTGCTTTGGATTATATAGAAGACAAAGTACAATCAAATTTAGAATTGAAAAAATGGATTATAATTACTGATTGTATGAGTGTGTTACTGGCTTTAACAAATCCTATGTACTCATCTGGTACTCATTTTATCATTTACGATATTCGCAAAAAGTATTATAAACTAACTATGCAAGGTAAAATAGACATTGTCCTTTTCTGGACACCATCTCATATTGGCGTTATTGGCAATGAAAGAGTTGATTATTTGGCCAGGCTTATCACAAACACTTCGTACGTGGTACCATACAGAAACATAAAAATTCCAATATCAGACTGTTTAGTATTAATTAAGAAGGAAATTCAAGACTTATGGAAGCATCATTGGGAAGACAGTCTTCAACGAAAGGGGCAGTGGTACAGGTCTATCAATCCAAATATTATGACTCCCTGGTTCTATAAAGGTAACTTTGTTAATAGGCGTTTTTATACAACAATATGTCGTCTGCGAATCGGTCATGGACGATTTAATGAGCATCTTCATAGAATGAACATTTTGCCATCACCATATTGTACATATTGTAATTGTGGCCTAATTCAGTCTTTGGATCATATATTTTTTGAATGCAGCGACTTTGCTGTTCAACGACTTTTGTTGATTGAAGAACTTTTACGTATTTATGGAAATGCCGAGAGTATCCCGCGCTCTTTGCAAACGATTTTGAAGAATCGGCAATGTTATCTCTCTTTATGCAACTTTATTTGGTCCACTATTGGAGAAATTTGATTTTTGTACAAATTAATTAAGTGAAGAATTTTGTGAACTCTTATTTTGACATGTTGTACATATAATATGGAGATTTCTACATGATAAATAGATATAGACAGATCATATACTTGAGGATACAGACATGGCTTCGGCCTTATAATTGAGACTATTTCAGACATGGCTTCGGCCTTATAATTGAGACTATTTCAGACATGGCTTCGGCCTTATAATTGAGAATATTTCAGACATGGCTTCGGCCTTATAATTGAGAATATTTCAGACATGGCCTCGGCCTTATAATTGAGACTATTTCAGACATGGCTTCGGCCTTATAATTGAGACTATTTCAGACATGGCTTCGGCCTTATAATTGAGACTATTTCAGACATGGCTTCGGCCTTATAATTGAGAATATTGCAGACATGGCTTCGGCCTTATAATTGAGACTATTTCAGACATGGCCTCGGCCTTATAATTGAGACTATTTCAGACATGGCTTCGGCCTTATAATTGAGAATATTGCAGACATGGCTTCGGCCTTATAATTGAGACTATTTCAGACATGGCCTCGGCCTAAGAATTGTGACTATATCAGATATGGCTTCGGCCCTATAATTGAGAATATTTCAGACATGGCTTCAGCCTTATAATTGGGAACGTTGCAAACATGACTTTCGTCTTATAATTCAAGAATATTACAGATATGGCTCCGGCCTTTAAATTGTAATAAAGAAGGAGTATAAAAGAAGACAGACTAGGCTGTATGGCTAAGAGCCTTTGCCTTCTCCTTAAGGAGTAAATCAAACCAAAAAAAAAAAAAGTTTATGGTTTGAAAATTTTGTTTTACCTTTTTTTTGTACTACGTGATTTCTAGTCTACCGTTACCCGGCCCTAATCAGAAATAAAATAGGAAATCAGTGACTCTATTCGCACCTTCTACATATTTTTCTTATGCGAATTTTTTTCACTGTTATAAAAGTGAAAATATCTTCCAATACTTATTGAATATCGACCTGGTGGTAGGTCTCCCTTATGTGAGAGTCCGCCTAAGTAGGTACCACGGCAATATATTTCTGGTACCAAGTAGCAGTGTGTAGTCACTGTTGTGTTCCGGTTTGAAGGACATTGTAGCCAGTGTAACTTCTGAACATAATAAAACTTAACATCTCATGTCTCAGGAAGGCGAGCGCAGTGGAATACAAAACAATACTTTGTAATTCAAGGTGTTGGTGTATCTACTCTTTATGGATCGTATCGCTTACCATCAGGCGAACGGCAAGCTCATCTCGTCATTCAAAGCAATAAAAAAATATATATTATACTCAATAAAAATATACCTTCTCTTATAATAGTGTGTAAATCATATAGCATTGTAAGAACATGGCGATAACTATTTATTTATAGACTGGAGATGAAGTTCAGGCAGGCAGCGTGTTACTACCGGCCACTAGGAGGGGGAGGTATTTAGCTAATATTGTTAGAAGACAGGCTGTGGTAAGTAATTCTACTATATAGAAATAATAATAATAATACCAGCCCTGTATTGTATACTGTCCCACTGTTGGGCACGGGCCTCCTCTACTACTGAGAGGGATAAGGCTTTAGTCCACCACGCTGTAGTGCGGGTAGACTTCACACACCTTCGAAATTCCTATAGAGAGCTTCTAAGGTGTGTAGGTTTCCTCACGATGTTTTCCTTTACCGTTAAAGCAAACAATAATTCACACACACACACACATAATTTTAGAAAAGTCAGAGGTGTGTGTGTTTTGATTTGAACGTGCGGACATTCGTCTCAGCTGTCCGTTCCACAACCAACTAGGCCATCGCCGCTCCTATATAGAAATATTTGTCTGAAATAGTACTTTATTAAATGAATCTGTTCACGCTCGATTGTAATTATTATCTTGTGAACATGGCCGCCGGGAGAGGGTGCAAGGGGGTGTACGTGCACCCCACTGTCCGGAACAAATCACAATAAAAATTACTGAATGACAATGAGAATCATTGATCACAGAGGTTTTATTATAGTTTAGAATATATAAATACCCGTGCATAGATGTATATATACTATGTACTAGATTTCGCGTTCCGAACATTCACTGTGTTCAACTGAATTGAACTGCAATCCATTCAAACTGACTTTAGTATGGTCAATAATGATAGCTTGTAGTTGTGTACGGAGTGGCGCTCATGGTATAAGAACACGAGTCTAAGTGTAAACCTGGATTTTAATTAAATATATTAGTCAAATAAGTAAAATTATTTGTTGTTCAATTGAATAAATAGGTTATAACAGTGACGTTTTGCCATTTTAGTTCAGATTTTGAACAAATAGTTTATATGGACGTTCGTGTCTATATGTCAATGTACCCGCGCGATTATTATTTGAAAAAAAAATACATAAATTTGATGATTTTGTGTAGTACCTACTATAGGATGCAGATGCACCTCCCTAAAAATAATCTTAGCGGCGTCCATGCTTGTGAACATAATTATTATTTCAGGATGGAACCGGGATTAAATTCAACAAAGATGCAGATAGGGTATGTATTATTCTTTAACTACAGACGGTATAACACGCCAAAATTACGTATGCAGATAGAAACCTAGTTATACCTCGTACCTAGATATGATTCGTTCAAATTTAAAAAGTTCATCACTAGAGAGGCAACAAAATATATTTTGTTTTCATTAGTTCTTTTTTTAATGATTACACAAAAATAATTGTTATTTTATAAGACCTAAGGTCGTGGGGTTGCCATATAGGATGAAAGAGGGGATGAGGTTCTATTATTTGATACGTAATCCGTTCCCTTATTTTCAGTTAGGTAGTGTGTATAACCTCTATTATTTTATAACTTCACTATAAACATTCTATTATTGATTGCGTCCACTGGAACGGGTCTGGTCCAGCCGCAGCGCATAAATCTATCTTATCCATTTTATATAGGGGTGGGTTCATGAGAAATAAGTTGCAGCGAGTTACTGCGACCCGATCGGTCATTATGGACACGAAACTTTAGTGTCCATAACTGGTGCTTCTACTTATTTTTTTCCAAATGTGTCTATGGCTGATTCAGATGAACGCAGAAGCGAAAAAGAAGGTAGATGTGCTATCAGAAGAACTCTTACCGTACATAATCGCAGAGCAGGAACGACGAACAACGCTTTACAAAAGGATCATGACTGCGATTCAAAATGGCGAGAAGGGAGTCACCATAGCCGAGTTGCGGAACAAACCACCTCTTATTATTAGAAAGGGTGCGATTGATTTTGGTTTTGTTCGCATTTTCGCTATTCTAAAGTAAACAAATCAAGAAATCATTACATAAATCCATTTCTTTTTTATTATAAGGGGAACTATCAAGTAATTCACCTATATCACAATATGCAATATGGCGCCATCTAGCTGCCAATAATTCACTTTCAAAATGCTTCCAATAATAAAAAAATGACAAGCTGTTTCAATTAATTGCTAGCATAATCAACAGTTGAATATTTGACAGTAGCGTGGCTCGATGGTGTAGTATCGCGTGCGCGATACGACACTGCTTTAAGAGCCAGGGTTCGAATCCCTGGCAGTAATTATACTCAAGCCATAGTCGCTATAGCTATGGTCTTGCTCCCTTCTACATCAACGGCGAAAAGTAGCTGTATTAGCTGCACCTCTGTCTACCCCTTCGGATGTAAAAGCCTTAAACAAGTATCTCATGTGTAGGTGTTTTTATTACTTTCAATATTTTGATAAATAAATTTATTTTGTTGTAATAAAAAATAATTTGCCTCAGAGGCGTAGCTGTAATGTACGCAGTACGAGTACAACTATCGCCCTGAGGTTCTAGGTCCGAATCCTGGGTCGCAACAAAAATAATTGCGACTGGGTTTTCCCGTCTTAAAAATTACTCAGTCGCAGCTCGGAGTCAGGGAGTTGGCGGTGTGATATCCCTGTGCCTCGGCACGTAAAGCCGTAGGTCTGATCTCTCTCCGGCCATGTATCACCGGACTATGAGAAGGAACAGAGTGCTTGTGTATTGCACACTCGTGTACTATAATATCTCCTGCTGATCTCTCTCCGATCATGTCTCACCGGACTATGAGAAGGAACAGAGTGCTTGTGTATTGCACACACTCGTGCACTATAATATCTCCTGCTGATCTCTCTCCGATCATGTCTCACCGGACTATGAGAAGGAACAGAGTGCTTGTGTATTGCACACTCGTGTACTATAATATCTCCTGCTGATCTCTCTCCGGTCATGTCTCACCGGACTATGAGAAGGAACAGAGTGTTTGTGTATTGCACACACTCGTGCACTATAATATCTCCTGCTGATCTCTCTCCGGTCATGTCTCACCGGACTATGAGAAGGAACAGAGTGCTTGTGTATTGCACACACTCGTGCACTATAATATCTCCTGCTGATCTCTCTCCGGTCATGTCTCACCGGACTATGAGAAGGAACAGAGTGCTTGTGTATTGCACACACTCGTGCACTATAATATCTCCTGCTGATCTCTCTCCGGTCATGTCTCACCGGACTATGAGAAGGAACAGAGTGCTTGTGTATTGCACACACTCGTGCACTATAATATCTCCTGCTGATCTCTCTCCGGTCATGTCTCACCGGACTATGAGAAGGAACAGAGTGCTTGTGTATTGCACACACTCGTGCACTATAATATCTCCTGCTGATCTCTCTCCGGTCATGTCTCACCGGACTATGAGAAGGAACAGAGTGCTTGTGTATTGCACACACTCGTGCACTATAATATCTCCTGCTGATCTCTCTCCGATCATGTCTCACCGGACTATGAGAAGGAACAGAGTGCTTGTGTATTGCACACACTCGTGCACTATAATATCTCCTGCTGATCTCTCTCCGGTCATGTCTCACCGGACTATGAGAAGGAACAGAGTGCTTGTGTATTGCACACACTCGTGCACTATAATATCTCCTGCTGATCTCTCTCCGGTCATGTCTCACCGGACTCTGAGAAGGAACAGAGTGCTTGTGTATTGCACACACTCGTGCACTATAATATCTCCTGCTGATCTCTCTCCGATCATGTCTCACCGGACTATGAGAAGGAACAGAGTGCTTGTGTATTGCACACACTCGTGCACTATAATATCTCCTGCTGATCTCTCTCCGATCATGTCTCACCGGACTATGAGAAGGAACAGAGTGCTTGTGTATTGCACACACTCGTGCACTATAATGTTTTTCACAGAGCTTGGATATATTTATATGCAACCAATTCACAGAAATGGCTCATAGATGTATTAAAACTGTGTAAAATCGCATTGGTATTAACTGTTATGGTGTTATAATATATGTATAAATCTATATATTATATAAAAATTTATCCCTATTTCCCTTGGTCACGCCATCACGCGTGAACGGCTGGACCGATTTCACTATTTTTTGTTGTGTTTGTTATTGTCAGGAGAAGGTTCTTATGAAAAAAAAATCAAAATATTGCGCCGAAAATTAGAAATTTCACGAAAATATTAATTTTACATAACTGTCAACTGTTTGAAATAACTGTCAGCGATTGACAGAACGCGCGCGTGCATACATAGTTAAGACGGGACAACGTCTGTCGGATCAACTAGTAACTAATAAATACCTCCTGCGTGGCTGTCCATTGTTCTTTGTCGTTGCCGAAATTCAAAATAATTCATTCATTTTTAGGTCTCATGTATCGGTGTCCAGCTAACCGAGCACCGAAAGAGCCCGATGGCTCCGGTATTATAATGTGCGAAGAAGATATCGAACCCACACCAGTGATGTACGACTCCTGCCTCAGCGCGGAGGATAAGGAACTCTACGTCGCTGAGAATAAGTACTTCTTTTGTAATCGTGAGTGTTTTTCATTAAGAACCGTATTCAAGCAAATGGCCTTGAGCATTTGTTTTATGAATTATCGCTTGCTTTGACGGTGAAGGAAAACATCGTGAGGAAACCTGCGTACCTGAGAAATTCTCTATTAGGAATTTCGAAGGTGTGTGAAGTCTACCAATCCGCACTACAGCGTGGTGGACTAAGGCCTAATCCTTCTCAGTAGTAGAGGAGACCCGTGCCCAACGATGGGACAGTATATAATACAGGGCTGATATTATATTATTTGTTTTATATCTTTTGGCGGGAATATGCAATGGTTTACGAATAATTTCTTTAAACTAGCTATGCTCGTGACTTAGTCCGCTTGGAAATCAGTGGCTAACAAAGTTTTTCCCACCTGAATCCACCCACGAGATTTTTTACAACCATACAACTTCAACAGTAATCGTTATATTTTAGTCAATTTACATAAAACCGTAATGTATTAACCTAAAGCTTCCTCAAAATTTACACTATCTTTTAGTAAAAACCGTACAAAAATCCGTTTAGTAGATTTAGAGTATAGAGGAAATCGATCAAATACAGATAGACAGCTTTTGGGGACTTTATTTTATAATATGAATAGATAATTATCAATTTTAGCGCTGAAAATTTTAAGAGAGAAAGAAAATTTTAATGTACAAAAATATTCCTTATTAATTGTCTATTGAATAATAGTGTTGGTTGTAAATTAAAACGATGTGTACTTTAGGAAAAGCACGGAGTAAAATAATTTTAGGCATTTTTATTGTGAAATTAATAACACAATATCCATATTATAAAAATAATATAATATGGATAATTGACGTATATTCTATAGACACGAACGTCTGTATAAACTATTTGTTCAAAATCGAAACTAAAATGACAAAACGTCACTGTTATAACCTATTTATTCACTTGAACAACAAATAATTTTAATTATTTGACTAATATTTTATGCACATCCAGGTTTACACTTAGACTCGAGTTCTTATATCATGAGCGCCACTCCGTACACAACCACAAGCTGTCAATATTGACCATAGTAAAGTCAGTTTGAATGTATTGCAGTTCAATTCAGTTGAACATTGTGAATGTTCGGAATGCCAAATCTATTACGTAGTACATATATATCGATGATATGTATATTGTTCGCGACACTAACCCGATGTCGTTTAATTTTGACGTTCCTGATTGGTTGAGAGACCGCGCGTCATCACGTGGTATTCTCAACCAATCACAAACGACGCGGAGTCGTGTTTTTGCCTCATTCTTGATCTCACTATAAACGCAAATTTCAACCCAATCCCCAGGTCATAAAGTCGAGGGTCCAGATCTACCGCGCAACGGCAGCACTGTGATTGGCTGCGCTCCGATAGAGCGAACTTCACTCAACTACACTACTAACAAATGCGCCCTTGAAGATACCGATGACGTCCTCGTGCATTATAGATATTATCCTGATAGGGTGAGTATTGGGGTGAAAAAGGGCTCAGGGATAAAAAAGGACTCAAGGGTGAACAAGACTTGGGGGTGAAGAAGTACTTATGTAAGGGTGGAAAAATGGCTCCGGAGTGCAGTGGCGAAAGATGAAACTAAAAAGAGAACCCGACACACCATATAGGGCCTGTAGAGTTGGCTGTGTATTTGATGTAATGTATGGGAGTCGCAACTCTAGCTATAATGAAACTCCAAAGACACTGAATATATTATGTATTTCAAAACTCCAGAGTACGTTTAATACACAGAGGCGTACTTAGATGGTAATAGTAACAAATCGTAATGCGTACTAATTAAACAAAGACGCGCGTTGCTTTTATACGGGAGGTATGGTGTGACACAGCGTTCTCGCACAACTACGCACGTGCACTTACATAGCTGCGCAAGTGTGTGTGTCCCAACAGGGCCTAATATGCAGCAATGCTGTCTGTAAACCGTTGTGATAATAATTAGATTCTATATAAATTCTACATAAAGGGAAGCCGAGAGGGTTATATGGACCCTTCGCAACTGCAAGAGTAATTAGGAACGAGGGGAATATTTTAAAAATATCTTTTTTTTACAAGATATACAATTGTTACATTTACAAGGGTTGGCTTTTATAAACACATCGGACTTCGGTGAGCGCTTTGTACTCGCAACCCTTGAAAATTAAGTGATCTGAGAGCAACTTACTAGAGGGTTACGAACCTCGGCTCAGGACGGTCACTGGGAGAGGATGGGACATCAACAATTAGGGATAAACGGTACTAAACAATCTATCCATTACCGTATTCAGCACGGAGGTCGGAACTATTGGAGGGGTCGGGGGGACGGGGAATGCGGCGAGGACGAATTGCGGCCTTGTAGAGTGTACATACATGCATATCGTAATGGCTTTATCCCTAAATGGTATACTTTGTGGCAGTATAATTAGTATCCTCACCGCTATCTCGTCAACATCCATGGAACTACGAGACGACCTATGTGGTATTGACACAACTGTAGTGATTTATCGCATAGTAATCACGCAAGATGGCGATAAACGATCCTGGATTGCGATTGCAGAATTTGCGCGTAGCGCTGCATATTTACCGCCTCCGAATTAGAATCGTCGGAGGGGCCGCGGCCGGTCACTACATCTGCCTGACTGGAAATCTTCCCCTTCCATAGAGGAACGTAGCCATCTGTTCCTCTACAGCGGTGTCTACTTTTACGCCGCTAAAACTTCATCATTTTGTCTCCCGCGTTGCTATAGAGGAACATGGATAATTAATATTACCAACTCGTTATTTTATTTGATTAAAGTCGTTGCGGGATGACAGATTAGTGTTTGAGACTCTGAACTTCACCGCTCGGTGTCATGTGCCCTCGATCCTGGCTTACAGGAGTTGTAGTGGTGGGTGTGAGGCGGGAAAGTCTCAAATGGTGGGTTAAAGTGATGAGCCTATTGTCATCAACAGGGCTTCAAGCTGATATTGAGCAAACCCAAGATGTCCATTAGATTTTCTGTGGCACATCATTGCTTAGGTTTTTGCGAGTTACATTTGAATTATACATTTATATTCCATTATTAGTATACCCGACATACAATTATTTTTTAAATTCCCTCAAATTTCTAGTTTTTTGCTGATGGTGTAAAATTTGTATACCGACCGTACTCAAGATTGTTCGCGGTTCGTGTAGTACTGGCCGAGACGCGTCCAACACACACACATCGCGCCCCGACAAAAATTCCCCCCCCCCCCCCCCCACACTTACCCTTATCTCTGTTGACCAGATAGGGTGCAGCTATACCGGCACGAAAGCCCATTTTTGAAACTTGCCGCAAAGCCTAGGCCGATATTATACATCGTGTGTATGTATGTTCGCGCATGTGTGTGATATTACTATCTAGTTGCAGTTTCATATCCCACACAAAATAATTTCAGACGTACAAATTCGTGACGGAGCTAGACCCTGACAGGGAGGTGTGCGAGCATTGGAACCCATGTCAGATCGGGTATATCTACAGCCTACCCTCGCCGGACCAGGCCACTATAGCCAATGAGCTGTGGCGTAAGTATCATTACATATATAAAGGTAAAAGAGTATAGTATAGTTCAGTGTGGGTAATACCGGATTATAAGGTGTAATATCGGATATATTATTAGTCTCGGATCACGAGGTAATTCCGGATCGTGCGGTAATACCGGATTATATAGTAAACCCGTTGTTTCAAGATGCAGTCGTCTTGAAACAATTAAGTGAAATTATATTCTATTAATTTTTAAAGTTTTTTTTTTACATTTTAATATTATACTAGGTATTGCTCGCGGCTCCGCCAGCGTGAATGAGTTTATCCAGGAAAAGTCCCGTTTCTTATTTTCTTCGCGAAGTAAAATAAAGTAATGTAGTTTGTCATATTATTAATGAATTAATATTATTGTTTTATTTACAGACGATTACAGTAAGTAAAAATCTTTAAAGACACTATCAAGTACTCATCTTCGTTGGAAACTTATCCAATATTTCCCATCCTAAGAATTAAACCTGGGACTTAATTAGTACACATAACATTGTGCTATTAAATACTAAGGAACAAAGGTGTCAATTTGAATATTTTGTTTTATTTCCAGTGGAAAGTAAGTATGATTTTCATTGTTTTAACACATATAAATCTTATAGTTCTAAAAGCTGGGATAAATATAATATACAACTGGGTTTCCAAGGGCACAAAATGGCGGCGACAGACTGTAAAAATTTCGAAATACAAAAAACTTACTAAAAGCGGATACAATCTATACTTATGTGAAGACAACAATGAACTCAAAAACCTTATAATGAGACTCTTCAGACGAATGCAGCCCATTAAAAAAATGTCACGTAAGCGAATACCTTACAGTAAGACAGACGTATGCAGATCAATAAAAAAAGGTCACGTAGGCGAACATAGCACTTATGACAGACTAAGGTACAAGATAATAATAATCATGATGCAGAATTACTTATATAACTACATACAGTTATAGAAATATTGTATTAATAAAATTCTCCCGTGAAATCAGCGTCAAAATTGATTGTAAAATTAAGCAGTTATTTATATTTGAAATACTGTGTGCAGAGGAGTGTAGTTGTATCGCGTTATCGCTTTCTTACGTAGCGTTATGCATGACACTTGATGACGTCACAGTTTGCTCTTACAGTTATTTGACAGCTGCCCCTTTCCACCCAATTTCAAAGCTTTATAACTTATCTATTATTTCGTGGATTTTCAAAAATCTTTTTCAGTTAGATTTTGGGTGACATGCAATTGTAGTAAATGTATTTTTAAAAAGTAATTGACTATTCTATTGTAAGTGATTAAATATATTAGAAAAGCAATTATGTTAAGTTCGAGTAAAAAGGCCAACTAATTTATACAATAAGTTTTTATGTTTTTTTAAAAGAGAATTTAAATTTTAACCCCCTTATTCATAGACGTTTTTGATCTAAGGACGAAGTAAATAGGGCCGTTGTGAATGCCTTATATTGTTGTATCTCAATATTAGCCAATCTCAACGGCCCTATGTCTACGCACTGCGAAGGCTGACATGCCGTCAGCACTGAGAAACAGACTTGATATCACAGCTTTACTCCGTCCTTAAATAAAAAAACGTCTATGAATAAGGAAGTAAGTCTACTTGATTAAGTAAAGTTTTGTTATTCTCTTCCTAAATAAGTTTCTGATGTATAAAATTATCAATTTTATTTCAGGGTTCGATGGTAAGTCGCCTACTTAAATACCTATCACATAATAAATCCGTACCTCAACATAGCCTACAGAGAAAAAGAAAATCTGTTTTGGAGGCGTCAATTTTATGTTAACATTATTAGTACCTACAAGAATGTATGTATTTTACCACAACATGGCGAGGTATTAGATTTTCCTGGTGGAGCTATAACATGATCTAATTTTAGGGCGTCGCCAAGGGGGGGGGGGGGGCAGGGAGGGGCAGCTTCTCCCCCCTAGAGGTTCTAAAACTCGAATTAATTCACCAATTCCATTCCTAATATTCCGTACGCTCAACGCTCTGCTCTATGTTATTGTTAAAGCGGAAGAGGAGTGGAGGAGGAACATGTGCTCTCGACTTTACCTACAATTCATACTTTTCTCATTCTCCATACAAACTTGCCCTCACCCCGCCCTTGGGCCATCGGCTAGCGACGCTCTTGATGTAATTTATTGAAAAAAGAACACTATTTTTAAGATAAGAAAAAAAAATCAATTATTTTTCCTAATATGTATTATTTTCTTATTTCAGAATACGAAAGTAAGTTATGAGTATTTTTTTATCCCTTCGTTTTAGTTACCGTTTACGAGTAATATTGAAACGATTACATATAAAATTAGATTATACTCGCGGCTCAGCTTGCATGAAAAATTTCATCGCGGTTACAACTCCCGCTTCATATTACCCGGAATAAAAAATAGCCTAGAACACTCAGGGGTAATGTAGCTTCCTAATAATGAAACAAATCTCAATTGATTAAGTAGTTCTAGATTAGCGCGTTCAAACAAACTCTTCAGCTTTGTATATTAGTATAGATTACCCCGTGATCCGATCTTACCCTTACATATCAAATCGAATAATCGACGTTATTTTTCAGAGGACGGTATGTATTTTTTAAATTTATTATCTAATGGAGTGTTATAAATGAATAAAAATGTATCGGCAGACGAAAAAAAATATATTTATCGGCTAGTTAATTAAGTACAAGAGGTCCGTGCCCAGCAATGGGATAGTAAAAGTCCATTAGAATTATATACAGGAAATATGAAGATTATAATATGTTTCGATGGCAAAAACGTCTCTATTGCGCTTTATTAATTTATTTAAATGTTATATTATAATTTACAGAAATAATACCTTGTAAGTACTTAAACAATTTTAACACCTTCACACTTCGAATTGCAAGCGCTCACCCGAAAGCCCTCGACAGAGTAACAAACGTATTGCCACGTTCTAAAAAAAACATTTCGAAGCCTTATATTTATACTCATTCACCTTATATACTTATTTCTTGTACCTTATATAGTGTACTTGCATCAGATAACATTTATTTCAGGGTCATTAATAAAAATATTAACAAATATAAAATGTTATTTGTAAATCAAAATACTAATAACCTCTGCTGACACTGTAACAAAATCATTCATGAATAACGAATATTTTCGCCAAATATTCCGGCTTTAGTTTCTGACTTTTTAATCATTTTGTAGTTTAGTGCGAATGGCGTGTGCGTGTGTGTTTCTGACTGTAAGTGTGATGTTGCCGCTGCGACGAATTGTTAAAAATTGGAAAGACAATAAATCATGGCACCCCCTTTATTTATCTTTTGAGATTTCTATGTTATATTTCTATGTTATATTTCTATGTTTACTGGAAAAGAAATTGAATTATGTGTTATATAAAACAGTTTAGGCAAAAAATATAATGTAGAATTTTGTATGAATAAACCAGTCATTGGTGGTAGGATATATTTTATATCCGACCGGATAGCAACCGTACACAAGGTGTTAAACCATAGTGGCCCACGTGTCGCGTTCCGGGAACAGTCTGTGTATATTCAACAGGCATAATTGTGTCGACTGAGGGGTAATCTCTCGTCAGTCGACATTCTATTGGACCTCACTTCACTTACCATTGAATTGGAGTCACTTAGCTGTGTCCGCATAGAAAAAGCTATTAATTTATCTAGACAGCTTTCTGCTCTCGTCATTCCGATATGTAACTATATAATTTTAAAATATGTTTATTCTAGCTATACCTGGTAAGTTATAATTTAGTTATTATTTGCTATTAAAATTATAGAGTACAGTGCCTTTTAGAGAACACAATGGATTGTCGAGACGAATGCCTGCATGTTCAAAACCCAAATATACTTCTCAGTAGCTTGAAATTTTCTGAAAGGGATCCCGATACAATATATAGATACTAGTAAGTATAAATGGAGTCTGCAAATCGTTTTAATGACTATCTCATCACTACATAGTATAAAACAATGTCGCTTTCTGTCCCTTTGTGTGCTTAAATCTTTAAAACTACGCAACGGATTTTGATGTGGTTTTTTTTAATAGATAGAGTGATTCAAGAGGAAGGTTTATATGTATAATAACATCCATTATATAGTGGAGAAATATTGCACCCGTGCGAATGCCGGGGCGGGTCGCTAGTAGGGAATATAATGGACTGTCGAGACGAATGTCTGCAGGTTCAAAACCCTAATATACTTCTCAGTAGCGTGAAATTTTCTGAAAGGGATCCCGATACAATATATAAGTACTAATATGCAAGAACGGAGTCTACAAATCGTTTTAATGACTATCTCATTTTACATAAATTACGAAAGGTAAGCCGGCAGGAATAGGTTTATATCGACATTTCGCCACTGATATGTCAGACTTTTTGAAGTTGGCTTTTTTTGTTCTCATCAATGGCAAAGGGTATAAATCGTTCCAATGATGATTAGATTTTACATAAATTATATAAGGGAAGCCGGCAGGAATGGGTTTATATCGACATTTCGCCACTGTTGTTGCTTGTTTGTTGTCCTCATCAGTGACGAAGGATCCATATAATGGCTATGGGCTTCCTTTTATGTAGAATCTAATTATCATTAGAACGATTTGCACACCGCATTCATACATATTACGCACTCTTAATAAAATAATGACCCATTCCAAAATTGCCCATTTGTGGGAATCGTCAAACAATTTCTGTTTGCGACCTTTTAGTTTTTTTCCTTTTTTTCATGCTATAGGTTTCATTTTTATTTATCTTTAATAAGCTAAATTTTATAGCAACTTCAAAAAAAGGTAGCAAACAAAAATTAGTTTTTCGACGACTGCCACAAATTAACAAATTTGAAATAGGTCATTATTTTATTAAGAGTGCGATTAACACCTACATAATGTCGAGTTCCCTTTTGGAATATTTCAACTTTCAGTATGCTAATGTATTGATTGTTTCAGAGGACGATCCCAACGAGTTTGCGCCGCTTAATAAACAGTATACTACAAGTAGGAGGAAATGGCCCATCCCAGACGGGTACGACTTCGATGGAACGGGCATATTCCGGATAAATGGTGGGGTAAGTTCGAACAAAGTTATTTAGTGGTAATAGGTAACTTATATGTGAGAGTCCGCTTGGGTACCACCGCAATGTTTATTTCTGCCGCCAAGTAGCAGTGTGTAGTGACTGTGTTCCGTTTTGAAAGATATTGTTAAAAGTGTAACTATTGGACGTAATAAGACTTAACATCTTGTCTTAGGATGGCGAACGCAGTGGAATACCAAACAATACTTTGAAATTTAAGGTGTTGGTGTTTCTACTGTTAATGGATCGTTTCGCTTACCATCAGGCGAACGGCAAGCTCGTCTCGTCTTTTAAAGCAATAAAAAAAAACACAAGCATATATAGATCATTTTATTGACGATGACGCGCCCCACTAAGTATACTTTTTCTAATCGATTATATTATGCGTGAAAAGCATGAGTGCACAACTCTCTGTTAAAATAAATGGTAATGTAGCAGTGGAGAACCGTCAAGGGCGTCAAGCGATAAGTGAAGCCGATAGGAATGGGGCGGTATGGACATACAATCCCATTCCTATCGGCTTCCCTGTTAGGTTTTTTGATGTTTGTTTTAGTTTTTTGTTGTTTGCAAACTAACTGTGCCCGCGGCTTCGCCTTGCACAAAGTTTTTCCCGCGAGAATTCTAGGATAAAAGGTAGCATCTAAACCTTCCTCATGAATTGTACTATCGTTTAGTAAAACCCGTACAAAAATCCGTTCAGTAGATTTTGAGAAAATCGATAACATACAGACAGATGTTGAAGACTTATTTATTTATTTCTTTGGTAGACACACAGCATATATATTAACAAAATCCAACTTCTAAAGACATAGAAATCATTAGTGGCTGATATATATATATATATATATATATATATATATATATATATATATATATATATATGCCTATTACAGGTATACACATTACACAACTATATCTAAATTACAAGTTAACTTCAATACCTAATCAAAAAATATATACAATAGATATATTCGTTCGTTTTATAATATGCATAGATTGGCAGCGATATGTAGATCATTTTTTTTTTGCATCGAGTTCATCATTTCATCCGGGATCGTCCACTGGACATAGTCCTCCCCCATTGAGCGGCACAGAGACCGGTTCTGTTCCGCCCTCATCCATCGGACTCCGGCGACCTTCACCAGGTCGTCGGTCTGTCAGCATCGAGTTACATTTTGAAAAATTTCACCTTTCGCTCTTATAATTTGGTATTGTTTTGTTTTACAGCAACACAAACTGACAACACTTGAAAATGTAAGATTATTTTAATAATTCTTAATTATTTGAATGTCTTTTTATTATTGTTTAATACTTTAAAAAAAAAGCGGTGACAGCCTACGAATGTTTGGGAGTGAAACGGACTGCCGAGACGAATTGCGGGCTCAAAACCCAAACACACTGACTTTTCTAGTCATGTGTGTGTTTGTGAATTATCGCTTGCTTTAACGGCGAAGGAAAACATCGTGAGGAAACCTGCATACCTGAGAAGGCCTCTATAGGAATTTTGAGGGTGTGTGAAGTCTGCCCGCACTACAGCGTGGTGGACTAAGGCCTAATCCATTTCAGTAGAGGAGGCGCGTGTAGCAGTAGGACAGTATATAATACAGGGCTGATATTTCATTTTACTATCTTGCTTCCTTCTACTAACATAGTTAATGGATCGTTCTGCTCAGTAAACCGGAGTCAGGAATTTGTACTGATTTTGCAATAGGCCCGCCCCCTATCACATCATGGGACTGAACATATGGCAGAAGATATATGGTATATTTACACCTTCTGATATAAAAGCGTGATGTTTGTATGTTATTGTATGTATTTAAAAAAAAAGCTATTGTATTTTCTCTCCATCATGTACTGTAGTTTATAAACACTTTAACTGATTTTGAAATGAGCAACACTAGAGTTTCTTGCCCGTTCTCTGGTGAGAACTGCTTTCCGAACTGGTGGTAGAGTTAATATTGACGGAATCTAAATAATGTATAACATTTTACAAGTAACTAATTATTTTAATTTATAATAATTAGTAAGAATGCAAACCTTTGTAAAGATGTTTAGATTTATTCAAAAGTACATAAACGTACGAACTTTCAGTATTATAAACTGTTTTTAATGATTGACGTATTTTACAGACCCGAAGTGTAAGTAAACATTCCTTAGCTTTTAAAGACTCCAGCATAACTGAACCCGTGGTAGTATTATCCCACAGAAGACGTGGTGACTATGAGCGTAGCAAGTTATCAATTCCAGGGGAGGGATCTTAAATTTAACTCAGGAAGGGGAGAAGGGATGAAAAAGGAAATTTCATGTAGATAAAACCGGGTCAATTTGACATTGCGTTTCTAAATGAAACCACATACTACTTCACCTTTGCTGACATTGTGCTAAAAATCATTAATTAATAACGAATATTTTCATCAAAAATTCTGGTTTTAGTTGTCTGATGTTTGATCATTTTGTAGTTTAATGCGAATATGGCGTGTGTGAGTATATTTCTGACTGAAAGTATGATGTCGCTGCGACGAATTCTCTTAGAGTAGTAGTAGTGGCATTAGGGCGTGTAAAATACATTTTTTGTTGCAAATTAAATTCTCTACAACTTTGGTCTAGTAACTTTTGTCGTAGAACTATAAATAAAAAAGTTATAAGCGAAAATGTTAAGAAATTCAATGTTAAGCAATGTCCATTGCAACGTCATCAGAACGTGTGTTTATAAGGTTCATAATACGTACAACACAAACCCGCGGTTGTCGGCTTGTACGCGAATTACTTGGATCCTGAATCGCTTTGGGACAGATGAAGCAATTGCTTAACATTTTTGCTTATAACTTTTTATTTATAGTTCTACGACAAAAGTTACTGGACCAAAGTTGTAGAGAATTTAATTTGCAACAAAAATGTTTGTAATTTTTTGTTAGATAAATAGTTTAAGAGATACATCGTAAAACCATTTCAACCCAAGATGGCGGCCGTGGGACAAGGGTGGCGACCCCACAAACTTGGCTGTAGCTTTACACTGACCCCCCCTACACTTCTAAAAAATAAAATTGCGTCCTCTAAAAAACGCAACCCCAAATGTAACTTTTCAATGGACTAATAAGTATGTGGTTTCATTTAGTAACGCAATGTCAATATTGACCCTGTCAATGTCAATTTTATCTAGCGGCGATAGCCTAGTTGGGTGTGGAACGGACTGCCAAGACCAATGTCCGCAGGTTCAAATTCCAAGGGCACACACCTCTAACTTTTCTAAAGTCATGTGTGTATTCTTTGTGAATTTATCGTTCGCTTTAACGGTGAAGGAAAACATCGTGAGGAAACCTGCACATCTAAGAAGTTCTCTATAGGAATTTCGAAGGTGTGTGAAGTCTACCAATCCGCACTACAGCGTGGTGGACTAAGGCCTAATCCCTCTCAGTAGTAGAGGAGGCCCGTGCTCAGCAGTGGGCAAGTATATAATACAGGGCTGATATTATTATTATTATAATATTGACCCTGTATATTTTGTTTTTTTTCTTTCATTATACATTTAATACTGTTATTTTCCTAACAATAAAATCTTTCTTTCTTAACTTATTTTTACTAATTTCAGGGCAATCTCGAAGTAACTCAAGAAATAAAAGGCAACTTCGTGTATGTGACGTTTACTTTCAATCCGTTCAAATATGAAAATGCAGCGTCGTATTACTTGAGGTTCAGGTCTAAGAGCAACAGACAGAAGATGAAATACCCAAAATTTTTGACACTAAGTGAGTTTTTTCAAGTTTTTATTTTAATGTAAATAGGAGTGTTTTTTTTTATAATAATGTTAGATACAGTACGTATTCATGAACGTAAAAAATATGTACTTATCTAAATAATAAAAACCTTTTCGATTAAATCTAAAATTTTGTGAAATACTTATATATACTTCTTGGTATTTAATTATTTTCCCGAATATATTATAATCGGATACATATAACATCCAGACCTTTCATAAATATATTAAGTAATACCAAGCTATATTCAGTGTCTTTACTTTATAAATAAAAAAAAACAACTGACTTGCAACACAAATTCTATTCAACTTTAAAAAAACATTTAAAATATTTATGTTCTTGGAATTTTACTTTTTTTATATTCTTATTACTGTTTACTTCTCTTAATTTTTTTCTTATCAATTTATGAAAAAAAAAAAACATTGTAAATACTTTTTTTTCCAACGTTTTCACCCTTTATTATATTTGAATTATATTTTTTTTAAACTGACTCCAATAAAGTACCTATATTTTTTTTATTCCCCAGACGTAGCAACAACGTCAATACAGCCAAAATCCATCGGACTACTCCCAAGCCAGCCTCTGAACGCCACGGCCATCCCTCTGAAATGTAACCGATGCGTGCTGAAAGGAGTAATGCTCCGAGCCCAGGATGGGACGATAGCGAACCTGGACCCCTCCAGATATAGCCTTAAGGGGAATGACAAGTAAGTATTATAAACGTTGTAAACCTATAAGGTTGGGGTAAGTTCGGATTGCGGGGTAAGACCGAAATAAAATGACGTACGGCTAAACCCTACAATATTGCCTAACATAGTACATATTAAAGTGTATTTTTTTATCTATACTATTATATGAAAAGTTTGTTTTAACGCGCAAATCTCGGTCACTAGTAATCGATCTAGTTGTGTTTTTTAATTAATAAGAAGCTACATTACCCTTGAGTGCAATACTTTTATTCCGGGAAAAAATTTAATGAAATTTGGCACACGGGTAGAATTTGTCCTGGATTACTTAAAAACTACTCTTTAACCTGTAATTCGCTCTCCTAAGAAATATTAGAGTTTTTATTTTTAAGTAGATAGCGCTGGCTTTATATAGCCAGCCACCGGTATGGCTCAATATATGAATTCAAAGATAATAGTGGAAAAGCATTTCGGGCTACGCCAAGAGCAAAAACTAGTATAATAGAATGAACTTTTGATTTTTGAAGAAGTAAATTATACTTGGGCTTACACTATAGCTGTAAGTTATAATATTTAAATAAATTTAATTGTAGTGTTAAGTCTGCTGGAAAACCGTATACTTAAATAAATAAATAAAAGGTGTTAACTTACAAAAATTAAATGCATAACGTGACACGCTTGCCCTTCGTCAATTCTTGTGCGCTCAGTCTCCAGTCTCCACACCGAATGCACGCCCGCACCAGTGTTGCCAGGGCCCTTGAGTCTTAAGTTACGTTTCGTTTCCTGAAATGTTACATTTTTGCTGCAAAAGTTACATTATTGGTTTTTTTTTTTTAATTTACGTGTTTTTGGGCAAGCATTTCTGTAGCTACGAAACCGCGGGGACTCGCGAAGTAGGAAATGTGCGCGCGTACACTCAAGCAAAATCAAGTTTTAATACATGCAAAATACGTTTCATTTTGTCATGGCGAGCCATCTCTGAGTGTGAACTGTGATATGGAGTGAAATACTTTTTAGACCCGCCAGTTTTAGGTGCGTTCAATTTGGATGCGTTGAATAGAAATGCGTTCGTAAACTGTTTACATTAAAAAAAAATAATTACAAATCTCGTTGTTATCAAAAGTTACGAAAATTGCCTTAAATATAAAAATTACTTACATGTTACGCGAGGGGGTCAAAAGTAACGAAAAATGTAAGAAATGTAACCTTCTGGCAACACTGGGCCCCGCACGGTGGAACATTTGTGGAGGCCCTAGTCACGCAGATCAGTGTGCTTGCACCATAAATCTATAAACATAGCCACCGTATCTTACCACCAGCAATCAATAAACCCCGTTACCTTATCATTCATATACACCACAAGGATAAAAGATGTTTTTTCCAGACAAAAGTTCATCGAAATAGAGCTGGACAGCACGAAACCACAGGATTTCGGGGACTACTTCGCGATTATACAGAACGAAGACGGTACTGAAGAGAGAGTGAAGGCGTTGACTGTTGTTTGTAAGTCTATACATATATAAATGAATCCCTATTTCACTTGGTCACGCCATCACGCGAACGGGTGGACCGATTTCACAAATTTTTTTTGTTGTGTTTGTTATTGTCAGAAAAAGGTTCTTATGAAAGAAAAACTTCAAAAAATTGTGCGGAAAATTAGTAAATTTAAGAAAACTTTACGAAAATATTAATTTTATATAACTGTCAATTGTTTGAAATAACTGTCAGCGATTGACAGAATGCGCGCTGCAAATTCATAGTTAAGACGGGACAACGTCTGTCGGGTCAACTAGTATTTTATATATTACTGGTGGTAGATCTCTCATATGTGAAAATACGCCTGGGTAGGTACCACCGCAATGTCTATTTCTGCCAAACAGTGTGTAGTCACTGTTGTAGGTTTGAACATTGTAGCCAGTGTACCTACTGGACATAATTAATATCTCATATCTCAGGATGGCGAGCGCAGTGGAATACCAAATACTTTGTAATTCAAGGTGTTAGTGTTTCTACTGTTTATCGGTCGCATCGCTTACCATCAGGCGAACGGCAAGCTTGTCGCGTCATTAAAAGTAATAAAAAATTATAATAATTATACATTTATGTATTTGTTTATAGTGTTATTTTATTTTAGTTTTCTTTTTTCATATTGAAACCTGTCTTGTACATAATTACCCGTTTTCTTTTTTCTTCTGTTTCCATTGTGTCTGAAAGAAATCGCCTTGAATGATAAGACCGCTAATTGTACTATTTTTTTTTAATATATTTTTTTCTTAAGTACCTACCACATGGGTGCAACAAAAACTTATAAATAAAATTATTTAAAAAAATTAAATAGATTTGTAATCATTATATATTTTTCGATATTTAGAATATTTTCAATAAAATATGTTATGACAAATGTTACTTTAATCTCACTTTTAACGATTAATATATTTTAAACAAATAGTAAAAAAAAAATATTTTTTTTTTCAGCTCCACGTAAATATTTTCACACACATTTTATTATTATATGAAATATTTTATAACATTTTTTTTATCAATATTTTTTAATACTTTTTGTTTATTTCAGAAATGGGTAAGAAAAACTTCAATTATATTTTAAAAATATATTTTTATGTGCCTACACTGAATTTTGTTATGAAAACGTTGGAGTAAATTACTTCCTTGAACCAGTATATTAATGTATTATGAAAAATTTGATCAAATTTAATACTTATACGTCTCAGAACAATGACAATTATACGTCGATTGGCCAATTAATTACCAAGATTAATTAAAATGCAACTATTTTTAATATTGTAATTTTTTCCCGACCATGAAGGACAATGACCATGTAGTCTTCGAAACGTCGGCAGAAAATTATAATATAAAAAACCGCAATAAAATCCGCCTAACATTCGCGTAAACATAAGAAATCATTATACCAAAGCTAATTTATTTTTAGCCGACAAATTTTAAAAAATATATACTCAATACTTAGTACTTTTTTCATAATTTCTTATTGTTATTCCAGATGTTCGTAAGTAATTTAACTATATTAAATATTAGTTAATTACTTTAGAAAAAAACAAATTGTTTTCTGATTTATTTAATCAAGCTGTAGTTTTGATGAATGTAGATGTGATGATGATGATGATGATGATGATGATGAAAAATGCGTGAGCGTGTTTATGACTGTGTGTGATGTTGCTCAAACCAATGAACGAATCGTGTAAATAGTAAAAGCACTAGGGCAAGCTTGTAGTGGCAATAGCCTAGTTGGTTGCAGAATGGACTGCCAAGACGAATGTCCGCAGGTTCAAATCCCAAGGGCACACACCTCTGACTTTTCTAAAATCATGTGTGTATTCTTTGTGAATTTATCATTCGCTTTAACGGTGAAGGAAAACATTATGAGGAAACCCGCACATCTGAGAAGTTCTCTATAGGAATTTCGAAGGTGTGTGAAGTCTACCAATCCGCACTAGGCCAGCGTGGTCGTCTAAGGCCTAATCCCTCTCTGTAAAAGCGGAGGCCCGTGCTCAGCAGTGGGATAGTAATACAGGGCTCATATTTTTTTTTATTATTAATTATTTTGGCGCGTGCCACCACTGGCACACGTATCACTGGTTCGCCATTCCTATCCTATAACCATCGCACAATAAATACGAATCGCATGACACCTCATTTATCAAAATCGGTTCAGTAAGAGCGGGGCTAGACTGGAATAAAACGAATACTGACAAATATATGGATGTTCATAAATAAAAATAAATGTAAATATCAGAACTGACGGCAGATAGGGCAAGAAGTTATATATAAGACGAGTGGAGACCACGTGCCCACAAGCGCAGCGTTGGTCGTCCACCTGCAACAGACGACTTAATATAAGTCGTAGGAACATCCTGGATGCAGGCTTTCGACAGATCCGTCTGGACATCTTTAGTGAAGGACTATGTTCAGCAGTGGACTTTATGTGGCTGATGATCATGATGATAGGGTGTTAAAATCATTATGCTTCCTTTCTTCGCTGTAATCGGCTAAAAATAATATCACTTAATAATTAATCCAAAATCATTTCAGAAAATGGTAAGTAACTTTTTGTTTTTTCTACCAAGAATTCATATTTCAAGCGAGGTTATTTTAATCATGTCACTACATCTTTCATAATACAGATTTATAAAATTCTATTGGTGGTAGGTCTCTCAAAGTGAGAGTCCGCATTATCTATTTCTACCGCCAAGCAGCAGTGTGTAGTCACTGTTGTGTTCCGGTTTGAAGGATATTGTAGCCAGTGTAACTACTGGACATAATAATTAACATCTCATGTCTCAGGATGGCGAGCGCAGTGGAATACCAAACAATACTTTGTAATTTAAAGTGTTGCATGGTGTTTCCACTGTTTATGGATCGTATCGCTTACCATCAGGCGAACGGCAAGCTCGTCTCGTCATTCAAAGCAATAGAAAAAAAATATTTATTTCATCTAACTTATATTGCAGTGCTGAATGCGGTCCGCCTCAAAACCTCATCGAAAGTAGGGGAGCATTATGATAGTCAGGTAACAAAGAAGTTATTTTAGTTTTAAATTATTCGGCGATAGCTTAGTTGGATGTGGAACGGACTGCCGAGACGAATGTCCGCAGGTTCAAAACCCAAAAACACTTCTGACATTTCAAAATTATATGTGTATTCTTTGTGAATTATCGCTTGCTTTAACGGTGAAGGAAAACATCGTGAGGAAACCTGCATACCTGAGAAGTTCTCTATAGGAATTATGAGGATGTGAGAAATCTACCTGCACTACAGCGTGGTGGACTAAGACCTAATCCCTCTCAGTTGTAGAGGAGGCCCGTGATCAGCAGTGGGCAAGTATATAATACAGGGCTGATATTACTTTTATTACCTTTAGTTGCCACAGCATGCATTGATATTGGAAAAAACAATTATAAAATATAAAATTCATAACGTTAACAATCATAAAATTAAGGAACAAAAATTTACAATATGGACCTTTCGCCACTGGCTGGTATTATCGCACTCTTAATAAAATAATGACCCAGTCCAAAATTGCCAATTTGTGGGAATCGTCAAACGATCAATTTCTATTTCGACCTTTTAGCTTTTTTCCTTTATTTTTCATGTTATAGGTTTCATTTTTAACTATCTTTAATAAGCTCAAGTATAGCAACTTCAAAAGAAAAGGTAGCAAACAAAAAATAATTTTAACAAAAAATTAAACCGCCTTCAAAAACCACTCAAAACTAAAAAATAATTTCACATAACAAGTATATATTGGATACCAATTTTGGAGTCGGTGCCTAATTAAAATTGCTAGTTAGCTATATTTGTTGCATAGTCCATCTATGAGCTAAATTTCTTTCAAATCGATTAAAAGGAGTAGGTTTGCGTGTACTACATACAGAGTGAAAGGTGTAATACCAAGCACATGTATGGTGTTTCTTCTTTCTATTTCCTCTTTTTTCGAGGCAGGGAGTGTAATACACCCACATTTGATCAGCTATATGTAACAGGGGAAGAATTTGGGTAGTGTACAGTTCACAAATTTAAATATGTCCTTAATAGCTTCCATTTGCTGTGCTACGGCGATGTGTTTGTCTCCGGTGACGATCTGACTTGCTGACTTTGTACGCTGGCAGCACATTGTTTTCGTATATTCGTTAATGTATTTATCTAGCTTAACTAGCAATTTTAATTAGGCACCGACTCCAAAATTGGTATCCAATATATACTTGTTATGTGAAATTATTTTTGGTTTTGAGTGGTTTTTGAAGGCGGTTTAATTTTTTGTGAAAAATATTTTTAATTTTTGCTTTTTTGTGTTAGTAAAAAATAGACCGTCTCAATGGCATAGTTTTGTTTCGCTCACGATACGACTATCGCGCTGAGGAGTTTCACCTCTGAGTACCACTGAAAAGGGGAAAAGGTGTGATGCTATATATATGTACGTAAGAAGTAGATTCAAGCAAACCTAACGCAAAAACACAACTGATATTATTCGGCTCACAAAACAACTATCGCGCTGTGGTGTTACACCTCTGCCTACCCCTGAAAAGGGGAAAAGGTGTGATGCTATGATGTATGTATGTATGTAAGAAGTGGAGTCAACTAAACCCAACACAAAAACACAACTAATGTGTTTCGCACGCAGTACGACTATCGCGATGAAATTATACGCCTCTGCCTACCCCTGACACGGGGAAAAGGTGTGATGCTATATATATTTATGTAAGAAGTAGATTCAAGCAAACCTAACGCAAAAACACAACTGATATATTTCGATCATACTATAACTATTGCGCTGTGATGTTACATCTCTACCTACCCCTAAAAAGGTGAAAAGGTGTGATGTTATATACATATATGTATGTATGTAAGAAGTAGAGTCAATTAAACCCAATCCAAAAACACAACTGATATGTTTCACACACAGTACGACTATCGCGATGAAATGTTACACCTCTGCCTACCCCTGACACGGGGAAAAGATGTTATGCTATATGTATAAGTATGTGAGAAGTACAGTCAACCAAACTCAATGCAAAAACATAACTAAATACGTCACAGGAAAGCTAAAATCGCGATTTCGTTTCCTTGGACGACATTATTTTTCTAGTTTTTTTAATTTTAAAACCAAACTACCGAAGCGATCTTGAAAAAAAAATTATGGGACCAATCTGGAGAGAAATTCTTTCGAATAAAAAAAGAATTTTCCAAATCGGTTCATAAATGAGCGAGTTCTGAGGTAACAAACATACAAAAAAAAAAAATTCACGTCGAATTGATAACCTCCTCCTTTTTTTGAAGTCGGTTAAAAAAATTGTGTTCTGACGACTGCCACAAATTAACAATTTTGAAATAAGTCATTATTTTATTTATTCAAAAAAGCGGCGATGGCCTAGTTGGTTGTGGAACGGACTGCCAAGATGAATGTCCGCAGGTTCAAATCCCAAGTGCACACACCTCTGAATTTTCTAAAATCATGTGTGTATTCTTTGTGAATTTATCGTTCGCTTTAACGGTGAAGGAAAAAATCGTGAGGAAACCTGCACATCTGAGAAGTTCTCTATAGGAATTTCGAAGGTGTGTGAAGTCTACCAATCAGCACTACAGCGTGGTGGACTAAGGCTTAATCCCTCTCAGTAATAGAGGCTCGTGCTCAGCAGTGGGCAAGTATATAATACAGGGCTGATATTATTATTATTATTTTATTAAGAGTGTGTTATGTTTCCAGGTTAGCTTCACCTGCGACAACTGTGAACTTCTGGACGTATTGTGTAATGGAGAGAGCGTGCTGTCGGGTGGTAGGATCACCGTCGTGCAAGGAGCCAAGCTGGTCAGCTTTAACTTCCCCAGGTTCTCATTTTGTTTACTCACGAATCGGCGTAATCCGAAGCGCTGGTCGGACCAGAGAGTCTACTTCGAAAGAGACTTTCCCGTCCTCACACCCACTACAACTCCTGTAAGGATCAGCAGTGGCATTCTATGACATCGAGCGGTGAAGCTCGCCGAGTCTCAGGGAAAACTAATTTTTCATTATTCCGCGACGAAATTAATCAAATAGAGAGGAGTTGGAAATATTAATTGTCCACTTCCCTCCATAGCAAAGCGGGTGACAAAATAATTAACTAAGGAGGCGTTTTAACCTCAAGGATAAGGACGTTTACAACTAGATAAGCTAGTGATAAGGCACCACGGATAAAATAAAAAAAAAGGGTCCTATCACATGAGCTGTTAGATTTCTCTGATTTGCTTTAGAACGCGCTAATCTCAGGAACTATTAGTTGTAATTAAAAATATTTTAGTTTTGAATAGCCCGTGTATCGAGGAAGACTATAGGCTATATACCATCACGCTATGACCAATAGAGCGGAGTATTAATGAAAATGTTGCAATCTGAAATAATCACATCGCCGTTTCCTTACAGTTTTGACGACACAAACTCGTGTGTGTACATGGGTTTATTTAAAAAGGACAGCAAAATTTACAGAAAAATATTAGCTGTGTTCGAAAGTAAGTATTTAGTACGTTGGGTAAGTTCGGATAACAGAGTAAGACCGTATACTCAATATAGTTTCAATGCATAGTGATAAGCAAATGTATGTGGCATTTTTAAATCACAGGCAAATCATTGTGGTACGTAAAAAAATGACACTCAAGACTGTTTTAGGTACTGTCGGTTTTAGCAGTAATATTGAATCATTAGTCTTACCCTGTCATCTGAACTTAACCAAACTAAATTCTCTAAATATACCAATGGTTTTTATTTAATTTTGTTCTAATAATATCCCTTTTGTGTACTTTTAGTAATGATTAAAGCATTGCGCAGACGCTACGGTCTTCTTGCCGGGAAACACTACTTTACTATAAAGCTCGCAAAGAGATCTGTTTAAAAATGGCAATTTAAATATAATATTATATTTTTATGGGTCCACTAAATGTTTTTTTTATTATTTCAGATGACTGTAAGTATATTTAATATTATTTATTATGTAACGAGCTTTTGATAGCAGCATTGACGCAATTAATGATTCTTAGAAAAAATCGGCAGTTTATTTTCTTTGATAAAACCTTCTTAGATTTTAACCAATCGAGGACTCTAATAATCGAGTGGTTTTTTACCCAAAAGGAACTGAAATTTAAAAAATATTTCAAAATTCTTACCACTTCAGCACTCTAATAGACCAGGTATTTTTGTCAAAAAGAACTAAAATAAAAAAAAAACTAATAAACATAAATTTTCAGCACCCGGTAAGCTTAATACTCTATGTTTTTACGTTTTAAGTATTTTACATTATAGTATTCAAATCTACGTTTCTAAGTTTAAAGTTCTTAGTCATTGTAATTATGTACAAATAATCAGGGACTGTAAAGGTTACCCTTGTGAAGCAACCCCCATCAAAACGACGCGCTAACCCTATATTTCGAAGATGTAGATTTGAAATTTAAAAAACACTAAAAATATATACTGTACGTTATTTACATGCAGTCAAATCTTTTTTATGTTACCTTTTATTATTAATTTTCATTTAATATGACGAAATTTTAAAGGCCGAAATATCCATGATTATTAATTATTTTTACGTTTTTCTTTCAACTGCGAGAACTAATCACTAACTAGACGTGAATTTAAATTCTTTACTTGTCAATACTTGTTTAGTTACCCAGATTAAAGGTGAAACAAAATGTATGAAAATGGACCTTGAGGTATAACCTTAATGACTAACCCTTATTCGTATAAGGGTGATAGGTAAAGGAGAACTAAATGAAAAGGTCATGTGCAAATCAAACTTCTGGTTGCTATTTCTTTTAAGTAGACACTAGACATAGAATCAACGAACCATTTTGTTACTAAATTAAATGGAAATAAAATCTTTATTAATTATATACACATATAATAACTCTTAATACCTACGAAAACATTATTATTATTGTGCGCAGAAAATACTATTTACTTTTTTTATTTTTTTTCGCAAAAAAGTCATAAGCCTATAGGGAATCAAAAAAAAATACAAAAAAAAGAGCCCTAGTAAAGAAATTTATAAAAAAGTATATAAACCCTTGTAAATATTTAAATATAAAGTAATTGTAACATTTTTCAGCGGTCAAGATAAATACTCCTCTAGTGGCGAATTCTCCAAAACAAGGCGAGCAATTCGAACAAGAAATTAATTACTCTTGTGACGATTGTACTGTCGAAAAGGTCTGTTTTGACATCTATATTATATATTCACACCATTTACACCCGAATACGTAGGTAGAAGCCTGTGGCGTTTAAACGCACGATTTTTGTCTAGCAACCCCGGTTGCATTCTGGCAACATGAGTTGCAATGTAGCAACACCAATACCACACTTTTTGTAGCGGCAGGCACGCGCACGCGCTATTTGTTATTATTGTAACCCATTTTTATGTTTAAATCGACAATAAACAAATACAACCTCGGAACCTTTGGTATTTAACGACCCACGACGCGTACCCACAAGCTCAATTCATCATCATCATCTCAGCCACAGGAAGTCCACTGCTGAACATAGGCCTCCCCCAAGGATCTCCACGTCGACTAGAACCCAATTATTGAACCACGTCGACGAAGCCCAATTATTAAACCGATTTTTTTTAATTACTTTTTAAAATAAATTAAAATATCATAATCATATTTTTTTATTTGCATTGAATATAGGTACAAAACATAGGATGGTAATATAATTTAAAAATTCTGATATTCTGCCAATGGCGTGCAAAATTAATAAATTTACAAACCGTAAACCTTTACCCCCTTATTCATAAACGCTATTCATCTAAGGACGGAGCATTGTGATAACAAGTCTGTTTCTCAGCTTTGTTTATCTGACAGCCAACTAGATTCAAGTTGTATCTCAATATTAGCCAATCACAACGGCCCTATGTCTACGCACTGCGAAGGCTGCCGTCAGAACTGAGAAACAGACTTGTTATCACAATGCTCCGTCCTTAGATAAATAACGTTTATGAATGAGGGGGTTACATTTTCCCGCCGTAACGTATGCCAATGTATGGAACGAATACTCAAGACCGTTTGCTTGAGGGAGTGTGTTAAGTAATGTGTGCTATTTTCAGGTATCAGTAAATGGAATAGTACTTGAAATGTCTGGCGGCAGAAGGAGTAATGCAGCTGGCCCCTATGCTTTCTATGTGGTAAGTAAGCGAGTACTTTTTATTGACTTGACTGCCCTCGGCGGCGTAGTTGTAAGTGTACACGGTACAAGTACGACTGCCGCGCTGAGGTCCTGGGTTCGAATCCCGGGTCGGGCCAAAAATAATTGGGACTGGGTTTTTCCATCTTAAAAAAATTACTCAGTCGCAGCTCGGAGTCAAGAAGTTGGCGGTGTGATACCGTGCCTCGGAAAGCACGTAAAGCCGTTGGTCCTGCGCCTGATCTCTCTCCGGTCATGTCGGATTGCCGTCTCACCGAACTATGAGAGTGAAGGAACAGAGAGTGCACCTGTGTACTGCGCACACACTTGTGCACTATAATATCTCCTGCGTACCTGGCTGATCTCTGCTGAGATTGGCCGCCGTGGCCGAAATTCGGCTAGGAGGGGATTCAACTTTTCATACTTGCACGGCAGTCACCTCACTACACCTGATGGTAAGTGGAGAGGGATTCAATAATTTCGACTGACGAGAGCTGGTTAACCCTCGGCGGCTGACAAACACCCTAATTGGGGACCGGCCTATGCTTGATTTTGTACATTATTCTATATGTAATGGTTAATAATACGAAAAAGAAGCACTGCTGCGATAACTGCATTAAAATTGGTTAAAAAATGAGCGAGCAATTCATATTTAAAATATTGTAATGTACAGAAGTGGGCGCGATGTGGGGATATCGCTTCATCTCTTTCTTTAGCCCGCGTCGGAATTCCCGATGACGTCACGTGTGGATATTTCGTCTCTTTTCTGTTTCTTGTAAATTACCCTTTCCACCGAAATTCAAAGACTTATAACTTGTTGATTTTTTACCGGATTTTAATAATTGCTTCTGTGTTATAATTTCTATTATGTAAATATTTGATAATAGTAAAGAACAAAAATGAGTCCGGTACCCTATTGTTACAGTTGACGCAATCATCAATTGTGTTGAGAATAAATGAGTTCACGCCTGAATACGAAGGGGTGTACCAGGCCGTCTTCGGCACGCAAGGAGGAAATGTTACCAAAACTATTTTGGAGCTTAAGTAAGTGTCAATAAGGACTCATATATAGTATCACACTTCTATCCCGTAGGGGTAGGCAGAGACTGGATAGCAACTTTTGGGCCGTTCGAGTATGAAATAACGCATATTTTTAAGATTTTTGACACCCCCCGCCCCCTCCAAAAGTTATGTAACTCTAAAATTACATTTTTTTTCACAAAGTACCGGAAAATCGCTAAAATACCTTTGTTATTGTTTTAAAATAAAAAATCCAATGTTACGTAACGCGGTGTTCGAAAACCTTCCCGCGTCTGTTACGCATCGTAACGTTTTACAAGACTCCCTCTCCTCTCCAAATTGCGTTACGTAATACTTGAACGGTCCCTTTGCACGATTTTGGCATACTTCTCTCGCTTCCTCCACCTTCATTTATCTTGCATTCCTGCCGGTTCAGAGTATTTTTGATGGCCTTTACTAAGAATGTGATCTGACATTCGAAGGTTTGGTGCGGTCGACCCCTATCGGCTCTTCCATCCTTATTTTTTACGTTGAATGACGAGACGACCTTGCCGTTCGCCTGATGGTAAGCGATACGATCTGAAACAGTAGAAACACCAACACCATGAATTACAAAGTATTGGTTTGCATAAATATTTCTTATGTTTACGCGATTGTTAGACATTAAATTAAACTATTTTTCGGATTTAATTAAATTATTATTCGGGGGGGACCGCCCCGTGACCATGAAGGCTGCAGTTTTCGAAACGTCGGGAGGAAACTAAAATAATTAAAACCGCGATAAAATCCGTAAAATAGTTTAATTTTAATTAAGGCGATACCTCAAGGTCCATTTTCATACATTTTGTTTCACCTTTAATCTGGGTAACTAAACAAGTATTGGCAAGTAAAGAATTTAAATTCACGTCTAGTTAGTGATTAGTTCTCGCAGTTGAAATAAAAACGTAAAAATAATTAATAATCATGGATATTTCAGCCTTTAAAATTTAATATGACAAAATACTTGTTTAGTTACCCAGATTAAAGGTGAAACAAAATGTATGAAAATGGACCTTGAGGTATCGCCTTAAGTACAAAATATTGTTTGGTATTCCACTGAAACGCGTAGAGGTATCAAGATGACATTAATATCAAACTAGCTTTTGCTTGCGGCTTGGCTTGCGTGTAAATGGTTTCCAGGGTAAAGGTCCCGCTATACATTTTTCCGGGATACAAAGTAGTCCATGACCTTCACAGAGTCTCAAACTATCTACGTACCAAACATCAAAATCCGTTGGATAGTTTTTGAGTTTAACACGTTCAGACAGGCAGACAGTTGCAGCGGGGGACTTTGTTAATAATAGGCTATTTTCTATCCTGGAAAAATATATAGGACTTTGTCCTGGAAAACTCTTTCATGCGGACGAAGTAGCGAGCAAAAACTAGTTATATATTTCGTTACTTCATAAAAATAGCGGCGGTAGCCTAGTTGATTGTGGAACGGACTGCCGAGACGAATGTATGCAGGTTCAAAACCCAAACACACCTCTGACTTTTATAAATTATGTATTCTTTGTGAATTATCGCTTGCTTTAACGGTGAAAGAAAACATCGTGAGGAAACCTGCATACATGAGAAGTTCTTTATATTTCGAGGGTGTGTGAAGTCTATCAATCCGCACTACAGCGTGGTGGACTAAGGTCTAATCCCTCTCAGTAGAGGACGCCCAGCAGTGATACAGTATATAATACAGGGCTGATATTATCATTATTATATATACCATAAATTTATTTAATTTTCATTACAGAGATCCATCTCAGAAAGACGATGAAGCACCCGCAGGTATAAATGATACTCCAAGGTGTTACGCAGTCGATATTAATGTGTCGTGTCTCCCTCGGTGGCGGCATGACGGCCGATTCGTGGTTGGGTTCGAATCCCGGATCGAAAGTGATATTAATAATATTTTAAATCAGAAATAATAAAATGCTTTATTCACGTAGGCGAACATAGTTGCACTTTTGAAAATCAAGGGAGTGAGAATATTTAATTATTATTTAAATAAAATAAGTGAAAGACTATGAAGTAAGCAAAGAAACTCGGGTTGGCAGGAAAGAAGAAATAAAATAGATGTATATAATCTTAATAATAAAGGGAGGAACGCGTCGCGATCCTCATCGGCGAGGATATGAGCCCTAACCTAGCTAACCTACTAGCCTTTCACTAACTACCTAAGCGATTGGAGAGGCTAAAAACCTTACGATAATTGTCTTGCATAAAGTCGATTTTGCATCAACAATTTTACTCATGTATTTTTTGGATTAATCAAAAATAATACGGTGTCAGTGATTTGAACCATTTATTAAATATTTTCCTGTTTATTCCAGACGGCGCAGGAGCAGGTAAATTTATTTAATCAAACTATAACTTCGTGCGTACATAAGTACACACGCAAGACTTTTATGAACATTTTAAAATTACGTGGAACTTATAAGTTCCGTTACCTTATAACGAATGTTTGGCAAAGGCCTCTCTAAGATCCTTCTAACCATCCAGATGAATCCAATTCGATCCGCCAATAACGTTTTACAAATAGACGCGTCATAGAATAACAATATTGCACATAAAACCAGTGCAGTATTTACTATAGTCACATACTTGTACAGCCCTAGCAGCTCGCATTGATACGGCCCGAGCGTCGACCGCCGTGGCCATCTAGTTTATCGGTCTCTGGTCGCCATGACAGTCGAATAAAATGCATTTATTACTTAAAAATAAGTTAGAGTGTATACTTATTACTAACGTATGAAATGAAACGTTTTTTCATTCACAGTTGGAGTATAATTTGTACATCGTCTAAAAACACAGAAAGGAATTTTATTTATAACATACAAAAAGTTAGTATACCGACTAGCCGCAACAGTGGTTGGAGGTTGACTAAGTGAATGTCGGGCAATTACCTTGCTTTCGTCTTGCTAGTATTGAGCTCGGACAACGTATCTATGTAATAAAAACATCTTAGGGATCCGCCATCTTTTTCTACTTCGAGGGTTAAAGCGGTGTCCGGGATCCGGGATTTATCACGTCCGTCAATTGGGCACGTCCCAAGCACTCAGAAAATCGGGACGTCCCGCGCAAATTGAGGCAACACTAGTCCTGGCTAATGAAAAGGTCATATTGTAGAAACAACAACTGCAGCTGCTTCTGAAGCGAGTGCAGACAGTGGTGCGGCTACCGAGACCGCGGGAGAGACAACTGCAGCAGCTGAAGAAACCACTGTTGCTGCGAGTTAAAGTTTAGATTTGAAGGTAACAAAACATTCAATTCTTGTTATGTAACTGAGTCCAGTGCTTATTTTTTGAAAAACATGTAGCATGTGGTAGGTTTCTCATATAAGAGTCGGCCTGCAGTGTGTAGTCACTGTTGTGTTCCAGTTTGAAGAACATTGTAGCCAGTGTTACTACTGGACATAATAAGACAATATCTCATGTCTCAGACGAGCGCAGTGGAATACCAAACAATACTTTGTAATTCAAGGTGTTGGTGTTTCTACTGTTTGTGGATCGTATCGCTTACAATCAGGCGAACGGCAAGCTCGTCTCGTCTATATAGAAACTACATTTTCACAAAGTAGTCTATAAGAATATCAAAAAGAGAAAATGTTCGTGAGTTACTTTGTAGGAAGAAACGGCCTTAAGGGAAGGCGAACCGGGCAACCGTCCAACTGATTTATCGCTTGCTTTAAGTGAAGGAAAACATCGTGAGGAAACCTGCATACCTGAGAAACTCTATAGGAATTTTGAGGGTGTGCGAAGTCTGCCCGCACTACAGCGTGGTGGACTAAGGCCTGATCTCTCAGTAGTAAAGAAGGCCCGTGCAGCAGTGGAACAGTATATAAGGCTGATATTATTATATTATATTATAGTGAAATTTGTGTCTTGTTTCAGATTACACGACGACTTTGGCAAGAAACTGTTACCTTGATTATTTTATTAAATATAAAGCATCGAAAGCTTTTTATTTTCTTCTATTACAATATTGATTTGTTATGTGTTAGAGAGTGGTGGTGGTCAAACGTGGGAGATGACATTTGATCATTTGGCAAGTTGATATGGAGAATGAGAAAAGTATGAATTGTAGGTAAAGTCGAGAGCACATGTTCCTCCTCCACTCCTCTCCCGCTTTAACAATAACATAGAGCTGAGCAGGCGTACGGAATATTAGGAATGGAATTGGTGAATTCATTCGATCGATCCAGCAAGTTAAATCAAAGACTTAAGACTAGAATCTCTAGGGGGAGGGGGGGGGGCTGACCCTCCCTGCCCCCCCTTGGCGACGCCCTTATATTGACATATTTTTCGGTTTGACCATCCTGAACGAATCATTTTGATTGATAACCATCCTGCCCAATCACAAATATGGAAGGTCCAAAGACATTTTTATAGAATATAGTATTTCCCTGGATTTGGAAGCCAAACCCTTCACATACGTTGGAAGGCAAACTCTAGAAACTTGAGAAACCCAGTAGAAAGTAAACGGTAACTTGACACAGTTAAAATAACGGCATGACAGTTTAGCCATCTCTTGCTAACTGATCTTCGTAACCTACTTGGACGCAAACTATTTGCGAAATATATACCAAAACCATTTTCGATGAAAACGGCGATAGCCTAGTTGGTTGTGGAACCGCCTGTCGTGAATGTCCGCAAGTTCGAAACCTATGGGTAAATTCTCTAAATATTATGGGTATACCCATTTGTGAATTATCGCTTGGTTTAACGGTGAAGGAAAACATCGCGAGGAAACCTGCATACCTGAGAAGTTCTCTATAGGAATTTTGAGGGTGTGTGAAGTCTACCTGTGTGTGTTGTCAAGCCTTGGGGGGTGTCTTAGTGACAAAATTTTGCCTAATAGGTTTTCTACGATAACAATTACTAAGTCGCAGCGCGGAGTCAAAAAGGCGGTGTGATACCCCCGTGCGTCGGAACGTAAAGCCGTTGGTCCTGATCTCTCTCCGGTCATGTCTCACCGGACTATGAGAAGGAACAGAGAGTGCTTGTGTATTGCACACACTCGTGCACTATAATATCTTCTGCTGATCTCTCTCCGGTCATGTCTCACCGGACTATGAGAAGGAACAGAGTGCTTGTGTATTGCACACACTCGTGCACTATAATATCTCCTGCGTGGCTGATCTCCGCTGAGATTCGACTAGTTGCATAACGGCCCCTAACTAACGAGTAAATTAACTAAAATTCTCATTGATCTTTTTAAAGCCCTAATAAAAAATACATAAACTTTCCTTTACTAATTAAGTTCTCGTTGCCGTAAATAACTTTTATTATTGTTTTATATAATTCTGATGTTATGCGTGTTATATTTATCTATACATATTATAAAACAAAGTCCCCTTTTCTGTCTGTATGTATGTTATCGATTTTCTCAAAATTTACTGAACGGATTTTTATGAAATTAGGTATGAAGATAGTTTAAGACCCTGGGAAGGTTATAGGCTACTCTCTATCCCGGGAAAATATATAGCGGGACTTTTATCCCGGAAAACATCACGCGGGCGAAGCTGCGAACAAAAGCTAGTACTATTATATAAAGCTGAAAAGTTTGTTTGGACGCAATAATCTCAGGAACTAGTGGTTCGAATTGAAAAATTCTTTGAATGTAAGATAGCCCATTTATCGAGGAAGGCTGTAGGCTACATAACATCTCACTACGACCAATAGGAGCAGAGTATCAATGAAAAATGTTGCAAAAACGGGAAAATTATTCGTTTTGAGAGCTTCCGCCATATGCGCTGCGTACCTTAGACGTTACCTAGACGGTTTTTTTTTTTTTAATAAATAACCTTAAGGCGATACCTCAAGGTCCATTTTCATACATTTTGTTTCGGCTTTAATCTGGGTAACTAAACAAGTATTGAAAATTTCGTCATATTAAATTTTAAAGGCAGAAATATCCATGATTATTAATTATTTTTACATTTTTCTTTCAACTGCGAGAACTAATCACTAACTAGACGTGAATTTAAATTCTTTACTTGCCAATACTTGTTTAGTTACCCAGATTAAAGCCGAAACAAAATGTATGAAAATGGACCTTGAGGTATCGCCTTAAAGGCATTTAATCCACAAGATTATACTAGCCTCGTTGTATCCAAAAACTAATTTAACAGAAAAGGATTTAATGTCCTTTTTAGTTTGCATAGACAGTTAAAGCCACACAACTCAGAACAAGACCACACAACAATGATATATGACAGAATTGATCCTCTTAAAAAGTTTTGGATTTGGGTTGGGTTTTCATTAATATACTGTAAAAGAGACCCGTATCCCAATGGGATCTATTATAGTTATTGTGATAGAGGATAACTCGGTTCTTAAAAAGATCCATCGAATTTTGGTACTTATTTTTTTGTGTTGTACTTACTTAAGTAGTACAAAAACATTAGATATACCTTTTATGTTCTTTTATTAAATTTTATAGTATCAAAAGTTATTTTTTTATATTTTTTTCAAGAAACATTTTTGAGATTTTATAATAAGGTGGACATTCAAGGGTTCCGTTGCCTTATTTAAAAAAATAAGTCTACGTTCTCGTTGCGCTTGCAAAAACAAAAATTAAACGAATTTACCGCCATTTTGAACCGCTTCTGCCGGTAAATTGTTTAAACAAAAATTCCAGATGAAATTGGCACGCGACACTAAGTGCGCAACCGCGTCGCAGTCAAACTAATTGGGAATTTTGTTATAAACCTATAAATATACTCGATATACGAGTGGCGAAGTGTGAAATTTTTCAAAAGGCGAAAAAATTGCCTTAGTTAACATGTCTACGCTAATTTATCAGAAAACAAAAACTAAGACAATCGTAAATAAACTTAAAACGTAAGCCCGTAGTAATCGGGTTGTGTGGACGCTTCGCTACTGCGATATACATACAGCCAGCTTGTTATGAATTTTAGAATTAAAATAGCTAAAATAAAGCGGCAATAGCTCAATTGGCAGAGAAATGTATTGCCTAAATGATTGTCCGCAGGTTCAAAACCTAAACACACCTCTAATTTATCTAGAGTTATGTGTGTGTTTATGAATTATCGCTTATTTAACGGTGAAGGAAAACCTTTATGAGGAAACCTGCATACCTAAAAAGTTCTCTATAGGAATTTCGAAGATATGTAAAGTCTACCAAACCGCACTCGGACAGCTTGGTGGATTGAGGCCTAATCCCTCTCAGTAGTAGAGGAGACCCGTGCCTAGCAGTAGGACAGTATATAATACAGAGCTGTATAGTTACAGTGTATACAGCAGTACAGTACGACAGTATATTATATAACGGTGAAGCAAAAACATCGTGACAAAACCTACATACCTAAAAAGCTCATTATAAGAATTTTGAGGGTCTGTGAGAGTGTGTTTGAGGTGCTCTTGGGGTTTGAACCTGCGAATATTCGTCTCCGCAGTCCGTTCCACAACCAACTAGGCTATTGCCGTTTATTTGTATAATGATGATTATTAAAAATGACATTTTTCATCAATTACTCGGTATTGCCTTATCCCCGACGATATAGGCTCTAAAATAACTAGCGAAATGTAATACCTTCACCCCTGAACGCATAAAGATAGTCCTCTAGACGTAATGCAACATTCCGGTTTTATTTACCGCGACATACTTTCGCCAGAGCTAAGTAACTGTTACATTTTAGTACCTAACGAACCGCGTATGGGAGTGCACGCGGCCGCTCGCTTGAAAAGTGATGAGAAATAAGTTTTAAAGTGTTTTATTGTGTGCTATATCTTACGTTTCAAGTAAGTGTTACGATTTACGTATTATTAAAAGTGTTTGGTTGTTATATTCGATTGTAATTATGCGTAATGTGACATTTTGAAATTGGAAAGAAAAAGTTTGTGTTGGATTTATAAGTTACTGCCTTTGCGTAATGCGTATCGACTGAATAAGTATTATGTGTTTGCGTGTTTCTGTGTGAAAATAGAACTTATGACACTTACTACCTCTGCTTAATGAATATTATAATCCTTGAGTGCGCAATACGTGTTTTAAAGCAAGGCTCCGCATGTAATCTAATATAGATAGGTACCTATATGTTATATAAAAAATATAGTTCGTCAATCGAAAATCGGTGTAAATAGGGGTCAGGGGTGAAAAAGAATAAAATTTAAATCAAAATTAAAGCAAGACGTCCTCGAATGACCTATCAGATGTTACGCAAAATATAGCTTAACATTTTTAGTCATTATGTTTAGTCTAGCAAGTTCTCTTAGCGATATATTGCTCTTACTTCCAAATGCCTTTAAATTAGCGGCATTATTGCAATAAGTAAGTACAAGTAATTCTATATTAAAACTCGCTGCAAGTCCTGTAAGCAAGCAAGCAAGCAGCAAGCAAGTTTTGCAAAAGTCGCCTGTTCAGTGTTTATACTGTATAAATTGCTCGGAGAATAACTTAACCTTCTTTTGTTTCTTAATCGCTCACAAACGTATGGAACGATTTTGATGCACTTTCTTTCCAAAAATATTTAATTTAGATACAATATCTACGATTTTATTAAGGTATGTAAGTATAATTTCTTGCTTTCTAATATGTTTTGAAAAAAACATTTAACACGGGTGTAACTATGTTATAGGAGATAAAAAAAAACAAAAAAATGCAGTGAATGACAATCATATTCATTTGAAACATATTAAAAGGTTGTCAGTGTTAAAAAATCGATTATTAGTTGCAACAAACTTTATTTCTGGAGAGGTTTGAATTCTTTCAAGTTCTACTTGGTTATGCTCATTCTTAACTATATGATGCAACACGATTTTACAATGTAAACAAAAATATTTAACTGGTGGTTCACATATGTGATAGTCCGTCTGGGTAGGCACCACCGCAATGTCTATTTCTGTCAAGCAGTACGCAGTCACTTGTGTTCCGGTTTGACCATTGTAGCCAATGTAACTACTGGACATTATAACATCTCATGTCTCAGACGAGCGCAGTGGAATACCAAAAACTTTGTGATTCACGGTGTTGGTGTTTCTACTGTTTATGGATCGTATCGCTTACCATCAGGCGAACGGCAAGCTCATTGAAAACAATAAAAAAAATGCATGGACTATGCCAGTAATATATTAAGTAATTCTAGAATTTATTTATTGGCGCATTCTTTCGCACTCTTTCTTACTCCCTCTTCGCGGGTTCTGCTGCTTATTTAGAAGGGGGTTACTTATAATCCGTTAGCAAGACGACGAATGGACGCACGGGGGACATTTGTCGCTCTAGACCAATGACTAAATATAAAGAGGATAGTCCTCAAAAGTTAGCTATATGAATAAGTTATATTTATGTTAGGGAAATCGACGCAGAATTGTCAATATATATGTCTATCTCTTTTACTCAAAGCTTATTTGGAACGCACGAAACAAAGACAAAAATAATTGCTTTCTTCGAATATGGCACTATTTCGTTTACTTCAACACACTGTGACCGCCTTGCGGCAGAAACGCCATTTATTGCAGCCCAGTCAGCAAGTACATGTAGTGTCAGACGATGTAAACAAATCTTCATAAATATTGAATTTAAAGTAATATAATCATATTCTCAATTGTTTAGTTTGTTTATTAGTGTATTTGTTAAGTTTCGAAAGTGACTCAGTGTTGTGTGAAAGGATGCAAATCGAATTCACGCAAGAAAGACCCCGAAATATCTTTTCATAGGTTAGTAACTGTTTTTACCGAAAATTAGTAAATATCTTTCTATATTTACTTTTTGGATGTGTTTTTATCAATTAAAATTATATGTGGATCTTGTTTGATAAGCTTTGAACCCTTTTAGGCGTGATTTATATCCATTAAAATCATTATGTTTGTTTAAACACGAGCTTAGGGATGGGTGGGTGGATTTGTTTAGAAATTATTGATATCGATATTTTAACTGACGCCCGTTTATCAGTTACGGATTTTGTCTTTGAAAGAACGTTAGAGCACACATCAATATTGAATTGTCCAGAACGACAAACTAAGTGAAATTAGAATGTTTTTTTTTATTACCAAAAAATTTAAAAACCAAGGCAAAATGAATTGAGAATATTAGGCGACATGATTGGAATCCTACACCAAATACATATATTCGTTCTATACATTTTGAGAAGAAATGCATAAACCACACGTTTAATTAACGCGAGTAAAAGATAACTGTTTTCCAACAATATTCCCGATAAGTAAAATAGTAATGATTATTACTTCACCTAATAGTAATATTACTTTAATATATTGCTATGAATAAAATTAGAATTGTTCCATAAAAGAATAGATAAACATAAAAGAAACAACATAAAGATGAAATGTAAGATATATTTTTACAATTGGCGGTCTTATGTTTCGAGCAACCTTTGCATGCACGGAAATAGATACATAATCATATTGTTGTTATTGCAAATAATTATTATAATTGATTATCTTAACCACCATCTTTACGCTCATTGATTTTAGTTTGCTGAAACGTAGTTATGTTTCTCGATCAAAGAGCATAATAATAAAATAAAATAAAACCAACCAAATAATTGCTGGCTACGCTATCTTATTGTATTTATCATGTATTTAAGTAAATATCTTAATCTGTAACTTAAATTTTTAGCAACATACAAATATAGATCAAACACAACTGGATGTTTGTCACAACAGGTACTGCTTTCTTTAATAATTGTTACTTATAAATCAGTTTCAGTTTGTTTGTTTATATTATAGTAGAACCTAACCCCTTTCGTATTTGATCTTTTTTGGGCTTGTTTGTCTCTCTTTTAATTCTTCGATGTCGATACAAAATTTCGGTACTAGCATATCACTATTGTAAGGGGCGGAGTCGGCGCCATTTTATGCATTAAATGTGCCGCATGTCACGTGACCATATCACCCATCCTCTATACTCTTTTATCATTGCTCTAGACACACAGTTCAGTGTATACCTCATGGTCGTAACACATTGAGGCCTACAAGAGCTCGTGAACATTTCCTGGCCTTTGCCGTCCCTAAGAGGGACCTTTCCTACCCCTTCCTTGTCAGATATCCCCTCCCAACTTTCCTCTGTGCAGTTACTAAGTCGAGGGATTTTAGTATCCCATTCGCAGGTTTCCTCCAGTGGAGACTGCGGGGTCCGTAACACAAAAACAAACCACTGCAAGCCCAAAAAAACATCAAGAGACCTCAGCACGGTCGTATACAACAGTCTTAATAATCTATTAACATGTAAATACATGCAATTTTAACAATAGGTGACTTACACCAACGTTACGGATTTGGTATTAAAATCAGTGGGTCAAAATAATTACTTATTTACGCGATTTTTAGACATTAAAATAAAACTATTTATTACGTCAATGGGGAGGCTGTAGTGTTTAAAACGTGGGAGAAAATTATAATATAAAGAACCGCGATAAAATACGAAATATAGGCCTGGGTTCAAATGCCGAGCCGAGCTAAAATTAATTGTGACTGCGTTTCCCATTTTCAAAATTATATTCGTACAGTTGCAGCTCGGAGTTGGCGGTGTGATACCTCCTTGCCTCGGAAAGTACATACGTAAAGCCGTTGGTCCTGATCTCTCACCGGACTATGAGAAGGAACAGAGTGCTTGTGTATTGCACACACTTACACTATAATATCTCCTGTCTGATCTCCGTTTAGATTGGCCGCCGTGGCGGAAATTCGGTTAGGAAGGAATACATACTGAGTTAAAAATATAACTTTTCTGTACGTTTAACCCCCTAACACTTCAGTCGGTCTCTGTAAAAACGTCATATTTGTGCGAAGTCGTAATCTAATTAAATATTTATGTGACAGTATTTCTACGACTTCAATATGGCTTAAGTCGCCATTTCCTAGATAACGCAACACTATTTTCTGTGCTGGTAGTATCGGGCAGAAGTCAGCCTTTTGAAGTCCACTACGCATAGACCTCCCCCAAAGATTTCTACACCAGGCTGTTGGAATCGACCTGCGTACATCGACTTTCTGCGAGCTTCACGGGAACTCTTTGACGCTTGATACAAAGATAAGACTAAGAATGACTAAGATATACTATATTTGTACTAATATGCTATATCACTACATAGTATAAAACAAAGTCGCTTTCTCTGTCCCTATGTGTGCTTAAATCTTTAAAACTACGCAACGGATTTTGATGCGGGTTTTTCAATAGATAAAGTGATTCAAGAGGAAGGTTTATATGTATAATAACATCCATTAAATAGTTGAGAAATACTGTTATTTTGTTATGTTATACCCGTGCGAAGCCGGGGCGGGTCGCTAGTACGACTATATAATGGTGGTGGTAGATCTATCATATGTGAGAGTCCGCCAGGATATGTACCACCGCAATGTCTATTTCTGTCGCCAACCAATGTGTAGTCACTGCTGTGTTCCGGTTTGAACATTGTAGCCAGTGTAACTACTGGACATAATAAGACTTAACATCTCATGTCTCATGGCGAGCGCAGTGGAATACCAAACACTTTGTAATTCAAGGTGTTGGTGGTAGCTCGTCTTGACGATAAACAATAAAAATAACGAGAGATTTCGTTAGAGCTCGTCTGTAGGTAGGTATCTGTAAAATTCAGTTAATACTAGGAATGAAAAGACATGCACTAATTAAAACGTAAATCTAATGGAAATCTTATTTTTTGATAAAATCATATATATTATAAGACTAGCTTTTGCATGCGGCTCCACCCGCCTTATAAAGTTTTTCGGGCTAAAGTTTTCCGTTATAAAAGTCACGCTATATATTTTTCCGGGAGCCTATGTTCTTCCCAGGGTCTCAAACTGTCTCCATACCAAATTTTATCTTAATACGTTAGGTAGTTTTTGTGTTTACCACGTTCAGGCAGACAGATGCAGCGGGGGACTTTGTTTTATAATATATTTTTATAGAACTTTTCAAGAGGACCAATCCCGTCATACATCATTATTGCATAACTTTACCCGTTTACGCAGCACACGCAACGGAAGCTCTCAAAACTAATTAATTTTCACCGTTTTTGCAACATGTTTCATTACTGCTCCGCTCCTATTGGTCAAAGCGTGATGATATATAGCCTATAGCACTCCACGAACAAAGGGCTATCCAATACAAAAAGAAATTTTCAGTTTGAAATGAAATGAAATGAAATGATTTATTTGAATCTGTAAAATGTTATACATTATTTAGATTCCGTCAATATTAACTCTACCACCAGTTCGGAAAGCAGTTTTCACCAGAGAAGAAGGGGCAAGAAACTCTGGTGTTGCTCTTTTCAATCAGTTTAGGGTAAAGACTACAGTACACAAGAAAAAAAACAAAAAAGTTTAGAGCAGTTCATTTATAGGCTCGTGAAATAAGGAATAAATTAATTTAATTTTTTATATGACTGCACAACCCTCTCAGGAATCATGAAATTTCTCTATTATCCTTATAATTATTTCCTCCCAGTACCTCTAGCAATTAGAAATTAGAAATGTAAGCGAAATGTGCAGAACAGTCCACACAAGCAGCACCCGTTCACGAGTATGACGCATGTGCCAGCCATCGGCCTCCTCAACCATATTGTAGGGTTTGAACCGGTAGTTCCTGAGATTAGCGCGTTCAAACAAACATACTCTTCAGCTTTATATAATAGTATAGATATAATTAAATCGGAACCCAAAAGACCAGCTGCCAGACTTCAAGACACTGTGAGCTCATTCTGCGTAGATCGGACCGTCAACAGCAAAAAAAAAACTTCTAATTGTAGAATGTAGATAGATATTGTAACTGACTTTTCGGATGACACCTCAGTCCCCCCGTAACCATGAAGGATGCAAAGTCTTCGAAACGTCGGGAGAAAATAAAAAATATACAATATCAACCAAGTTTTATTTCAACAAGTAGAGGTACCTACTAAAATATTCCTTTATTGGTTGTAGTACCGGAAACAGGACGTCAAGTTATAAATAAAAATAAGATAAAACTATTTTTAAACATTGATAACTATTTTAAGAATAATTGATACTTTATCAAGCTCAACAAGTCACTACACTTCATAATTTATGGTATTTTAGGCGCCATGATTAGATAAGATATTTGAGTTAGTTTTAATTTTTTATTATAAAAACAACACAAACATCCACATTCATTCATAAATTATTACTGGTGGTAGGTCTCTCATATGTGAGCCCGCCTGGGTACCACCGCATGTCTGTTACTGCCGCCAAACAGTGTGTAGTCATTGCTGTGTTCCGGTTTGAAGAACATAGTAGACAGTGTAACTATTGGAAATAATGAGATTTAACATCTCATGTCTCAGGATGGCGAGCGCGGTGGCATATCAAACAATCATTTGTAATTCAAGGTGTTGGATGGTGTTTCTACTGTTTATGGATCGTATCGCTCACTATCAGGCGAACGGTAAGCTTGTCTCTTTATTCAAAGCAATAAAAAAAACATTCAACACATTGACAACGTTTTTTTCGAAGAAATAAGCAAAGGTAGAGCTAGTGCAGCTACATCTCTGTTAGAGTTGCCAAATTTTTTACGAAAAATAAAGTTTTACTATTTTTTTTTTGTTATTTTAAAATCTTACTCCCTTATTCGTAGACGTTATTTATCTAATCTCTATCTTTGCTGTGATAACAAGTCTGTTTCTCAGTGCTGACGGCATGGCAGCCTTCGCAGTGCGTAGACAAAGGGCCGATGTGATTGGCTAATATTGAGATACAACTTGAATCTAGTTGGCTGTCAGATAAACAAAGCTGAGAAATAGACTTTTTATCACAACAATGCTCCGTCCTCAGATAAATAGCGTCTATGAATAAGGGGGGAAATCTTCTAAATTTCTTATACCTTAAAGTCTAAACATTTTCCTCCATGGCCTTAAAAAAACAAATTTAAAATATTACCAACATATCTAAGGATTCATTCTCTATGACTACATTTTTCTCTATGAAATTCTCTATGTTATCTTCGAGAAATTACTGTGGAATGGTATTTTGTGTGCCTATACTTTTTCGGGTATGGCAAAGTGACCCTACTGCACCTGATGGTGAGAATGGGGTCCAACAGAATGTCGAGTAGAGATGATTACCCCTTAGTCGCCACAATTATGCCTGTTGGAACAAAATGTACACAAGTTGATCCTGGAACGCACACGTGGACCACTATCAAGGTGTTAAAACCCGTTATAGTGGCCCGTAAGCGTCCTGGAAATACCCTGTACATATCCTTCTAACAGGCTGGTGTCTGAGGGGTCACCTCGTCAGACAATACATAGACCTCACTCCTACTAACTTTTGCTATGTATTTTACTAACATTGCTATGGAGGGAAGTGGACAATTAATATTTACAACTTTCTATCTTTCTGTTTGATTAATTTCGTTGCGGGATAACGACATAGTGTTCCCTGAGACTCGGCGAGCTTCACCGCTCGTCATACAATGTCACTGCTGATCCTTACAGGAGTTGCAGTGGGTGTGAAGGCGGGAAAGTCTCTCCTACTAACTTTCATTTTCAATAAACGATTTCAGTAGCTTTTTCGATCTATTTCACAAATGTACCTGTTATAATTTGATATTATTCAGTATCAATTTGTTTAACTGTGACAATTATACTTAATAAAAATAAAGGCCCTTTTACTTGTTGGACATTTCACTTTGGAGAGAGACATAGATAATACAGATTTTTACATCAGGAATAGACACAATGAAATTAAGTTACAATGTCACTAGATGGCGTTATAATGGTTTGTATTTAACTATTATTTATCAGCACCAATCAGAACAAAGTATTTTTGACATTACAAATGAGTTATTTTGATTGGTTCGTTCGAAATCGGATTGAAGATTGAGATCGGGATCGGTTATTGAAAACTGTTGTAAATATAGTGGAGTCACATTGACGTATCTAAATATATGGGTATATAAAAAATAGGGGATGACAGTTTGTATAAATCTTCTTAGATTTTCGACTGATTGAACTGAAATTAAAGATTGGAGCTACTATGATGAAGACGTTCGCTTAAATAGGATTTTGATAAATTCAACCCCCATGGGAATAAAATTAGTTTGAACGTATCAGTACCGGAAAAATATGTAGCAAGACTTTTATCACACAGTGGACTTTTATCCCGGAAAACTCCTTTACGCGAGCGAAGCCGCGAGCAAAAGTTAGTAAAAAAATATATTAAATAAGAAGTGCGTCGACCCCGGAATTGAGACGAGATCTCTCTGCCAACTGGAGCGAGTCTGTGAAAAATGGTACATGACAGCTGCTTCCACTAGCCCACGTAGGCACCTCTGCTTGTTGAAATAAAAATATTTTTCGGATGTTATCGCGTTTATATTATTCTCTCGACGTTTCGGAGACTGCAGCTTTCATAATCATGGGTGGGGAAGTTGTACTGCTTCGATGGTACGGCAGTGCTCTGAAGTCTTGGATTCGAATCCCGGCAGTGATATTTGGGTTTTTCTGCTCAGTATCAGCTCGGAGTCTGGAATTTGTGCCTGATGGCGTCAGGTCCTGGATTCGAATCCCGAGTCAGGCAGTGATCGTTTGGGTTTTTTTGCTCAGTATCAGCCCGGAGTCTGGCATGTGATCCGATATGGCGATAGGCTCGCATATCACATCATGGGACGGAACACACTTGGCGAACAGTGGGTGCTTTGGTTCCGCCTCTGCATACCCCTTCGGGGATAAATGCTTGCTGTGTGTGCGGATTCGACTCAGAGACCTTGGAGCGGTAGTGGCGCACGCAGCACAACTATACCACTAAGACAGTCTTAAATTCAATCATGTAATACCTTTTTACGAAGTTACCTTATTTGCTAGCCTTTCATAAAAATAATATTACAATATCAGCCCTGTATTATATACTGTCACACTGCACGGGCCTTCTCTTCTACTAAGAGGGATTAGGCCTTAGTCCACCACGCTGTAGTGCGGGCAGACTTTGTATATACTGTCCCACTGCTGCACGGGCTTCCTCTACTGAGAGCCTTAAGCTTAAGCTTAAGCCTTAGTCCAAAACGCTGGCACAGTGCGGATAGGTAGACTTCACACATCCTCAAAATTCGTATAGACAATTTCTCAGGTATGCAGGTTTCCTCACGATGTTTTCCTTCACCATTAAAGCAAGCGATAATTCACAAATACACATTACTTTAAAAAAAGGCAGAGGTGTGTTTGGGTTTTGAACCTGCGGACATTCGTCTTGGCAGTCCGTTCCACACCCAACTAGGCTATCGTCGCTTTATTTCATAAAAATACCGGCCATAAATATCAAATTGGCGCGCAAATTGACGTTTCTCACGATATTTGCAATAATTTCACGCTCGTTGCGTTTACAGTAATGCCTACATAATAAGAGACACAGTTGTTTATAAAGCATTGTTGCTCGCGGTTTCGCTTGTGTGAGAAGCCTTTTCCACTAAAAAAGTCCCTAAACATTGACGTATATTCTAGACACGAACGTCAATATACACTATTTGTTCAAAATTTGAACTAAAATGGCGACCAAAACGTCACTGTTATAACTTATTTATTCACCTAAAGATCAAATAATTTTACTTATTTGACTAATATTTTTTATTCACATCCAGGTTTACACTTAGACTCGAGTTCTTATATTATAATGAGTGCCACGGCGTGCATAAACACACGCTGTCAATGTTGAAATCATACTAAAGTCGGGTGTACGGATTGCAGTACAGTTGAATCGAACACAATGAGTGTACAAAACCCCAAATCTAGTACGTAGTACATATATATCGATGTCTCTAAAACAATAGGACGCTAGCGCCACCTATTCAACATATGATTATTTTTTTAAATAAAATTTCTGGAATAAATAGCCTATGTGTTAATCCAGGACATGGTCTACCTGCGGGCCAAATTGCATACAAATTCGTTCAGTTGTTTCTGCAATTACTTCTCACAAACATACGTTGTCACAAACTTTCTAATTTATAATCTAAGTAAGAAAAATATTTCTTTTTTCTTATTGCCTTGCATGACGAGACAGACTTGCCGTTCGCCTGATAGTAAGCGATACGACCGCCCATAAGCCTTCATGGTCGTCACGGGGGGACTAGTCCCCCCCAATAGTCCCCCCCGTGACCATGACGGCTGCCAAGTCTTCGAAACGTCCGGAGAAAATAATAATATAAATAAAAGCGATAAAATCCGTTAAATAGTTTAATTTCAATGTCGTAACATTCGCGTATACATAAGAAATCATAATCTATGTTTCCAGAATGTTCCAATACGAGTATGAGAAACGGCCGCCTTCCCGCGACGCGTCTGACTGGAGGCCAGTGGAGCGCGGGCCGCGGCGCCCTCTCCCTCCCAGGCCCGTTGAGAGGGTACCTGCCAAGCCTACTGTGAGTATTCTCAAATCTAATTCTAGCAAAGCCTGTTCAGAAAAATAGGAAACCTTTAGGGCGCCATTTTTGGTCTTTTTTGTAGTTGCCATTGCAAGAAATTTGTTCTATTTTTTTCCAGAAGACGGCGAGGTCTTTTATTTTTCTGGACTGGCTACAACTTGCTTTTGTTCGCGATTTCGCTTGTGTTTCGGTGTGTGAATTTATTTTTAATAAGACAATTTTTTTGTGTCACAACTTTGCATAACAACCTATTATTTTATCAGTATTAAGTATATCATACAATTGCTGAGCTCGGGCCTCCTCTACTAGAAGTCATTATCAACTTTCCACCTCTTTAGTCCACCACGCTGTAGTGCGGGCAGACTTCACACACCCTCAAAATTCCTATAGAGAACTTCTCAGATATGCAGGTTTCCTCACGATGTTTTCCTTCACCGTTAAGGCAAATAATTCACAAATACCCACATAATTTTAGAAAAGTCAAGGGTGTGTTTGGGTTTTGAACCTGCGGACATTCGTCTCGGCAGTCCGTTCCACACCTAACTAGTCTATCTACTATACATACTATGTAATAATTAGGTGTTTTTATAGTAAAGTTCGTTGAACCCGGACAAAACCTCATATGCATTGGAATATTGCAATCAAATGGTGCAATTCGATCGCAATGGGAAAGGAATTGTCTACCAGTGTTGTAAACTTAATTACTATGTTTTAACGTAGCCAATACTATGACAGCCAACCAGCCAATCAGCCAGTCAGTAAACCATGACATTCCCTTCTTCCCACCATAGCTAGCCAAATACCAGTGGAAGGATTTCGAAATTTGATATTTTTTGATTGCTATGAATGACGGAACTAGCTTGTTGTTCGCCTGATAAGCGATACGATCCATAAACAGTAGAAACACCAACACATTGAATTATAAAGTATTTTTTGGTATTCCACTGCGCTCGTCTGAGACATGAGATATTATTATGTCCAGTAGTTACACTGGCTACAATGTTCTCAAAACCTACAACAGTGACTACACACTGCTTGACAGAAATAGACATTGCGGTCCCTACCCAGGCGGACTCTCACATATGAGAGACCTACCACCAGTAAAATTCCAGTTTGAGCGATTTTTTTGTGACGAAACAGTAAAAAGGACGTCTTTAGATAAATTCAAAATACTGATTACAAACACCTTCAAAATTCTTAGAGAACTCAGGTATGCAGGTTTCCTCACGATGTTTTCCTTCACCGTTAAAGCAAGCGATAACTCACAAAGAATACACACATAAGTAGAAAAGTTCTTGCTACTCCCAATTAAGCTATTCGCCCCCATAAATAATAATATCAGCCCTGTATTATGTACTATCCCACTGCACGGGTCTCCTCTACTACTGAGAGGGATTAGCCCTTAGTCCACCACCAGAGGCGGCCTTTGGGGGAGGCGAACCGGGAACCGCTCGCGGCCTCGCGCGTACAGAGGCCTCGCGCGGTGCCTCGCAAGACCTTTTTTTTACGTTCTTACTGACAAAACTGTTAAAACAGGAGAACGTTTTTGTACTCTGCCCGAGGCCTCCCGTCTGTTTCTTTTTGCTTTCGCCTGGGGCCACGCGTCGTTTATGGCCGCCACTGTCCACCACGCTGTAGTGCGGATAGACTTCACACACAAAAAATCCTATAAAGAATTTCTCAATGCAGGTTTCCTCACGATGTTTTCCTTCACCGTTAATTATTTATTTGCCCCATGTTATTTATCCCAGGTGCCTTTGAAGGTGTGGGTGATCGCAAGCGCCTCATGCTTTGCCGTCTGCGCAGCCCTGGTGCTGGCTACAGTAGTCATCACGAAATGGGGGACTGGAGAACAATATACCACCAGAGAATTGTACATCGAGCCACCGGTGAGTTCTGTAGTTAACAAAACAGTGATATGGTCAGGAGTGGTGAAGGGACCATAACCCGATTCCTGTTGGCTTCTCTTTATTTAAAATCTAATTATCATCAGAACTTTGCATACACCTTAATATCTATCAGTGTTATACAAATTTCGCAAACCTTTGCTAGTTCGGCGAAACCTTTGCGAGCGGCGATAGCCTAGTTGGGTGTGGAACGGACTGCGAAGACGAATGTCCGCAGGTTCAAATCCCAAGGGCACACACCTCTGACTTTTCTAAAATCATGTGTGTATTCTTTGTGAATTTATCGTTCGCTTTAACGGTGAAGGAAAACATCGTGAGGAAACCTGCACATCTGAGAAGTTCTCTATAGGAATTTCGAAGGTGTGTGAAGTCTACCAATCCGCACTAGGCCAGCGTGGTGGACTAAGGCCTAATCCCCTCTCAGTAGTAGAGGAGGCCCGTGCTCAGCAGTGGGAGAGTATATAATACAGGGCTGATATTATTATATTCTATTATATTGCTAGTTCAAATACAAATTAACTCGATCAGCTGTCAAAACCCGCCATTTTGTCTCTTAATAAGGTTTAAACTAGGAACCGGTGATGTTTTTGACTATATAAGCAATTCTTAACCTCTTAACGCTAAAACAAGTTTATAAGAAAGACTGTATGTTGTGTTAGGTTCGCTTTCGGAAAATTGCACTTTACGCCACTGATGATGAAAGGGTCTGTTCAACTGTTTTTCTTTTTTTTTTTTTGTTTTCGCGGAGAAAGTGCCTTATTACTACCGCCCAGCCTTCGTGGGGGGCGACTGAGCGGTTATGCTGGGGTAACCGTGCCTTACGGCCCGGCGTTGAGCCGCCCGGATTTGATGGTGACCTTCAGGCGACCGCCGGGCCGAGTCCCTAACCCTATATACAACTTAACCTATGCACGGCCTACCAGCTAAAACTCCGCGGTGGCCCTCTTCGGCGCATTAGGGACGGCTGCGGGCTTCCTCTGACGTTGAAGTTTCTAGTCTGCGACCGCAGCCGCCCCTGTGCAATAACGAGCGTTCTAATAGAAGAACAACTTTGTTAGCCGTTTAGGTAAATGGAGGATGTTTTTACTCTTATACCTTACTAGATTTTATATAGAAACTTACTTTTCCTTGCGGCTTCGTCCGCGTGAAGGAGTTTTCCGGGATATTTTTTTCCGACTTACTTGATATGTGTCGTTGTATTATGACCAAATTACACAAAATCATTATAATTTGTAGCCTATGTGTTATTCTGATGTACAACCAATATTACTGTAAAGTTTCATCCAAATCCGTTCAGTAGTTTTTTCGTGAAAGAGGAACATTCATACATACATCCTCACAGACTTTCATTTATAATATTAGTAGGATGAATCACTATTTCCTTTGATAACGCTGTAACTTAAGAACTACTTCGGTTTTTATCATCATTTTAAGTCTTCAAATACTCTAGAAGGTTCTTACAAAGAGAAAAAATTTGTAAAGTTAAAATAAAATAATATTAAATGATTAATTTAACTTTGCGTGTTTGATGAATGTGAATTTATAAATATCATGTTAGTTCCCAAAATGATTTTCAGTAAAAATTTAACGAAAGGCCTATAACATCACGCTAAGACCAATAGGAGCGGAGCATCAATGAAAAATGTTGCAAAAACGGGGAAAATTCATTCCTTTCGAGTTTCCGTTGCGTGCGCTGCGTAAACGGTTAGAGTTACAATGATGTATGACAGAATTGTTCCTCTTATAATTTCTTTCTTCATAAAATATATTTTAAAACAAAGTCCCCGCCGCATCTGTGTGAACGCGATAATCTCAAAAACTACCCAACGGATTTCAATGAAATTTGGTATGGAGATAGTTTGAGACCCTGGGAAGAACATAGGCTCCTTTCTTTGCCGGGAAAATATATACCGTGACGTTTGACCCGGAAAAAACTCAAAACTACCCAATGGATTTCAATGAAATTTGGTATAGAGATAGTTTGAGACCCTGGGAAGAACATAGGCTACTTTCTATGCCGGGTAAATATATAGCAGGACTTTTGTGCCAAAAAATTCCTTCACTGAGATGAAGCCGCGAGCAATAACTTATAAAATGTAAACTATTCATGTTATGAGTTATAACATGAAGTAAATTGGAATTGAGTTTCTTAAGGTTATAATAATTGATAGTCCATTTGTTGACCTTCGAATATTAATAATTCAATCAAGTTTACGTTAAAATAGTTCCGGAAATATTTTAATTACTTTGAACATGCGTTAAGTTTGTAACTGTTTTTAGCGTTCCGTACCTTAAAGTGAACCGTAATCTTGTGCGCTCTGTCTCCACACCTCACGCCCGCACGGGGCACATTTGTCGCTCTAGACACACCGTTCAGTGTATACCTCATGGTTGTAATACATTGAGGCCTATGAGAGCTCGTGAACATTTCCTGGCCTTCTCTCATCCTAAGATAGTTTCTTCGCTACAGTATCAGTCATGCTGGTACTGCAGCAAGAAGCTGAATGAGGGTTCCCATTGGTGGCACAATGGTAATTGTGTATTTTTCTTTAAGTATATGTTTTGTTTGTCTCTGCTTGTATTGTACATGTTATACTGTTATTGTCCTAATAATAAATCTTTTTTTCTTTCTTTCTTTGTCCTTCCCCAACACTTCCTTGCCAACTATCTCCTCTCAACTTTCCTCCAGGCCCCTGCAGTCGCCAAGCCGAGAGATTCCAGTATACTATTCGCAGGTCTCCCCCGGTGTCGACTGCGGGGTCCGATACCCAAAAATCTGAACACTGATAGAACTTTGAAGACTCTCTGTCCGTCTGGCAGGACATTTACCTTAAAAACGCGTATATGTATAGATAGCTTTTCAGCTGCGAAAAACTGTCCGTCGGGAGAAAACTAAAATATAATAAACCGCGATAGACTCCGAAAAGTAGTTTAATTGTAATGTCTAACATTCGCGTAAACATAAGAAGTCATTTTACAAAATATTGTTTGTTATTCTACTGCGCTCGTCATCCTGCTATGAGATGTTAATTATTATGTCCAGTAGTAGTAGTAGTACAATGGCTACAATGTCAAACCGGAACATAACAGTGACTACACACTGTTTGGCAGAAATATACATTGCGGTGGTACCTACCCAGGCGGACTCAAATATGAGAGACCTACTAGTAAAATAAGATGTATTAACTCCAGCTATAGTGATTATTATGTTTTGATTATATTCTGTGTTAAAAAAAATCATTTCTGTTTTTACAGGAACCTATATACTCCAACCTGCAAAAACCCGAAGAAACGGATATAGATGAAAACATACAAGTGATACAAAAGCTACCTTTGTTCAAAAACATTGTTGCTAATAGAGAGAACAAATCATTACTATCAAAGCCTCAGATGCATCCTCTACACGAAGACATACAGCACCCAGAAAGAAAGATCGAGAAGAAAGATCAACCTAAAATAAATATAGAAGAAAACTTAATACCAGAATTTAAACCTATAGATCTGAACAATCAAGTGAAACTCCCAGAGAATTTTATTAAATACAAAGATTCAGATTATCAAGAATACTATGACGACGTCAATCTATATGATGATTATATACAAAGTAATACCATGACAAATTATTTGATAGAGAAAGTACAAGAACTTCATGATTGGGTGACAAAAGATCCAGATTTTGAGCTTAAAAATACTACTAAAAGAAATTACAGTAATGATTTTAGTCAAGTGCTAAAAGCTCTTAACTCTAGCTTGGTCGAAGGTGACGTTTCTATCATTATGAGGACATTAAAGGACATATATTTTGGTGAACTGAGTAACACAAGTCATTCTGTGATAAGTAATAGTTCGGATTTGGTGTCGTTCGGTGTTTTGAGTTTGGATGTGATGTTGCTTCATAATATACAGATGATGGCCTGGGAAAGTCAGGTAAGAAAGACGTAGGACCTACTCAACTCGCCAAGAAGATATTTAATCATGAGTATTTGTGTAGCTAGGAAATCTTTTAATCATGAGCGTGGGTGTAGCTAGGAAGTCTTTTAATCATGTGCATGGGTGTAGCTAGGAAGTCTTTTAATCATGAGCGTGGGTGTAGCTAGGAAGTCTTTCAATCATGTGCATGGGTGTAGCTAGGAAGTCTTTCAATCATGTGCATGGGTGTAGCTAGGAAGTCTTTTAATCATGTGCATGGGTGTAGCTAGGAAGTCTTTTAATCATGAGCGTGGGTGTAGCTAGGAAGTCTTTCAATCATGTGCATGGGTGTAGCTAGGAAGTCTTTTAATCATGTGCATGGGTGTAGCTAGATGACATAGGGATACTAATATTTTTTTTTTATACGTGCTCAGGAAAGTTTCCCTACTGCCCCTGATGGTAAGTGGAGTAGGGTCCAATATAGACTGACGAGAGATGATTACCCCTCGGCAGTCGACACAATTATGTCTGTTGGAGCCGGATATACACAGGCTGATCCCGGAACGCGACACGTGTGCCACTATGGCGGGTTTTAACACCTTGTGTACGGTCGCTTTCCGGGCGGATATATATACCACCAACTATTTTGTAAAGCTATATATCATACCCGAGTCAGAAATTTGCCTGATCTGATAGCGCGGATGATGGTTAAAAATAACTTTCGTTGGTTTGATACAGTCAGTTCAATTTTGTAAACTTAGAGTATGTATTAGTCCGTCTGAACGGGGGTATTACCACTGATTTAAAAAAAAATGTGATGATAGCTTGCTCTACGTTTCTAAGTTATATTGAAACTAGCGACCCGCCCCGGCTTCGCACGGGTGCAATATTTCTCCACTATTTAATGGATGTTATTATACATATAAACCTTCCTCTTGAATCACTCTATCTATTAAAAAAAACCGCATCAAAATCCGTTGCGTAGTTTTAAAGATTTAAGCATACAAAGGTAGGGACAGAGAAAGCGACTTTGTTTTATACTATGTAGTGATAAATACTTGAATTTCAGGAGTCAGCGCGTATCAAAATGATGAGGGACCCTGACGTCTTCGCGTTCAACGCATTATTTTTAGACCCCAATAAAATGGAGACGATGCAAAATGAAATACCACACTCCAAAGACTTTGGGCACCCGTGAGTATTTCATTTATTTCAACCATTAGTTATAAAAGCAGCGATAGCTTAGTTGGGTGTGGAACAAACCTCTGATTTTTCTAAAACTATGTGTGCTATTTGTGAATTATCGCTTGCTTTAACGGTGAAAACATCGTAAGGAAACCTGCATACCTGAGAAATTCTCTATAGGAATTTTCGAGGGTGTGTGAAATCTACCTGCACTATGGTGGACTAAGACCTAATCCCTCTCAGTAGTAGAGGAGACCCAGCAGTGGGACAGTATATAATACAGGGCTGATATTATTTATTCTTAGTAATAAGAAACGAAATTATTTGATTACTTTAATATATTATATTTTACAAATGAAAATTCTGATCGCCATTTTAGAATTCCAATCACAATCTCTCCTCCTCTCCTACTCCTTATTATACCTAAAAGTTTGTCCGGGATAGAAGTACTGCTTTATATTTTCATGGGATAAAATGGAGCTTATTTTAAATTAGATCTCTAGCAATACATCGGTGAAAACTACATTTAATTCCATGCAGTAGTTCTTACGTGATGCGTGTATAAACTATTTTACTATTGTGTTCCGGTTTGAAGGACATTGTAGCCAGTGTAACTACTGCACAAAATAACATCTCATGTCTCAGACGAGCGCAGTGGAATACCAATACATTGTAAATCAAGGATGGTGTTTCTACTGTTTGTGGATCGTATAGCTTACCATCATACGAAGGGCAAGCTCGTCTCGTCATTCAAAGCAATAGAAAAAAGTAATATTCTATATATTTTGCAGTAAACATCCTAAACAAGACATCGATGAAGATGATTTTGGTAGAAATATGTTTAAGAACATTCTGGATATCGGCATGAGTACAGCCAGAGCTGCGTTGCATCTCGGCAAGGCGTATAAGAACACAAGGTATTTTAGAGTAATTAAATCTTGCTCTTTTTTGAGCAAATAATTTCTTGCTCTTTTTAGATCAAATACTTTCTTGATATATTTAGAGAAAAATTTATGATAATTTTGGTGGAGTTTGAAAATACTATTTTTTTATTGTATTTAGACCAGTTATTAATTTAAAGAACAATTATTCCGTTTTTTATTTCTCGAGAAATTAAGTTTTTGCCCTTTTCAGAGCAAATATTAATTATTAGTATTAAAGTATATATCAAATTCATCGTATTATTGTATCTAAAATGATGTCCCAGCTCGTTTTAGAACGAATTCTTGCCTTTTTTAAAGCAAATCTTAACGATTAGATTTTTAAGTAATTAATTTCTCATTTCAGGTCTCTCTTAAACCAAATGACAAAAGATGTACAACTAACAAGAGATGTAGAAGGCAACACTCAAGTATTAAATCATTTGCAAACATCATTTAACGGCAGTGTTGCCAACTCAAATGAATTTTATACAGAATTAGACTGTATTTGGTTGTTATACTGTAGGAATTTGGTTGCCACTTCGAAACTAAATCCGCCGTACGGAACAATGGCGAGGATAAATGGGTGAGTTTTGGTTTGGAAGGAGTAATAGTTGAGTGGATAGTATGGTTGCCAGATTTTTTCTCAGTCTGTAAGGAACAAATGCTTATATGGGCAAAAAATACTTCAGTTTTTAAATAGAAGCAAAATTATTTTGTGACATAATTTTTTTTAGTATTTTTGCAAAGATCTATTAAATTTTAACATATTATTATTCGTTTTAACATATTTGTAACAATCAATACAATTATAATCATAATTAAAGACAGGTATCAACTAGCTTTTTATTAAATTTATTATAATTTGAAAAGAGCAACACCAGAGTTTCTTGCCCGTTCTTCTCTGAGAACTGCACGAACTGGTTGAGTTAATATTGACGGAGTCTAATGTATAACATTTTACGGATTCAAATAAATCATTTCATTTCATTAAAAACCGAGTCGTATTGATATGTATGCGAGAATGTGAACGTTGTGAGTACTTGTAAATCGTAGATCGATTTACGGGACAGTCTGTTCCGCCGGGACCTTTTAAAATGTGCCTAAAATACGGGACGTCTGGCAACACTAGTGTACAGTCGCTATGGACGGATATATAAAATATATGCTACCAACAGCAAGATATATTGTATTTTTTTTTATTTCAAATAAATGTGTTATTTCCAGTGTGGCGTTGCGGATGCTAGCCGGAGATCTATCTGTAGATAAAGCTATAGATACAATATTGTACGAAACGTTTACTGGTTGGAAGGATTTGAAATGCAACGACATGTTTCCAAGGTAAGATCACATTTATTAATTCCAATTTGTCATAATTGGCTATATATTGTCAACTTTAAAAAGCAGAAGTTACTTCAAAATTGGTAGCCATAATGGAGATGAAACGGATATCCAATAACTATGGGGCCGTTCAAGTATTATGTAACCCAATTTGGAGGGGAGGAGGTTCTTGTAAAACGTTACGATGCGTAACAGGCGCGGGGGGGTTCGAACAACGCGTTACGTAACATTGGATTTTATATTTTAAAACAATAACAAAGGTATTTTAGTGATTTTCTCGTACTTTGCGAAAAAAAAGTAATTTTAGAGTTACATAACTATTTGAGGGGGGCAGGGGTGTACAGGAAAACGTTACGGCGCGTTACATGGGGGGTCAAAAATCTTCAAAAATTGCGTTACGTAATACTTGAACGGCCCCTAAAGCATTTTATTTATGTTATAGTTAAAGGAAGCCCGTGCACCAGTGGAACAGTATATAATTCAAGGCTGATATTATTTGTTTTAGATGCAGCAAAGTGAATGCCGCCGCAGTGATCATGGAGAAGATCGTAAACCCGATGAAGAAGCATTCAAGGGGTTGATGAAATGATGCAAGCGAACAAATAAAAAATTGTAAATTAAAATATCTCGTTCAGTTGCAAAAAGATGCCGCAACATTTCCAAAAAAATACTATAAGTTTTTATTATTTGACAAAATGTAGTTCTTATAGCACTGACTATAATTAATACATTTTCGCGTGTCCAAGAAATTTTATTTAATTTCTTGCGACACAGAATTTTAGTTATAAGTTTCCCGCCATCTTCGGGTGATTCAGTACTAATATAAGTACAAATACGAAAGCCAGTTATAACTTTTGTCTATGGTCTGAATAAAAACTATCAAACAGAACCTTTCTAATATTTGAAAGTTGTCATTGGCGTAGCACAGCAAGGAGCCGTTCAAGTATTACGTAACGCAATTTGGAGAGGAGAGGGAGTCTTGGAAAACGTTACGATGCGTTACAGACGCGGGAGGGTTCGTACAAAGCGTTGTGTAACATTGGATTTTTATTTTAAAACAATAACAAAGGTATTTTATCGACTTTCAGGACTTTGCGTAACATAATTGTGAATATTAGAAAAAAATGACACTTTAGTTACGTAACTTTTGGAGGGCGAGTGAGGGTGTACTAGAAAACGTTACGGCGCGTTACATAGGGAGGTGGGCGGTTAAAAAACCTTAAAAAATTGCGTTACGTAATACTTGAACGGCTCCCAACCCAGTGTTTGTAGCCATTAAAAAAGAAAAAAAAATTGACATGTCAAATTTGAAAATCGAATGTCACTTTCAAATTCGTCCGCCATGTTTGTTTTAGTACGTACTTTTGTTTATTCTCTACAAAATCTATTTGCTTTAAAAATACATTACGCTAATACAAATAACATAAAAAATTAAAATCTAAATCCAGTGATCAGTTTCATCGTTATATGTTAGGTTTTAGAAATTAGTGCGTATTTAATAAAGTAATTTTACTATGAGAATTCAAAATGTAAGAAATCGCGCGATAACTGAAGCAGGGTTCATATGTTAAGAGGCTCAAAATGTTATAAACATTATAAATATGGACTGATTGTTAAATAAATTTATTGAACAAAATATGAGTAATTTATTTATAATCTTTAAGTCAAGAACATCCTTTTTGACTTTATCCAACGGCATTAAACTAGAGAATAGAAAGCTAGATAAAAAGCGGCGATAGCCTAGTTGGGTGTGGAACAGACTGCCGTTAATGTCCGCAGGTTCAAAACTCCCATCTCTGACTTTTCTAAAGTTATGTGTGTATTTGTAAATTATCGCTTGATTTAACGGTGAAAACATCGTGAGAAAACCTGCATACATGCAAAGTTCTCTATAGGAATTTCGAGGGTGTGTGAAGTCTGCCCGCACTGCAGCGTGGTGGACTAAGGCTTAAGCCCTCTCAGTAGAAGAGGTCCATGCAGTGGGACAGTATAGAATACAGGGCTGATATTAATATTATTATATAGAAAGTTAGAGTAAGTCGTGAGAACAGTTGAACAATAAGTACATCTAAGATATTTTTATTACATAGATACGTTGTCCGAGCTCAATACTAGCAAGACGAAAGCAAGGTAATTGCCCGACATTCACTTAATCAGGCCCAAACTACTGTCGCGGCTAGTCGGCTTACTAACTTTTGTATTTTTATAAATAAAATGCCTACCTGTGTTTATAGATGCTGTACAAATTATACTCCAACGGTGAATGAAAAAAAACGTTTCATTTCATGCGTTAGTAATAAGTATACACTATTGAACTTACTTTTTAACTAATAAATGCATTTTATTCGACTGTCATGGCGACCAGAGACCAATAAACTAGATGGCCACGGCGCGGCGGTCGACGCTCGGGCCGTATCAATGCGAGCTGCTAGGGCTGTACAAGTATGTGACTATAGTAAATACTGCGCTGTTTTTATGTGCAAATTTTGTTAGTCTATGATGCGTCTTTGTAAAACGTCATTGAAGTACACCACGTATGTGACGAGCAGTATTTATTCACTCAGATGTGAAAGAGTATCCTTTCTATTTTAAACTTACGTATTCTTAAGGACGAGGATGAATCTAATATATTTGGAAAAATAAAAAACGTTTTGATTATGTCATCCATTTATCTCCATTTATTCTATATACATACACTAATTACACGAAGATACATTTATACGGAACGAATAACACATTGGCTGTGCATTTTAGTTTATCGGCCATTTTTAACAATACACGAAGCTGTTGTGTTATTGAACTTATTTCAATTTGAAAATCGAATGTAACGTTTTTCTTATCAAAAAAAGTTTGTTTAATAAATAAGTATATCTTAATGGCACCTATTTAAATTTGAAAATCGAACGAGTTTGTAACGGTTTTCCTATCAACAAATAGTTTGTTTAATAAATAGGTAGGTATGTATATATTATGTCATCGACGAAAACGCGCTTCACTTCTTTCCCTAATAGCTTGGAGTGTGAGCAGCATAAGTGCATTCACACCACGATATATATTCGAAGCCTGGGCTTGGATCAATTCTGTTTCCTCGCTAGACCCCCTCTCTAAAAGTAGTGGGCCGCGTCTTCATAAAATGACCTATAGTACAGAAGAATTGAATAGAAAACCTCCTTTTTGAAGTCGATTAAAAATCGATAAAATTGAAATAGGTCAGAGGTCCTATACCGGCTACGCGGGCAAATCCGACTTTTTTCAACAACGGGTGTTTAAATCGAAGGATATTGATGTTACCTAAACGACTATCACAGGTGTTCTTAGATTTGAACAGCTGGAATAGCACAAAGACGGATATGGCGGCGTAGATGGAATAGGACCCCTGAGTACATAAATCAGAAATATATTATACGGCGTATAGAATCTTAAAATCAGTTAAACATACATACAAGTTGTTGAATTCCAGAAACAATCAAAACTTCAGTTAATAACATATCTATAGTTCAAATAGATAGTCGAACTTTCTTTAAGTTTAAACGAAAAATTCGTCATGTCAAATGGAATGTTTCTAGGCAAAGGAACAAAAATGCACATCCAACAAATGACAATCTACTTAACTTAAAAGTAAAGGGTATAAAAAAATAAATTAAAAAATCTCTTCGAAAAAGTTTAGTCGAAATTTTACTACAAGTTATGAATTACGAATAAACAAGAATAAAGCCATAAATTTAGTTCAATTTTTTTCTGACACTGCTATATATAGTATGTTGGGGTAAGTTCGGAGAATCGGGTAAGACCGTCTATTCAATATCACTGTTAACATTTTTAACACGAACATAGCTTGCAATCCCATTTTATGATGAACCACAATTATTTGCCCCTAGATTACGTTTAATTAGTTTAACATATTGAATCAACGGTATTATCCCAATATCTGAACTTACCCCAACGCACCAAACTATACTTATAAAACGCATTACAAGTATAACAACAAAAGATATATCTATATTTGCCTCTCACTAAAACTTTTGAAAGAAAGAATAGAAAATATCATATAATGAGTTTATTGAAACAAGCACGACAACATGACCCCTACTGTACCTGATGATAAGAGTGAGGTCCAATAGCCGACTGACGAGATCAACCCTCAGTCACAATCATGCCTGTCGGATATACACAGGCTGGTCCCGGACGCGACACGTGACCACTATGGGTTTAGCACCTTGTGCACGGTCGCTGTCCGGGCGGATATATCACCAGCAGATCTTATACCGGCCCTAACGTCTATTTCAGATTGTACAGTTGTATATCGTGTTCGACGAAACTGTAGCCAGAGGCGAAGAGTTCATGACTCGATTCCTGCTTCACTTTATGTAGAATCTAATAGGGGACCGTCCTGCGTTTGATTTCGTACATTATTCTATATGTAATGGTTAATAATACGAAAAAGAAACCCTTCTGCGAAAACTGCATTAAAATTGGTTAAAAAATGAGCCAGTAATTCATATTTCAAATATTACTGTGTGCCGAAGTGGGCGCGAAGTGGGAATATAGCTTCATCTCTTTCTTTCGCTAACGTTGTAATGCCCGATGACGTCACATGTGGGTATTGCGCCTCTTTTCTGTTTCTTGTTACTTACCCCTTCTACCGAAATTGAAAGACTTATAACTTGTTGATTTTTTACCGGATTTAAATAATTCTTTCTGTGTTATAATTTATATAACGTAAATATTTGATAATAATGAAGAACAAAAATGAGTCCGGTCCCCTATTATCAGAACGATTTGAAGACCGCATACATGCATTAGTACCTATATGTCGGATTCCTTTTGGAAAATTTCATACTTCGTCACTACTGTCGGCTGATTTAAAACCAACATCAAAGTCTCGAAGGTATTTCGCGCCTTGTAGTAAAATGTCGACTGTCAAAATTAATACTAAATTAAAATATTTAAACTAACTTTGGTTCATAGTTTGTCATATCTAAATAATATCTTTTAGGCGAGATGTTTTGAAATTAATTATTTTAATAACTAGCAAGTTATTGCGTGAAATTATCGCACGACTTTTAATCGCGCGACAAAAAATCGTGTAGTATGCGCACTTAGGTTTTTATTGCATTCTTTTAGGTATTTATATTGCTTCTCCCTAATCATTTCGTAAAACTACCGCACGACTATTAATCGCGCGACAAAAAAGTCGTGTACTATGTTTCTTCATAACATTATTTTAGATATTGTATCTCGCTAATCAGGTTTCCAAAACATATAGGGTCTAGTGAATATTTCCCTTAAAATTTAGCAATACGTAACTATCTTACTATGCACTATACTTTTATTCCGAAATAACTTATTCACGGGGACGCAGTCGCGAGCAAAAACTAGTACAAATTAAATACGATTCAATTCGGCATTGCACTACCACTTTAATCGACAGCAGTCATAATTTATTTAATTATTCCCAAATAAAATATATCCGAACACATTCTAAACCAAACTGAATATCCAAACGCATTTTTTTTCACTAGCCCCTTATTCCAATTATAATAATTTCAAAACATCCCGCATTAATATCAACTAATCGCGTTAATCAAAACTATTTTCGAATTGCAGTCAAACTACGATATGGTCAAAATAGTTTTGTCAGCGCGAAAGTAAACATGCCTCTTGGTAAGTAACTTTGGGTATTGGCGTCCTATAGTCCGCTATAACCGCTAACTTCACACCAGTAAGAATCAACCAATCAATACAACTTATTTATTTTCATTGCTTCGAATGACGAGACGAGCTTGCCGTTCGCCTGATAAGCGATCCATAAACAGTAGATCCTACACCTTGAATTACAAAGTTTAGTATTCCACTGCGCTCGTCTGAGACATCAGATGTTATGTGTCCAGTAGTTACACTGGCTACTTCTCAAACATACAACAGTGACTACACACTGCTTGACAGAAATAGACATTGCAGTGGCACCCAGACGGACTCACATATGAGACGTACCACCAGTAATTAAATATGCATGAAACAGTATCGCAAAAAAATGTCGCTTAAGACAATTAGCCGTTCAACCGACGATATGAACGTAAACACGTTACAGTCCCTTTAGAATGTCGCTTGCGACTCGTAAGTCTATGTCGCTTAGATGTTTGTGATTGGTCGAGAGACCTTAGTCACTTGTTAGTTCCGTAAGTCTGTGTCGCTTAGACTTGATTGGTCGAGAGACCTTAGTCACTTGTTAGTTTCAACCAATACGGAGTCACGTCGCTTTCTTTTACCACCTTTCAAACACATTGACTAAATAACGCACCGCGCAAACGCGAACTTATACTGCTGGGAAGACCTTCCTTCACCCAAAATCACTTCCCACAAAGACAGAGTATTATATCTAAATAAATATATATTTGAAAACGTTGCGTTTATTGTGGTGGGTCAAATCAACTAATAGCTAGCGGTAAAAACTCAAACTTGGCGGACGAATAACAATCATTAACAACTTTGACTACTGAAAGGTCCAATTAAACACATACATTATTTTCCGTGGGCCGCGAAATGATGACAAACTATACTGCAGTGCTAAGCGCCAAAGCGGTATCAGGGAAACATTATTTCGAGATAATCGGAGTTTTGTAAATATAGTTTTGTATGTATAACTGAGATAGAGACACTCTTTTAAGGTTTTTTAACAAGTTCTAAACAAGATACCGTTATTGAGGTAAGTTCATTGGATGGGTATTTCTTTAAGCTGACGACATAAAAATCAAGATTTTGTTATTTTTAAGATACCTATTTTGAGCTTAGCACGGCTGTATAGACGCCTCAAAAAAATCAAGATCAAAGGCTTATTAGAACTAAAAATTTTAAAGCATCTTGCCTCCAGTATAATTTCTCGCACGAGATCAATAATAGAGTGAGCCTAGCCAATGACTGCCTCGTTTCCACTGGTCCTATATATATTGGTACATATGCAAAAACACAGCCTTATAGGGGAGCGATTTAAACGTTCTAAACTTTGTAAATTTGCCATATTTAAACAGAAATCTTCGAAATTTTGACATACTAAGGTATAACATTTCAAAATTTCAAATTCTGTTCGAACTACGATAACTTTATAAAGTTTAGAACATATATCGCTCTCTTAGTTGTTTTATACCAATATACGCGGGACCCTTGGCTTATCAGTCACGCACCGCCATCGCAAACTGAGCCCTGCCGCAATAAACACAACGCACACAATTGAATAACTATCTTAACACTCTTAAAGCTCAAGAAGGAAGAGAAAAAATAATACTTAGACTAGAAAACGACAGTCTATACAATTTGGCTACGTTGGGTTCGAACGGTGAGTGGCGGCGCTGTACGTGACCTTGAACATGACCTTGACATTCACCTTGACCTTTGCTGTGTTATTTTAGGCGATAGCCTAGTTGCGTGTGGAACGGACCAATAAAAATATAAAATTTCTAAATCCTCCAATGATTCGGGTAGCTATGGTGGGAAGAAGGGAATGTCATGGCTTACTGACTGGCTGATTGGATGGCTGTCATAGTATTGGCTAGGTTAAAACATAGTAATTAAGTTTACAACACTGGTAGACAATTCCTTTCCCATTGCGATCGAATTGCACCATTTGATTGCAATATTCGATTGCACATGATGGTCTTGTCCGGGTTCAACGAACTTTACTATAAAAACACCTAATTATTACATAGTATGTATAGGAGATATCTTAGTTGGTTGTGGAATGGACTGCCGAGACGAATGTCCGCTGGTCCAAAACACAAACACTTCTGACTTTTAATGTTATGTGTGTATTTGTGAATTATCGCTTGATTTAACGGTGAAGGGAAACATCGTGAGGAAACCTGCACATCTGAGAAGTTTTCTATAGGAATTTTGAATGTGTGAAGTCTACCCGCACTACAGCGTGGTGGACTAAGGCCTTATCTCTCAGTAGAGGAGCCCCGTGTAGCAGTGGAACAGTATATAATACAGGGCTGATATTATATTTCAAAAAGGTGTTTGCATAATCAAAACGAAGTCACTAAAACTGACTTTGATCTTTACATGATATTTTAGTTAGAAAATAAAATATGCCGGTCAAAGCAGTCACTAGTACATAATTAAAGACGACATTGAAATTACATTTTTATATGACCTTGACCTTGACCCTAAAGATTACCTTGACATTCATTGCACTTTCAATATTGCGTTTCGTCTGTTATCAAAATTATACCGCCTAATAATTGAAAGTGTCTCATATTTTTTTTAAGTACAGAGGCGCCACCTTACAACGGATATTGGTACTACAATACTTCTAAAAGTCCGAGATACACATACAAAATTAATTACAAAGTGTTTTTAAAAAAAATTACAATTTGAAAGTGTTAACGCCTAGGGGCGAAGGAGGGTGAAGATAGGGAAGAATTTACATCGGACGTATAATTACGTCGACGTTATGAGACGTCGCGACGAGAAAAGTCGCAAGACGATTATACACGTCATAAGTTATTGTATCGTAAAGCCCAAGGCACGAGTCCCATCGCCGACGATGAACGATTTAGCAAGTATAGAGATGCGCGTGTAAAGTCAATAAAAAAGTGTTTGTTTCGAATAAAATAAATGTCAACAAAGCAATTTTAATTTTACAATTTATTGCCACTACTACTGCTCTAAAAGAATTCGTCGCAGCAACGTCACACTTATAGTCAGAAACACTCACTCACATACCATTCACACTAGACGACAAAATTATAAAAAAAAACAGAAAACTAAAACCGAAATTTTGGTGAAAATATTCGTTATTGATAGATTATATTTCGCACAATGTTTCACACAAAAATAGTATGTTGTTTCATTTATTAACGCAATGTCAAAATGACTGTATATTACTCACATGGGATCTACATTTTAAATTTATTGAGCAAAAAACTGTCAACAGTACGTCACTTTACGTCGGCGGTGGTTCAAGTGCCTAAACAGTAAAAATATCGTGATGTGATAAGACGTGCAAACAAAAATAAATTGCCTCTTTCCACCTGCACCATTCTCCTAAATTTACTATTAAAAATGATTGCTTTTTTTCTTCACTTACGTTAATTTTGAACTCAACCATTCCCCATCTTCACCCCCCTAAAGTCAGATTATGCAATTTTTATCTAATTATTAAATAACAATTCCTTTAATAGGAAAATATTGACAGTCTTACACCAAGTTCATACTACGACACAAGCATATTTACTGTAAACTTTGTTATTGAAGGAAAACATCGTGAGGAAACCTGCATACCTGAGAAGTTCGCTATAGGAATGAGGGTGTGTGAAGTCCTGCACTACAGCGTGGTGGACTAAGGCCTAATCTCTCAGTAGAGGAGGCCCAGCAGTGGGACAGTATATAATACAGGGCCGATATTATTATAGCGAGGTTGGTATGAGCAAGAGAACTTGCAAATCCGAATCCGCGAGTAATTTTTACCAACACTCACTTAGAAATTTAACTTCATCAGCCACATAAAGTTTACTGACCATAGGCCTCCCCCAAAGATTTCCAGACGGACCTGTCGAAAGCCTGCATCCAGTGTGTTCCTGAGATCTTTATGAAGTCATAAAAGGCGATTCTGTGAATTTCTTCCCTACACGGCAAACAAAGCTTTATTTTATTGCTTTGAATGACGAGACGAGCTTACCGTTCGCCTGATGGTAACCATCCATAAACAGTAGAAACACCACCTTGAATTATAGTGTTTGGTATTCCACTGCGCTCGTCTGAGACATGAGATATTATTATGTCCAGTAGTTACACTGGCTACAATGTCCTTCAAACCTACAACAGTGACTACAAACTGCTTGACAGAAATAGACATTGCAGTTGTACCTATCCAGGCGGACTCTCACTAATACTCACAAAAAGACGAATATACCCCCTTAGACGGAATACGGCGCCCAGACTATATGCAAAATTGCATTTGCAGATGCAATACTTTACGTAGAACCGTGGTATAAACATCGCTTGTTTAGTGTTAATTACCATGGCGATAAGCACTTCGATCCTTATTGTCTTAAATAAATGCAGTTCATTTTAATAAGGACCATTAAAATATCGACAGTCCCTACGCAAAGTATTGCATCTACAAAATACAATTTTGCAGATTCGATACTATACGTAGGGACCGTCGGTATTTATATGAGTAGTGTCGTAGTCTAAACTTAGCTTTGAACACGTATTCACTCACAATACTGTAGATTTACACTACTATAAGCATTGTTTATGCGTACGAGTCATAATGGACTCTTAAGTTAAATTGTTTCATCTGTTCCTTACATTGAATCACTAGGGGTCCTCTAATACATCCAATGAAAAACGTAGAGTCAAATAATAAAGTAAATAACAATTATATTTCAGTGCATTAGTTTAACCCTTACCCCCTTATTCATGGAGGTTATTTATATAAGGACGGAGTATTGCTGTGATAACAAGTCTGTTTCAGTGCTGACGGCATGGCAGCCTTCGCAGTGCGTAGACACAGGGCCGTTGTGATTGGCTAATATTGAGATACAACTTGAATCTAGTTGGCTGTCAGATAAACAAAGCTGGGAAACAGACTTGTTATCACAATGCTCCGTCCTTAGATTAATAACGCCTATGAATAAGGGGATAATATAAGTCATGCTTACGATCACACTGAACTGATTTCGCTGAAATCCAAAATATTAAACATTAAGAAATGATTGCTTTACGTCGAAACAAAAGCCAGCTTGAAACTGGCTTGTATTTCGAAACTTCAAAATTAAACGAACTTTTAAATTAACTAACCGACGTCATCAGACGTCCGCGTTTAGTTCGACGACGTCTCCTTACGTCCGGTAAACGACACGATCGACCGAATGCCCTTTACTGATGTCTGAAAAAAATTAAAGAGATATTATTTATTTTATACTTTTGTACGCAATTTTCAAACCAGCGTGGCAGGATGTCTCCACGTCGCCTGATGGTGAGTGAAGTTATTTATAATTGCCACATATCATAGTATTTAAAATCCGTACATTTTTCTATGTTTTTTAACTTTGTAAATTTTTATCGAAAAAAATTGTCGCTTAAGTAAATCAGCTTTTCAACCGACAATATTAAATGTTTGTTAGTAGTTCGCCATCCGTGTTTTAGGCATTTGATATTATATTTTAATGCATTTTCACACTTAAAAACAAAAGCATTCAAAACAGTATGAACTAAAATATATGGCGCTGAACATATTACGCTCTCTTAATAAAATAATGACCTATTCCAAAATGGTAGAATCGTTAAAAACACGAAGTTGTGTTTGCGACGTGTTTTTATTTTGCTACAAAATTGAACTTATTAGTAATTAGCTGACCCGACAGACGTTGTCCCGTCTTAACTATGAATTTGCAGCGCGCATTCTGTCAATCGCTGACAGTTATTTCAAACAATTTACAGTTATATAAAACTAATATTTCGTTAAGTTTTCTTAAATTTTCTAATTATCGGCGCATTTTTTGAATTTTTTTCTTTCATAAGATCCTTCTCCTGACAATAACAAACACAACAAAAAATTAGTGAAATCGGTCCAGCCGTTCACGCGTGATGGCGTGACCAAGGGAAATAGGGATTCATTTATATATATATAGATAGATCAAAAATAAAACCTATAGCATGAAAAAATAAGAAAAAGTAAAAGTCACCAACAGAAATTAGTTTTAAACGATTCCCACAAATTAACAATTTTGAAATAGGTCATTATTAATAGGGCGATAAGTTCAAAACGAAATGGAACTCTATTGAAATGAATTAGAGTGCATTTAACCTTTTCTTGGACCCGTTGAGGTACTCCTTGTACATGTCGGACCTCAGGTATCGCGAGTAGCTATCCGACTTCATCAGATGGTACACGTGCGCCTGCCGACAACGGAGGTTCGGTATCATAAAATTATATATCAGATCCCACAGTCAACACGGGGGGTAACTTGCGAAATGGGATACTGGGGTCCCCCGGCTCACTCCAGGGGCCTGGAGGAAAGTTGGGAGGGGATAGCTGGGGAGGAAGTGTGGAGAAAGGAGAAGGAACTTCCTCTTATACTGAGGATGGGAGCAGGCCAGGAAATGTTCACGAGCTCTCATAGGCCTCAGTGTGGCTTGACTTACAGCTGATCGAGTCAATTTGTGTTTTAAGTAAGCATAGCTTTGCGAAATATTTATAAGTAAGACTGCATATTTCTACAATATAATAGCTTCACTTTGGTAGATTCAACTTGATTATAAAGTGGATATTGTGTGAATAATTTCTCAATAAAAATGCCATATTACATATTTCCAAAACATCGTGCACTGAAAATGTATAGAAGGAATGCTCAAGGCTATTTGCTTGGGAAAGGGTATTAAAGGTTTAGATCATTTTAATTTGCAACCTACACTATTAGATAGAAAATGTAATAAGGAATATATTTTTAGTTTAAAATTTTCGAAATTACCTAAATATATATATTTTTAATTTATTTGTAAACCATTGCATATTTCTGAGACATCGTGCACTGAAAATGTATGCAAGAAATACCCAAGGCCATTTACTCAGGGGAGGGTGTTAAACTTTATAATATTACCTGCGCCTGGTCGAAGCAGTATCTATCCGGCATGCCAGACTCCACCTTCACCCGAGTCAATTCCCTGTAAACATAAAACATACAATTAATTGCTAATCTAAATATATATAACTCAAAGGTGACTGACTGACATAGTGATCTATCAACGCACAGCACAAACCACTGGACGGATCGGGCTGAAATTTGGCATGCAGGTAGATGTTAGGACGTAGGCATCCGCTAAGAAAGGATTTTGATTAATTTTGCCTCCAAGGGGATAAAATAGGGGATGAAAGTTTGTATATATCTTCTTAGATTTTCGACTGATTGAACTGAAATTAAAGATTGGAGCTACTATTATGAAGACGTTCGCTTGAATAGGATTTTGATAAATTCAACCCTCATGGGGATAAAATTTGTTTGAACCTATCAGTACCGCGAAAATATGTAGCAAGACTTATCACTAAGGTTCCTAGTCGGAGGTGATATATATATACTGTGTCGCGCAAATTCTATAGCAACTCAGAATTAAATATCGCCATCTAGTGATTGTTGTGCGACATCACTACAATTATGTCAATACCACATCGATCATGTAGTTCCGGTGATGTTGACGAAATGGCGGTGTATTAATTGTACCACCACTAATCTATTATTATTGTTTTAAATCGGCCAGCTTTTACGAACTGCGTGTACAAACGATTTTATTTAATGTGGGGAATATCTTCTTCCAGTTTGGTTTATGAAAGCAACGTGTAAGTAAGCGGTATTACCTGCTGGCGGCGTCGACGTTGACGGGCGAGGGCGCGTCGGAGGAGAGGAACTCCTTCCATATCTCGGAGGCGCGCGCCGCCACGCGGCGGATCGGCAACGACTTCAGCTCCTGCACCGCCAGCCAGAACCTTGCACATCAATTGAACATCTCATTATTATTGTTACAATGTGGGTAATAAATAACTTAAAACAATATTTAATAATTTGACTCATTAAATAGTTGAATAGACGCCCGAGCCCCGCGAGTACTGACTTGAGGTTCTCGCCGCTGAACTCCTTGGAGAGGAACCTGGCGAAGTGTTCGCGGCCGGCGGCGTCGCGCAGCAGCTCGCGCAGGCCGAACGCCCAGCGCCGCACGCGCCGCGGCGGCAGCGGCTCCTTGCTGCGCGCACACCACTCGCGTCAACATTCAGCACGCAGGCGAACATAGCACTTATGATGAGTCAAAGTACATGACAATATGTAATTATTACTTATTAATGTCGCTTATATAAACTACAGGCAATTTATATTGGACATAAAATAAATTAAAGATATAGTAAACAAAGAAGCCAGCTCGGGCTGGCAGAAATGAAGAAATTATCTTAATAAAGATAAAGGGAGAAACGCGTCGCGATCCTCACCGGTGAGGACAATAAAAGCCCTAACCTATCTAACCTACCAGCCTTTCACTAACTATCTGCCTACCCCTTCGGTGCCACTTACGACTGCTTCTCCTGGTCCCAGAGCTCTGTGGTGTCGTTGATCCAGGGGTTGGGCCACTCTGGAGGCGTCAGGAACGCGTCGTACTCCGCGTACTGCTCGCAGTATGCTATGAACCTGACAACAATTTGATGGATCAAGTCTTGAAAATGTTTAATAAGAAAAATGGGGAGTTAATGTGTTGTTACAGAAGATGTTTCTATTCGACAAAAAAATTCTAAGCGACTTTTCATTCGACAAAAAAATTCTAAACGACTTTTTATTCGACAAAAACATCCTAAACGACATTATATTCGACAAAAAAAACCAAAACAACTTTTTAATCGACAAAAAAAACCTATACGACTTTTTATTCGACAAAAAAATAATAAACGACTTTTTATTCGAAAAAAAATCCTAAATGACTTTTTATTCGAAAAAAAATCCTTATCGACTTTTTATTCGAGAAAAAAATCCTAAACGACTTTTTACTCGCCAAAAAAATTCTAAATGACTTTTTATTTGACAAAAAAAATCTAAACGACTTTTCATTCGACAAAAAAAATCCTAAACGACTTTTTATTGGACAAAAAAATCCTAAACGACTTTTTATTGGACAAAAAATCCTAAACGACTTTTCATTCCACAAAAAAAATCCTAAACGACTTTTTATTCGACAAAAAAATCCTGAACTACTTTTATTTAACAAAAAATCCAAAAGGACTTTTTATTCGACAAAAAAATCCTAAACGATTTTTTATTCAATAAAAAAAAATCTAAACGATTTTTATCGACAAAAAAAATAATTATATCACCGGTTGGAAGACTAATTGACCTAAGCGACATTTTTTTTTGACAAAATTTAACTAGTTTAAAAAAACATAGAAAAAAGTGCTGATTTTAAATATGTGTGAAATTTAGTGTCGCAAAAAATATCGCTTAAGTAAATTAGACTTTCAATCCTCGATTATGTATTAGGACAGAACTCTTAAAAACGAGTTTATTAAATTTAATAATTTAAATTTAATGCAATCTATTTGTAACGAATTTCATTTTGCTAAAAAAAATCTTGAAAATAAATATCGCTACATGCAAACACCTCCAAAAAAAGTAAAATACTCAAAAAAAAATTATCTCTAAGAATAGCCGCGAATTATATTTTTTTACACACTTTATTATCCAATAAGTTTGTTAGAATTTGTTTTAAATATAAAAAACCAGTGCCCATACAAAAAGCGGACATTTCCTTTACCAAAAAAAATTTTTATCAACTTAAGTATTTGTACACTGACATGTCCGCGACCTTGCTGACGCGCACGTTGCGGCGCTCCATGCGCGCGCGCAGCATGGCGAGCTGGCGCCGCGCCGACTCGATCTGCTGCGACAGCGGCGCCGGCCCCCGCGCGGGGCTGCCGGCCGGCTGCGAGGGCTCGCCTGCCACACGGTAGCAATATTAAACGGTCAGTTGGACTCATCAAACCCCTCTCAAAAACCATTGAAACATACAAGACAGGTTCTACAAATATACAAAGAAGATTACCATTCTCCTTGATGGCTACTTCTGCGTTCTTCTTCTGTATCTCCTCCTCGCTCTCTTGTGGGTTCGTTATTGTTACTATCGGGTTGTTCTGTTAACAAATATTGTAAGTTTTTATTTTAATTATAGACTGAAACTAGATACTTATAGAGAACTACATATTGTTTGTAGCTACGGTTAATATACAAGGTCATTTTGATATTGGATTACTAAATAAAACCACATACTTATTTGAAAATAACACTACAATAAGTTACTTGAAATGTAGAGGTAAAATAAAAAAGTTTCGAACAAAATAATTATTAATAAAAAGTAATATAATTTTACACTCTAATGTCACTACTACTAATCTAAGAGAATTCGTCGAAGCGACATCACACTTTCAGTCAGAAATACACTGACGCACGCCATATTAGCATTAAACTACAAAATGATAAAAAAAATCTGAAAATAAAAGCGGCTTTTTCGTTATTCAAGAATATTTTTTAGCACAATGTTACCAGAAGTTAAGACGAGTATGTGGTTTCATTTAGTAACGCAATTTCAAAATGACGCTGTATATTTTTTGAAAGAATGTTTGAATTACAAAAATACAAATTATTTATCCACAATAATTACAATAGGACAGAATAAATATTGTAGGAATCAAAGTAAAAAGGTTTCACATCCAACAAAACGTTTTCTCCCATGAATAAAAGCCAATCTGAGCATTTTCACTGGAATAGACAAATCATCCAAGACTTTGTCTATTTTCGTGACAAATTACGAACCATCTTGCACTTTGTAATTCTTCAAACAAACATACAAACACCTTCACATACTTTCATATTTATAATATGGTAGATAGTAGAATAGTAGTTTGGTAGAAAAGTAGTATAGTAGAATAGTAGTATGGAGGAATAGTCGTTTGGTAGAATAGTAGTATGGTAGAATAGTAATATAGTAGAATAGTACAAAAGTAGAATAGTAAATAACCACCTTTAAATTATGCTGCTGTATCAACTCCTGGCATTGCTTCTTCCGTTTCTCTTTTAACGCGTTTATGCGCGACAACTTCCGAGGGTCCAGTTCTGTTGTGTTCACGCACCCGGGCTGGAAATAATGAATAGAAGGAACAATGTATTGGATATTTCCCAACAGTTTCAGTGGTATACATAAACATATTTTATTAGAACAATTTTTGTGTTAAGAGAATAGGGTTCGACGACATTTATAATGTAAATATGTTTGTGTCGTAGTATGAACTGGGTATAAGACTGTCAATATTTTCCTATTAAAGGAATTGTTATTTAATAATTAGATAAAAATTGCATAATCTGACTTTAGGGGGTGAAGATGGGGAATGGTTGAGTTCAAAATTCAGTTGTGATAATGAAGGAAGTAAAAGCAATCATTTATAACAGTTGATTGGAGAGAAAAGTGTAGGTGGAAAGTTGCAATTTTCAAAAAAATCTTCAAAAATTGCGTTCACTTGAACGGCCCCTTACAGGAGTTGTAGTGGTGGGGATGAAAGCCTATCTTCACTTACCATAGGTCGGTGTACGTCCCAAAACGCTCTCTCCTGACTGTCGAGCACTTTCCTTTCCAATTTATCGCGTTTTTGTCCACCTGCAAAAATAAAACTCATTTATTCATTCATTAAATTTAATGTTCAATATAAAATGTCTGTAATGATATAAGCGTATTTTCATAACGCAATGTCAAAATGGGTCATTTTGTCTAAGCCCTAAGGTCTAATATTCCTTGACTATTACCTTGCTCTGAGCTTCCGCCTGCATGAATATGAACTCCCACTTCCTGCTGAACATCTTCTGTAGTCTCGCGAGGGATTCCGCCTCGTAATCCGCCAGCTCTAAACGAGCTTTGTTCTGCATCGTGCGCTTGCACAGGTACACCGCTGGAATAGAGTAGTTTATACAGGGTGATCTTTATACGAGCAAAGTGACCACTCTGTATCTGATGGTAACAGAGGCCCAATAGTGTCGACTGGCGAGAGATGATCATTATTATTATTATATACAGGCATGCAGTTGAAACAGATAATGCCCGTATCTCGCTATTACTACAGGTTTTCATTTGCAGCCAAGTATTTTTCCAGTCGGTTCTTAAACTGATTTATGTTTCCAGCTGTAACCACATGTTCTGGGAGTTTATTCCACTCTCTGACCACTCTATTATTTAAGAAGTGCTTGTGTGGATTACTGTTTGAGAAGCTGGTATGCAACTTTAAAGATTACCCTTCAGTCAACACAATTATGCCTGTTGGAACTGGATATATACAGGCTGATCCCGGAACGCGACACGTGGGCCACTATGGGTTTAACACCTTGTGTGCGGTCGCTATCCGGGCGGATATAAAATAACCTACCACAAGTTTTTATTCAAGCCATTATCTATATATATAAAAATGAATCCCTATTTCCCTTGGTCACGCCATCACGCGTGAGGCTGGACCGATTACACTATTCTTTTTGTTGTGTTTGTTATTGTCAGGAGAAGATTCTTATGAAAGAAAAAATTCAAAAAAATGCGCGGATAATTAGAAAATTTAAGAAAAGTTAACGTAAATATGAATTTTATATAACTGTCAATTGTTTGAAATAACTGTCAGCGATTGACAAAATGCGCGCTGCAAATTCATGTTAAGACGGGACATCAGTCGGGTAGCTAGTTCAAAATAAAAATAAATAATAATATTTATGTTCCCAAGTTATGAGTACATAATTCTTTTTAACGGTAATTGCCACTAAGCTATACCTGTATAGTTAATATTGAATGAATAAATAAATATTTTAAATAACAGATAATACTCACCGTAGTCAGTATTTTCCGGCTCCCATTGGTTGGATGGCCAAAAATATGGCGTTTGGAACCTGGAATTCGAGTAAATCATTTATGATTATGTTTACGCGAATGTTAGACAAAGAATAAAATAATAATAAAGAACTGATTTTAAATATGTATGAAATTTAGTGTCGCTTAAAACATGTCGCTTAAGGCGATACCTCAAGGTCCATTTTCATACATTTTGTTTCACCTTTAATCTGGGTAACTAAACAAGTATTGGCAAGTAAAGAATTTAAATTATTTGACCTTGAGGTATCGCCTTAAGACAATTAGATTTTCACCTGTGAATAATATATATATATGTGTATGTGTGTGTACATGCGCGTGTATATGAATGACTAAGTAACATTTGCACGTCAAAAATGACAAATTGTGTGACACTTTCTACTGATTTATAATATCTTTATGTAACCACAATTACGCAAATAAATTTTGATTTCATTTCAAAAGACCGCGATCACATCAGAATACTATTTACTTAAATAGTATAATTTCGCTTGTTGAAACCTAAATCTAGTTTTATATTCAGTCTTATATTTAGAATATACTGCACTTATTAACTGGTATGTAATAATATGTTCATGCTGTGACAGCCTGTAATTAAAACAGCACTGCGGCAATTACTTACTGTAATGTTACAAATAGTTATGTATGGTGTATGTTTTGTTGGTTTTCCTAATAAATAAATAATATCAGCTTTGTATTATATACTGTCCCACTGCTGGGTCTCCTCTACTGAGAGGGATTAGGCCTTAGTCCACCACGCTGTAGTGCGGGTAGACTTCACACATTCAAAATTCCTATAGAGAATTTCTCAGGTATGCAAGTTTCCTCACGATGTTTTGCTTCACCGTTAAAGCAAGCGATAATTCACAAATACACACATAATTTAGAAAAGTCATGCGTGTTTGGGTTTTGAACCGGACATTCGTCTCGGCAGTCCGTTCCACACACAACTAGGCTATCGCCGCTAGTTACTTAGGCAGCTAGTTATGTGACTGTACTTACCTATAATAAGTGTTGTCATTCTTGACAGTGAGACAGTGGTCATCGATGGGGAAGAGGTATCCGTGGGCCGCGAGCAGGTGTGCCAGGTGGAGTGCCTCCCATGACTCCTCCAGCTGCAGGTGCCGCGACAGCCACGACACCAGCTCCGACCCTGTGAACACCTGCCAACACCAAGATGTTTAGGGCACCAAACAAAAGTGCAGGAAGATCAGTATCTTTTTTCTTTTATAGGTAGGGACTAAGATGTTTTTATTACACAGATGCGTTGTCCGAGCTCAATACTGGCAAGACGAAAGCAAGGTATTAGTGTATGTGAGAAATAATCAAAAAATACATAAACAAGATAGTTTAATCAAAAAGCAATCGGAAAATAGTAGTTTCAGTTCATAAAGTTATAAATAAAATTTTTAAATTCAATTCAGAGTTTTGACTTTATTTTATCTGTTTTACAAATATGCGAAACGAGTGCCGCCATGACATGACGTCATCAAGTCAGTAAACTACTCAGTGTCAATACGCGTTCAATATTTCTAATTTATCAAAATAGACAAATTTGTTGGACAATAAATTTGGATCTCTTCTCGCGAGCTGTAACCAAGTTTTCCTCATACATATATCAGTTGGCACTTGAATCCACAATTCTTCGGCGTTTTCACACAAATATTCTTACTTTCAGGAACACACACCAATGATAAGGATAGTCGCTTATAAAATAAACGTCGAAACATCGGTCCGAAACGAAAAAACGACGAACTTCGCATTTAACTCCAAATTACTTCGGATCCGTCACCGTTCTGTAGCTTACCTTAGGCAGCATCAATTCCACGTTTATTTTTTAAGCGAAAGCATTTGAACTTTGTCCTCGCAGATAGTTTTAAAAAGGGATGACGAAACCCTATAAGTTATTACAAATTCCATGTCTGAAATATTGCGATGAACAGATCGGATCCGTAACACTTCGTGGTAACAAAACGTACAATCTGCCAACCGAAACTACGGATTTCGTTTTCCGAAGTAAAGCCTCAGATTGTACCGCCATAAGCTCTCAGTATTAAGACCAAGCTCACAAGCAATGCCTCAGAGAAGTTTGATAATACTTACTGACGGTATCTTGCTCATGAAACTCTTCACAGTTCTGACCTGCACTCCGGTCACCTCGTCTTGCATTTTTTCTATCAAGGCTTCCATCTGCAAATTATATATTAATATCAGCCTTGTATTATATACTGCACGGGGCTCTAATACTGAGAGGGATTAGGCTTTAGTCCACCACGCTGTAGTGCGGGTAGATTTCACACATTCAAAATTCCTCTAGAGAACTTCTCAGGTATGCAGGTTTCCTCACGATGTTTTCCTTCACCGTTAAAGCAAGCGATAATTCACAAAGAATACACACATCATTTTTAGAAAAGTCAGAGGTGTGTTTGGGTTTTGGACCTGGCGGACATTCTCGGCAGTCCGTTTCACTCCCAACTAAACTATCACCGCTTTTGAAGAATTAATAGCGTTTTAATTATTATTTTCATGGTATGTTACATATCTATTATTAATTTTTACACAAATTTCAAATTTTAAATAAATTTCATTTGACAGTTATAGTATTAAACAGCTAATGTAGATAGCTCTAATTTTAGCACCATTAAGCAGTATCAAATGGGATTTGTATTTGATCGGTTGATACATTACATTGACGAGTTGAATTTACCCAGTTATTACAGACCCTTAGCATATTAAGGATTTTTGTTGCTTTTAAGGTTTCAGCGGCAAAAACAGCGGCGATAGCCTAGTGGAAGTGTGGAACGGACTGCCGAGACGAATGTCCGCAGGTTCAAAACCCAAACACACCTCTGACTTTTCTATAGTTATGTGTATTTGTGAATTATCGCTTGCTTTAACGGTGAAGGAAAACATCGTGAGGAAACCTGCATACCTGAGTTCTCTATAGGAATTTTCGAGGGTGTGTGAAGTCTGCCCGCACTACAGCGTGGTGGACTGAGGCCTAATCCCTCTCAGTAATAGAAGAGGCCCGTGCAGCAGTGGGACAGTGTATAACACAGGGCTGATATTATTATTATTAGGGTTTCTGCTTACCTTCTTATATATGAGGTAGTTAGGCGAGTCTTCTGGCGAGGGTATGGTTGCTATCAGCGCCTGAACGTTAGGCGGAAGGTTCGATATCACGTTCTCCTTCTTCTCCTTCTCTTTCTCTTTCTCCTTCTCTTCTTTCGAGCATTTCGAACTGTCTCTGCGAATAAAGAATGTTCTATTATTTTGTATACATTTATAGGTGCAGTGAGGATTAGGTGTAAACATTGCAATGTCCATCTTTCCAACGCTGTATAGTTTTCCCCTTATTCGTAGACGTATTTATCTAAGGACGGAGCATTGTGATAACAAGTCTGTTTATCAGTGCTGACGGCATGGCAGCCTTCGCAGTGCGTAGACATAGGGCCGTTGTGATTGGCTAATATTGAGATACAACTTGAATTTAGTTGGCTGTCAGATAAACAAAGCTGAGAAACAGACTTGTTATCACAATGCTCCGTCCTTAGATAAATAACGTTTATGAATACGGAGTCATTATAAAATGAAAAAATGAATTAATCTCTCTTAGCCGAATTTCGGCGACGGCGGCCAATCTCAACGGAGATTAGCAGGAGATATTATAGTACACGAGTGTGTGCAATACACAAGCACTCTGTTTCTCATAGTCCGGTGAGACATGACCGGAGAGAGATCAGGACCAACGGCTTTACGTGCCGAAGCACAGGATGTCACACCAACTTCGTGACTCCGAGCTGCGACTGAGTCAGGACCAACGGCTTTACGTGCCGAAGCACAGGATGTCACACCAACTTCCTGACTCCGAGCTGCGACTGAGTAATTGTTAAGATGGAAAACCCAGTCACAATTATTTTGTCCCGACACAAGATTCTGAACCCAGGACCTCAGCGCAGTAGTCGTACTCGTTCTGTGTATAATTACAACTACGCCAACGAGGCAGTCAATATATTACTAATGATAGATAAAGGCCTAATGTTATATGCAAATATAAAGGGTCATTTTGACATTGCGTTACTAAATGAAACCACATACTCGTCTTCACCTTTGCTGCTATTGTGCCAAAAATTATTCATTAATCTATATACATATATATAAAAGAAAGTGGTGTTAGTTACAATATTTATAACTCAAGAACGGATGAACCAGGAGACGGACATAGGATACTTTTTATCCCGTTCCCACGGGAACGGGACGTGACATAAGACGTGGTATAAGAAAGCAAAATTTGGTATGGAGATAGGATAAGACCCTGGGAAGGTTATAGGCTACTATCCCGGGAAAATATATATTGAGACTTTTATCCCGGAAAACTCCTTTACGCGGGCGAAGCCGCGAGAAAAAGCTAGTAACTAATATTGTCACGAAAAAGCCTAGTTTTAGTTTTCCGTTTTTTGATAATTTTATAGTTTAATGCGAATATTGCGTGTCCGTGAGTGTATTTCTGACTGAAAGTATGATGTTGCTGCAACGAATTATCTTACAGTAGTAGTAGTGACTTTAGGGCGCGTAAAATTATAATTACTTTTTATACTTATATTTATCTTGTTCGAAACTTGACTCTTTTTTATTTTACATCTACGGCTCAACTTATTTTAAAATGTTACTTTCAAGTAGATAAGTATGTGGGTTCATTTAGTAACGCAATGTCAGAATGAGCCTGTATATAATGATTTCTTATGTTTACGCGAATGTTAAGACATTTAAATTAAACTATTTTATGGATTTTATCGCGGTTTCAATTTTACTTTTCTCCCGACGTTTCGCAGACTTTACAGCCTTCATGGTCACGGGGGGACTGAGGTGTTCATCCGCAAAGCCAGAGTTACAATATCTACCTACATTTTTAATTATACAACATTTAATTTTTTTAGCTGTTGGCGGTCCGATCTACGCGAAAAAGTAAAATATTAAAACCGCGATAAAATCCGAAAAATAGTTTAATTTAAATTATCCTGTATATGTTTTTTTTTTTTTGTTAGACAATTTATTTTTATAAATACTTAGTTATTGAATATAGTTGTAAGTTATTATGTTATTATAGTTCCACCAGTCGAATTGGCTGTAACCTGTAATGGCTGTGTGTTGATGTAAATAAATAAAAAAAAAATAAAAATTGTTAAGTGCACTGAAGAGCAGTCGACTTATCATTCATTTGATATTAGTATCATAGAACGGGTTCTCTTTCAGTCCATGACCTGCCAGTCAGTAGAGCGAGACTGCATTGATCGACTCGCAGTAAAGGGAGCGTGATGCGCACTGGCCCGTAAGGTACGACATTCGATTACGTGTGGGATTCTTCCATTGTTTTATCACATGGGGTCATCTATTAATCACGTGTTTTAGTAACGTTTTAGCCCCTCCCCTGGTGATACGTGGTGAAGTTTGAGACTACCCCTGTACTAAAATCACGTGTATTTAGTACAATAATAATATCAGCCCTGTATTATATACTTGTCCTCTGCTGAGCACGGGCCTCCTCTACTACTGAGAGGGATTAGGCCTTAGGCCACCACGCTGTAGTGCGGATTGGTAGACTTCACATACCTTCGAAATTCCTATGGAGAACTTCTCAGATGTGCAGGTTTCCTCACGATGTTTTCCTTCACCGTTAAAGCGAACGATAAATTCACAAAGAATACACACATGATTTTAGAAAAGTCAGAGGTGTGTGCCCTTGGGATTTGAACCTGCGGACATTCGTCTTGGCAGTCCGTTCCACACCCAACTAGGCTATCGCCGCTTTTTTTTTTTTATTACAAAGTATATTGAAATTTTTTTTATGTTTTAACCCACCTGGTGATATGTGGTGAAGTTTTAGACTACCCCCTACTAAAATCATGTGTATTTGATACAAAGTATATTGATTTTTAGATAAAATCGCACGATCAACGAAAAATAATAACACGTGAGATTGAGAATCCCCAGAATCCTTTCGAGCCTCACGTGATTAGTTGACCCCATGGTAAAGTTATACCAAAAAGTAGCGATAGGTGTAGAACGGACTGCCGAGACGAATGTGCGCAGGTTCAAAACCCAAACACCTCTAACTTTTTTAAAGTTATGTGTATTTGTGAATTATCAGATTTATTAAATACAAATTATTACTTTGTATACTTTGTATATAGCGGCGATAGCCTAGTAAGCGGCGATAGCCTAGTTGGGTGTGGTACGGACTGCCAAGACGAATGTCCGCAGGTTCAAATCCCAAGGGCACACACCTCTGACTTTTCTAAAATCATGTGTGTATTCTTTGTGAATTTATCGTTCGCTTTAACGGTGAAGGAAAACATCGTGAGGAAACCTGCACATCTGAGAAGTTCTCCATAGGAATTTCGAAGGTATGTGAAGTCTACCAATCCGCACTAGGCCAGCGTGGTGGACTAAGGCCTAATCCCTCTCAGTGGTAGAGGAGGCCCGTGCTCAGCAGTGGGCAAGTATATAATACAGGGCTGATATTATTATTATTATTATACTTTGTATACGTAGAGCCCCTAAGTGATACCAAGCCCCTAAACAGTTGCCTAATTTATCTTAGGGGCCGTTATAACGTAACGCAATTTTTGGTCTTGTAACACGTTACGATGCGTTACAGGCGCGGGAGGGTTCGCACAAAGCGTTATGTAACATTGGATTTTTATTTTAAAACAATATCAAAGGTATTTTAGCGACTTTCCGGTACATTGCGTGACATAATTGTAAATATTAGAAAAAAAATGTCACTTTAGAGTTACGTAACTTTAGGAGGGGTGGGCAGGGGCGTACAGGAAAACGTTACGGCGCGTAACATCAGGAGGGGTCTCAAAAATCTTCAAAAATTGCGTTACGTAATACTTGAACGGCCCCTTAAGACTAATCCGGCTGTTTTTGGACACTCTTCACAGGAAACCAAGGGCGTCACCCATGACCCAGGGGGAGGACAAGTTGATATGGAGAATGAGAAAAGTATGAATTGTAGGTAAAGTCTAGAGCACATGTTCCTCCACCACTCCTCTCCCGCTTTAACAATAACATAGAGCAGAGCGTGAGCGTACGGAATATTAGGAATGGAATTGGTGAATTTTTACATTTGGCAAATTTTTTAGAATCTCTAGGGGGGGGGGGAGACAGAACACCTCCCTGTCCAACCTTGGCGACGCTCTTGCAGGAACTGAATGTAGAAGTGATCAAATAGCTAGCTTACAAGACAAATAAAGCACTGAAGTCTTGAAGAGTTCATTTTATTTTTTTAAATAATTATATATATGTCTTAATATAATTATTAACATTATACTAAAGTAACATATTAAATTGTATTAATTATGATGTATACTAAAATTAAATTTTATTATTTCTTCCTCTGAATTTAATATAACAAAACATATTTCTTGTACCCTAAGTTAAAGCCAAACAATTCAAATGTGTTTATTTTTCATTTGTTTTTAAACTGACGGCATGGCAGCCTTCGCAGTGCGTAGAGTTGGGCCGTTGTGATTGGCTAATATTGAGATACAACTTGAATCTAGTTGGCTGTCAGATAAACAAAGCTGAGAAACAGACTTGTTATCACAGCAATCTGTCCTTAAATAAATAACATTAGAATTAGGGGGTTAGATTTTTCACTTATATAAAATTTTCACTTGTTCTTGAAGAAGTAGATGTCAATATGAAATCTGAAATAATAAATATATTATAAAGCACCATAGTAACAATTAGAGGTCACATCAATACTGGGCAACAATCACACAATATTTAAAATGGAGGATGTAGAGATAAAATAGTTATATAATACAGAAAGCTGATGAGTTTGTTTGGACATGCTTATCTCAGGAACTACTGGATCAATTTTGAATTTATTTGGAGGGTGTAAAGATAAAATTGCTATATTATACATAAATCTGAAGATATTGTTTGGACACGCTAATCTCAGATACTAGTAAACCAATTTTGAATTTATTTCTGTACTAGGCAACTACATTACTTGTCATTGTAGACTATTATATCCTAAGAATATTTATTCTGGAAAAAAAATCCCATAAACTGAGCTTGGTGTTTTTAAAAAATACAATCATTTATTTAACAAAAGTAAACAATAACTTTAATAATATAATGTTTGAGTTTTTTAAAAAAATATATTTTATTTAGAGTATCGTTTATACAGAACATATTGAAATAAAAGTATTTTACAGTATTTTTTATTTTTATATCGTAATTTTCTCCTAATGTTTCAGTCTATCATTTTATGTATAATTGGACTGTCATTTTATTTTTTGATAAATAGACACACTCTTGCCACTATTATAATAATAATAATACATTTATTTGTTGAATACTGTAAAAAGTTGTTACTTGTCATTAATAAGCTATAGCATAGTATTCTGCCGTTTTCAGCGTACAAATATTTTCTTAAAACTTTTCATGAAAGAAATCATTTACAGAATAATAACATTTATCAAGAAGGAACTTAAATAATTTACATTTGAATATATTCAATTTAAGAATTGTGAAATCATAAGGCAATTTATTATAGATATATATTGCCATACGGTATACATTATTGTATTATTTTAGAATGGGTATACCTTATGTATAGCTGAAGATCTGCCTCACCAGCTTTTGAGCAAAATTGTTGTAGTAAAGAGGTGATCCAAGCCTCAGCCTTGACACTATTCATCATTGTGTGCATATTTGCTGGTGGTAGGATATATATCTGCCCAGATAGCAACCATACACAAGGTGTTAAAACCCATAGTGGCCCACGTGTGTCGTGTTACGGGATCAGCCTGTGTATATCCAACAGGCATGATTGAGTCGACTGAGGGGTAATCATCTCTCGTCAGTCAATATTGTATTGGACCTCACTCCACTTACCATCATGTGCACTGGGGTCACTTTGCTGTGCGTATATAAAAAGATATATAAACATAAATAAGACAATGCATATATTATAAGACATACATGTCTACATTAATACAAATATATTTATTCTAGAAAATATATAGCATTAAATCATATTATAGTTGTGAATCTGCTACTCTTTTAGATAAAAGTATTTGAGTTTTTTATCTGAAAATTTGACCTGTTAGTGGATCTCTTGATTTCTGTGAAAATAGTTGATAGCAAGACCCCAACAGCATCCATTCCTATACTTCCACATTGACAGAAGAATTTATGGTGAATCTTTAATTTCTAAATATTAGGTATTAAGTAGAGGAATTATGACACTTGCTTGATTTATTTTACACTACTATTGCCTTATTTATACTGTACAATATATGCTATTGATGGACTTCAAACTTTTGCATCACAATAGGAAAATCAGTAGAATAAATGAAGGTTTAACATTTGTTCGCTGGTTCGACTCACCTGGACGTTCCCTGCTGACACGCCTTCTGTGCCACCTTCTCCGATGAATTCATCGTAACCATTTTCATTTAAAAATATCGCATAAACACAAATAAAATATCACGCTTCTCGAAAACTGTCCATCCTTTACATTATATTTTTATTAGCATTAACTGAACAAGGAATTTTAGTTTTTATGCCTGTGGTGCACTTATGGTTTTTTATATCGCCGCAAATTTTACCGCAGCCGCGACCCTGCATCTATAAACACTTCATTCATCTCAGCACGTTATAAACATTTACGTTAGGGTAATTAATTTTATTTACAACTTATTTACGATACGCTTTAAAAGCTTTCTTGGTCCAATTCACAACAGAAAAAAGCAAATGTTTTTTTTATTGAATGCACTGCCTAGGGAATATCTCTCGAGAATACTTGAATTAAAAAGTTAAATTTAAATTTTTTGTTGTTGTAAAGATTAATTATTATTTAGGAGTATAGTATTAAAAACCAGTCTAAAGAATAATTATAAGATTTTAACACACATTTTGATTAATATTTAATTTTATAAGATGCACTACCAACAGTTTATTTGTTCGAGTCCTACTCAATCATGAGGCGTCGCACTGAACGAAAATAGTCACCAAATAATTGTTTATAGCGATAACCATTTTGTTTTATTTCATAAATGTAAATAATAACATCAGATAGCACACTTTAAACAGGTTTAATAATATCGTACTAAATGTCATGGAGCGATCGCCATTTGTTATTTTTTTCTATTTTTAGATAGAGACGAAATACGACTACGCTCTAAGAGGAAAAGAGACAACAAATAGGACGATTTATAATACGAACAAATACAGAAGTTGAGTTGTTTCGAATAGTTATTTCGACTGGATGTTGTACATAATTAGGTCGAATTGAAATAAAATGGCGCATGTGTCCTAGAGTTTATTGAACGCCTTATATGGGGCTATTTTTAGATCAATGGACTCCCGTATAAAGTATGGTAATGATTCATCATTTTTATACGAAGTCCCATCAGTAAATAAGGATATTTGTTAGTACAATTAAACAATTTTTATTCAAATCTGTGAAATAGTACGATGTGTAATTAAAAGATGGCAGCACTTATTTGTGCAAATAAATATTAATTTTATAAACATGACGTTATTGTGTTATGTCCAGGGGAAGTTTGCCATAAATCTACGTCACGTATGTTCGCATAAAATGCATACAATTTCCGCAACAAATTAGGTGTGTATTAGCAAACTTTACACCGGAAGAAAGACTCCTTCCTCGAATATTAAGTAAAGAGTATGCTAGATTGATGATAAGACTAAGAAAATAGTTCTAATTTAACCACTAGATGTCTCTTTATTTCACTTTATCTTTCAAGGTGAGCGTGGTAATAATAATCGAAAATAGTTCTAGTATTTTACAACAAGATGGCACTGTGCATCATATTGTTAACGTCGTGGCATTGCAGTTGTGTAACTAATTATTGAATTATGACATAGGTTCAGTTCTCGCATACTCAACACAACTAATATCAAAAACAAATTCTAGTTACGAATCAAAAGTTGGATTTAATTATTTTTATTAAGATATTGATATTTATTAATTGAGTAAGGTAAGTTATGAATAATATTTTATTTATTTATTAATTACACTTTATTGTAACCAGAGACAACAATCATGGAACAAGAAAAAAGTACTAATGGCGGTCTTATCGTACAAAGCAATATCCTACAGATAACCATGGGAATAGTATTTATGTAGAGAAGCCTTTCGCATCCGAAAATTTGTCTGTTTGTCTATTTCTGCACAGAGTGTAAGCACCAAGCGCTGTTATGTTTCGCATTGAAGGACAGAGTAACGACCGCAGCGCATTGCTAAGCGGTGATTTGTAACATAGAAATTACAAATACGTAAGAATTTTGCTACTAGTCGTGGCAGTTATGACTTAAAATGCGCTGTTTAATAATTCCATTGCATAAAAAAGAAAATATTTTAAAATGTAATATTATTCTAATTTTAAATATTAAAATCAACATTTCATCAAGAAAGTATTTTCAAACCTACTTAAAAAATTACAATAAAAATATGCACCAAGGAAGCTATAGCATACGGTCAAGAAATTAAATTGTTAGCTGTCAATTCGAAATAAGGAGGGTAGCAACTGTCAAACGTCACCAAATACCTATATAAGAGGTGGGAAATCAGTGTGCCGATTCATTCTGCCGACGGACGTGCGCTCGAGAACATCTCCTAGAAATTCAGTATTTTGTAGGATTTAAGTAAAAAGATATTTATTTAATATAAAATAAAATAAAATTCCATCTCATTCCTAAAATCAGAAGTGGGATTGGACGCTGTTAAAACCGCTCTAAGCCGATTTCTGAATTTTTCGTGATGTCGAGTAAAAGACGAGTTCCACCGCGAGAGCGCGCGTCCCCGTCTAGTTTCAGTAGCTTAGTTGCTACAATAGATACGGTCCTTAACCGCTTAACGACGCTGGAGCAAAACATCAACGCCTCCGTAAATGGCGTGGTCTCACTGCCGGTTTCCGCGACTGTGGCGGACTCGGAACGCACAAGTTCGTCGCAACCACCAGTCGCGCCTACGTTAACACTCGCAATGAGCGAGCCACGCGAAGAAAGTGTGAGCAGCATCCCGAGTGCCAGCGGCAGCTCCGTTGAACCAACATCGGCATCGACTGGCATCACCGAACGTCTCATCGAAGCTATAAGATCTATAAATCCGGTGAGATCCAATCATTATTACGTGTCTGATTTCGATCCAAGCATTCATGACATCGGTGCATGGTGTGACGAAGTGGATCATGCCCGTTCACTAAATCATTGGGACGAAAAAGAATGTCTAGCTCGTGTGGGACTATCCCTCAAGGGCGACGCACGCACATGGTTACGCGAATGGACTAGTAACAATCGTACTTGGTCCAATTTCAAATTGGAACTCAAGTCACTTTGTCCGCAACGCGTTGACATTGCAAACATACTTTTTGATGTTATGTGTAAAGAATCAGATAAGTACTCTACGTATGCAGACTTTGCGCGAAAATCATTATTACGTTTACGTAGTGTGAAGGGATTAAGTGACGAATTATTGTGCGCCATTATTGTACGTGGCATAAAAGACCCACAAATACATGCAGCCACCACTAACGCAAAGTTCACACCAGACAGCATCGTGGAGTTTTTATCAATATACGTGAAACCGAATCGGTCAGGCATGAACAACTTTCTTACAAGCGAAGTGGAGTATCTTGGGAGAACGATAAGTGGAGGTCAGGTTCGGCCGAGCTCACAAATAATAGAGGCTCTTACAAAATCTCCGCTTCCTAAAACCGTAAAGCAAGTGAGACATGTTCAGCCTTTTTTGAATGTAAGTTCTATTCTGTTACATTAGTTACATCTATGCCCAAGAGACATGTGTACTATGTACCAATGTATTATCGAGATACTTTCATTTCGTGTAAGTCCTTGTGTGGCATCGATGGTTTCATTTCGTGTAAGTCCTTGTGTGGCATCGATGGTTTCATGTCGTGTAAGTCCTTGTGTGGCATCGATAGTTTCATTTCGTGTAAGTCCTTGTGTGGCATCGATGGTTTCATTTCGTGTAAGTCCTTGTGTGGCATCGATGGTTTCATTTCGTGTAAGTCCTTGTGTGGCATCGATGGTTTCATTTCGTGTAAGTCCTTGTGTGGCATCGATGGTTTCATTTCGTGTAAGTCCTTGAGTGGCATCGTGTGTTAAAATTGCACATGTAAAAGAGTACCGTGAGGTTAACAATATTTAATTAGTGACCATGTTTATTCTCTAATCCAGGTCATGAAGATTTCACAAATGAAAACGCACAACCAGAGGAAGGACCATCAATTTCAGACAGCATCGGGGACGCTGCTCTGTCAGGAGAGGCCGTGTTAGCTGTCAATTCGAAATAAGGAGGGTAGCAACTGTCAAACGTCACCAAATACCTATATAAGAGGTGGGAAATCAGTGTGCCGATTCATTCTGCCGACGGACGTGCGCTCGAGAACATCTCCTAGAAATTCAGTATTTTGTAGGATTTAAGTAAAAAGATATTTATTTAATATAAAATAAAATAAAATTACATCTCATTCCTAAAAAAATATAATTTGAATATTCATATACACCTTCCATATTTAAAAAAACGTTTTAGATCAAGGAAGCTATTTCATACGGACAATATAGAAATAATAGCAATTCACTTTTATCAAGTAAAGCGGGAACCGTACAGCATTCCACATTCACTTTCAACCTTGACTCGGCGAACAGACCAGTCAGACGTGATTGAACTATATTACTTCATTTACGTCATTATGGAATTTTGGGCTGAGGAATTTGACATATACATCCACAATACTTGTAACTATAAAAATATTTTACTATACATATTACTATGCAAATTGACAAAATGCGTGAAATGATACCTTTAAACATGTACATTTTTGCAGTTTCCAGAGCGCCACATTCCAGGGAGGGTTCCAAAGGCTCTAGAGTGGTAATATAAACACTTGGGAGTTAAAAAAAAAGATCACAGAGAAAAAGGCGCGGGTAAATCTTTTCGGCCGAGACACTTGGATAGCCTCTCGCCATGTTCCTTGGGGCGAAAAAAACACACGCTACGCACTTTACAGGTATAAACATATCATCATAATTTGTACGTTTAAAATCCCGCCATATTTAATCGTTTTGATTTCAGACAGTATACATCGGGACATAGTTCTGAAGACCATTAAAAGATGCTGTATAATAAATAAAAAACTTTAATCACGTAGGTATATAAAAGTACTTAATAATAGAGACTTTCCCGCCCTCACACCCACTACAACTCCTGTAAGGATCAGCAGTGACATTGTATGACACCGAGCGGTGAAGCTCGCCGAGTCTCAGGGAACACTATGTCATTACCCGCAACGAAATTAATCAAATAGAAAGATAGGGAGGAGCTGTTAACTACATAACAATAGTCAAACCACAAAGATTTTTTTTTATTTTGATTTTCCCTTTATTATTGGGAAGGCAAAGGGTTAGCCCATACAGCCTTGTCACCAAATCACAAAGAATTTAAACGATCAACCAGCACGGGCTGCCCGAAGAACGTAGACAACGGGACTAAGGAAAAGTTTCTTACGGCCGATTTCAATAACTTACCAATCAAAACTTTATGTGGCGCCAATGACCTTGACAATCGGGTTCGGGTTGTCCGCTAAATTGCAGGAGGTGTAAGAATTTATTTCAATTCGACAGTAAAAGTTACGCTAATTGTTACTCCTGTTTTTTGTACTTCTAGTGAGTGCGTCCGCCGAAGTGTTTAATTATTCATTAAGTACTAGTATTTATTTGTTTAAAAAAGTTGTATTTGAGTACTTTTTATATTATGAGTGTCACGATTTTAGATATTATTAAATTCGATTTTGCGAAAAGCAATTTATTTAATATTATAAGTATAATGCTTTTAAATTAAAGTTGAATTTACGTAAAGTAATTTGAATTACGTACAGTATAGATTATAATAATGATTAATAACTATGTTCATCTTGGCAAAAACGAAACGCGCCAATGACAATATTAATATTCAACCTTCCGATAGCTAAACTTTACGGATAAGGTATTTTTATCTTAGTATTTAAAAACATAGATAATTACCAGAAGTAAGAATTCAACAGTTTATAATCTATCAGTAAGGTATTGGGACTTAGACTGTATGTTACATAGCTCCAAGTTATGTGATTCCTTTGCCTTTGCCGAGTCAGGAAAAAACGTCGTTAGAAAAAACCTAATTTTAATTTTCACTGCAGTATTATCGATCGGAAATAGGTGCCGTTCTGGAATGTTCGAAGCATTTCTCTAAAATAGGACAAATTGTATACTTCCCTTTAAAAGAAGAAATTGTGCTTTTAAAATCTAGTAAAGTAAAGAAAACATTAAGTTATAATCATTTGCTTAGACATTTTCTACAAGAATAGTAACGTGTTTAATAGGTAACGCCTTTACGAAATACTGTAGGTAGGATATAATTTATATCCGCCCGGATAGCTACCGTACACAAGGTGTTAAAACCCGCCATAGTAGCCCACGCAAGTCACGTTGCAGAATCACACACACACACACAACATCACGCATTTATCCAGTATGCGGAGGCGCAACCAAGGCACCCACTTTTCGCCAAGTGTGTTCCGTCCCATGATGTAATAGGAGCCTATCGCCATAACGGGCACAAATTCCAGACTCCGCGCTGATAGTGAGCAGAAAAACCCAAATATCACTGCCCGACCCAGGATTCGAACCCAGGAGCTCAGAGCGCTGTCGTAGCGCATGCAGTACAACTACGCCACCGAGACAGTCAAGTCAAGTCGTTGCAGAATCAGTCTGTGTATATCCGGTTCCTACATAATTGCGTCGACTGAGGGGTAATCATCTTTCGTCAGTCGACATTCTATTGGACCTCACTTACCATCAGGTGGAGTGAGGACACTTTGCTCTGCACTTTAAAAATAATACCGCTAGAATAAACCACTGAAAACATAATTAAAACAATTCAGGTTTAAATGTCGTTGGCGTCGAAATTGTAATTACTGAAGAAATATGAACGCTACCTCCCTGTAATGTAATTTATTGAGACTACATAGGTTTCTTCTAAAAACAAAACTGTACACTCTGTCTTCTTTTAAGGTTTAACTCGTGTAATTTCCTAATAAAAACTAACTCCGTTTATATACGATAATTTATTATTTTATCAATTATTAATTAAATTATTTGATTCAGTAATAAATAATAAACAATATATAATAATAACACTTTTCGATCTACTTACGTATCTTTTATCTTTGTCTATGCCTTCACCCGCATGAAAAAAGTCCAGGATAGAAAGTAGCCTGTAACCTTCCCAGGGTCTTAAACTATCTCCACACCAAATTTCATAAAAATCCGTTCAGTAGATTATGAGAAAATCGATCACATACAGACAAACAGAAAAGACGACTTTGTTTTAATATGTATAGATAATTATTAAAAATTATCGCTTGCTTTAACGTTGAAGGAAAACATCGTGAGGAACCTGCACATCTGAGAAGTTCTTTATAGGAATTTCAAAGGTGTGTGAAGTCTATCAATCCGCACTACAGCGTGGTTGACTAAGGCCTATTTCCTCTCAGTAGTAGAGGAGGCCCGTGCAGCAGTGGGACTGTATATTAGGGTGGAGCGTCAATTTTTTTAAATTTTTTTCTATGTTGAATAGCACTATAAAGTTGCATATCACACTCAATAATAAAAAAAAATATTAAAAAAAATATTGCAACCTATTTTTAGCCCTCTACCGACGTTTGAAGGTCACGAAAAATCGTCAAATCGAGATATTTTTAAATATATCATATAGCAAGAAGTAACTATTACTTATATTGTTAGGTAACTTATAATATCTAAATCACTATATTTATATCTATAAATAGTCCGTACGTATTGAAAAATTAACAACTAAGCAATAAAAACACAACGTCAATACGAAGGAAATAAACTATAATTGCGGTTACAAGAGAACATATTGCTTTAATAATGGAGCCAGGATCACACTATTTAGAGCATATAACTACGTTGTGTGGTACTGGAAAAGCCATAGCGGATTAAATACACTTGTTTTTACTAAAAATCATATAAATTTAAACAATTCGTTGGCTATTGGATGCGACCGAACTGCTACAAACACTGGTTAGAAAGGTGGAGTGAATTGTTTCGCATTGGCATAAAATAAAATACTTTATTTATCACGTAGGCGAATAAAGTTACACTTATGATACGTCAAAACAATGTATAAGAATAATTATAATTATTATTTCTAAATAACAATTAAAATTAATTATATAACTATGGTCATTTTAAATTAGGGCTAAAATTTGTAATGAATACAAGGTACAAACCGAAGTAACCAGCTCGGCTGGCAGGTAGGTGGAATAAAAGCATAACGCGTCGCGATTCTAACCGGCGAGGACATGAGCCCTAGCCTAGCTAATCTACTAGCCTTTCACTTTATTTAAGTGATGACTACCCGAAGAAGAATGGTAGAAAGAAACTCCGGGCTTATGTTGTCATCAATTGTTCAGTACATCTTTTGTATTTTTTTTCCAAGTCTTTTTTGTAATAAGGCAGTCCACTGCACTGGTTTATTTGTCTACTACATGCGAATGAACTATCCTTTCGGCAATTGTTTATAAAATTAGATGGAGCAACCAGCGGCCCTCAACTCTATGCCGGGCCAATAGGGAAAGGGTTGAAAAACTTTACTGATCATCCTGTCACTGAGTTTTCTTCTATACCGTCAAACGTGCCTGTTTTTCTGAAGGAAACTGAAAATAGTCTGTGTATAGATTAGAAATACCAAATGTGTCAAGCTATAAGTAGCGGCTCATGTTCTCAAGGCTTGTCTTACAGAAATCTAGGAAAAATAGCTCATTGAAGATGTTTAACGACTAACAGAATCTCAAGACAATATGTAGTCATCAAACCCTTCTTCTCAACTAATTAAATTCATGTAACACATTTTAAAAGTTTATGTCCCTGTCTGGTTTTGTATAAAGAAAGAAAGTTCGTTTATACAAGGATGGACCCACATCTACAAATTAATAGAATTTTTCCGATGTTTGAGCGCTGACATTAAAAAGATTATTGATCCTGTTATACAAAGAAGTTCATTTTTATGTTTATTTAACATAAAATTGCGCGCAATAGTGCCATATTTTAAAACAAAAACCATTTTAAAGTACACAAAAAATCTGAATAATTTTACGCAATTTTTCACGATTTTGTTACTTTTGGCTTTCAATTTCATATTGATTTTTCATATTTTTCCCTTAATAACGAATTCAGTTCATTGTATTATTATTATTAGTAGTATTTTATGTTTAAGTTTACGCTAAAATATAAAAGATTACTGATTTTGATGTTATTTTGTACTGATTTAAAAAATATCTTATTTAATGTATTTTTTGAAAGTTTGACCTAAGGTAGAGGGCTAAAAAATATGTCAAAAAAATAAAATAAAAATATATTTACATATAATTTTGCCATATGCAACTTTCCGCAGGTGTTCAAAATCGATTTGATGACTTTTTTTTTTCTCCATACTTTGACGCTCTACCCTACTGTATATAATACAGGGCTGATATCATGATTTATTAAAAACACACGTGACATTTCTAAGTTGTTGAAAGGATATGGAGAGAGTTCGTGAACAAATTAGAATTGCTAATACTTTATTGTTATTTTCACCTTGACAGTGTAAACAATATTATACGCAGACATATCTTATACTATAGTCTGTAGATACGAGTACGAGGTGATTAAAACATTTTTTTTTTTTTATTTATTGTGGCAACAGTCATTTTTAAAAAATTATGTTTTAATAATTAAAAATAATTTTACAACTTACCTACAGTGCTGAAGAGATATTTAAAAAAAATAATAATAAAGTTAAAACTAAACATAAAATATACATTATTTAGCGGTCGCGGGTCGGTTCTACATTTCTTTCATAATGAAAAAATGAATGTACTTAATCATAAATAAGAAATATCATTCAGCTTATAGCTTAAAGCATGATAATGTTTGTTAATTTTCGTTTTAGAGTACCGAGGGATGTGTTAAATAAATCAATGTTAGAAAACTTTCAATATTTTGAATTTATAGTCATTGACGTATATTCTATAGACACGAACGTCCATATAAACTATTTGTTCATAACATATACTTACTTATATTATAATTCTCTCTGATTCAAAATCTGAACTAACATAGCAACCAAAATGTCACTGTTATAAACTATTTATTCACTTGAACAACAAATAATTTTACTTATTTGGCTAATATTTTTATTCAAATCCAGGTTTACACTAACCCCCTTATTCATAGACGTTTTTTATCTAAGGACGAAGTAAAGTTGTGATAACAAGCTTGTTTTTCAGTGCCCAACGGCACTGAGAAACAGACATAGGGCCGTTGTGATTGGCTATCATTATTGTATCTCAATCTTAGCCAATCACAACGGCTCTATGTCTACGCACTGAGAAGACTGCCATGCCGTCAGCACTGAGCAACAGACTTGTTATCACAGCTTTACTCGGTCGTTAGATAAAAAACGTCTATGAATAAGGGGGTTAGACTCGAGTTCTTATATCATGAGCGGCACTTCGTACACAACCACAAGCTGTCAATATTGACCATACTAAAGCCAGTTTAAATGGATTGCAGTACACTTCAGTTCAATACAGTGAATGTTCGGAACACCAAATCTAGTACATACATACTATATATCGATGCTTGGTTGACAGTACATAGGTTCCTTGCATTATGACTATAGTATGTCAAAAGTCAAAGTGTCGACATCTGACATTTAAAGTTCAAATAACTTGCAACATAGACATTTGCGCTATGAAATATCAAACTGTAAATAATGGAAGATTATGTAGCCTTTATGAGATGAGCTAGTCGCTCGTCTAAAACCAAGTTTAGAGTAGTTCTAGCAGTAAAGCCGATCGTCGACCATTCGGTTTGCCTTCAAAAAAAGAGTTCGACAATTATTGTTGAATGAAGCCGAATAGTCACCACCTTAACTTATAATATTACATTATATTCTTATGTATATATGTATATGTTTATGTAATTATAATATGTATTTTATGTATTTTTATAGTTACAATGTTACTTATATTGTATTTATAGTTATTATAGATATTTTATATATTTATCTTCTATCTCAATGCCATAGTACCGTGATGCACCTACCATGATCATCTCTGCACCACCCTAAGGTTGACTGGTAGAGAATGCCTATGGCATTAAGTTCGCCTGTATACATTAGTATATTAAATGCAATAAAAAAAAATAAAGTGGCCCTTTGCACCTGACGGTAAGAGTGCGGTTCAATAGCATGTCGACTGATTGATTATCCCTCAACAGTCGACACAATTATGCCGGCCTATTCGCCTGTTGGATCGGTGAAGGTTGTAGAGTGTTCCGACTATTCTTTCTCAAAAGAACTGCATAATTATTATATTACGCTGGCCTGTTACGGGATATACACAGGCTGATCCCGGAACACGTGGGCCACTATGGGTTTTAACACCTTGTTTACGGTCACTATCCGGACGGATATAAAATTTATTTATTAAAATTTATCACTAGGAAAAGATTATATTACTTACTAGCGACCCGCCCCGGCTTCGCACGGGTGCAATGCTGACTATTTAATGGATGTTATTATTATACATATAAATCTTCCTCTTGAATCACTCTATCTATAAAAAAAAAACGCATCAAAATCCGTTGCGTAGTTTTAAAGATTTAAGCACACATAGGGACAGAGAAAGCGACTTTGTTTTATACTATGTAGTGATGTGTGCAAAGTTTAATTATTTAGATTGCAGTTTCATTTGGAGTCTGTTATTTTTTTATTGTAAAAACTTTACTAAGGGAACGCGGGTCATTCACTTTCGAAATACGAGGTCGTCACCCGACCCTTTGCAGGTAACTGTGACGAATACAGATTATGACTGACAAAGAAAACGTGCAGTAACATAACATCACATTAAAGGTAGGCAGATGTAATACTCACATTTCGCTTATTGATGTAGGCGTCCCTGCATTTAACACTGAAGAAAACATGCGAATTGTATACTGGAAACTTCTAGATTAACGACAGCTAGTGCCCGGCGCGGAGTGGGGAAAGAAACGGGAAAATAAAGTCACTCTCTAGGATAGTAGGAGGGCTATAGAAAGGGAAATGATCGCGAGCCTTTTTAGGCCGCAATATATTATATCAACTACGAGGAATATACACTTACAGTCTTATAAAAGATGCGCAAAGCTATGCTTAGTTAAAACACAAATTTACTCGATCAGCTGTAAGTTAAGCCGCCATCTTGCCTCTTAGAGGTTTAAACTAGGAACCGGTGATGTTTTTGACAGCTATTTAAGCAATTCTTAACCTCTGCAGAAAACATCATTAAGATTCAGACCCAAGAGCTCAGCATAACTAAGGCGCCGAGGCAAACTAGATATACGTCATTGTTCTCAAATATACAGACATAATGTGTTTATTCCGTGTTTTGTATATGTGCTGATAGCCTAGTTGGTTATGGAACGGACTGCCGAGACGAATGTCCGCAAGTTCAAAACCCGCGCATCTCTGAATTTTATAAAGTTATATGTGTATTTGTGAATTATTGCTTGCTAAGTGAAAGAAAACATCGTGAGGAAACCTGCATACCTAAGAAGCTCTCTATAACAATTTTGAGAGTATGTGAAGCACTGTAGCGTGGTGGACTAACGCCCAATCCCTCTCAATAGTAGACGTGCCCAGCAATAGGACAGTATATAATACATAGCTGATATTGTCTACCATTCCTTCTATTTAACGTGGTCGTCCGTACATATTAATGAACGACCTCCATTAAGAGAGGGCGGAATTATATTTGAAGGTTGACAACATTTCACTTATTCAATTTGAATGTCTTTGTCTAGTCTACTGTTGAGATTTCCTGACGGCCTAAACATACATTCCTATAATAATATCAGCCCTGTATTATATACTGTCCCACTGCACGGGCCTCCTCTACTGAGAGGGATTAGGCCTTAGTCCACCACGTTGTAGTGCGGGCGGACTTCACACACTCTCAAAATTGGTGGATAATTTCTCAGGTACAAAGGTTTCTTATGGTTCCTTCACCGTTAAAGCAAGCGATAATTCACCACTCATAACTTTAGAAAAGTCAGAGATGTGTTTAAGTTTTGGACCTGCGGACATTCGTCTCGGCAGTCCGTCCTACAACCAACTAGGCTATCGCCGATTCCTTCACATACAATCCCGTATTTTATCTCCTAAAGGCCTTAGTCTTCCCAACTTTCCTCCAAACTCCTGCAGCTGCTAAGCCGAGTGATTCCAGTATCCCATTCATAAGCTTCTTCTGGTTTTGACTGCGGGAATCCAAAAGAAGACCTTCCAAGGACTGAATATGGAGAAAGACGCTATTTGTATTAAGGTAATTCGTTCCTAAAGTGTTTCACTGCGACTTTCGTTCAAGAGTTTTTATTGCTTTGAATAACGAGACGAGCTTGCTGTTCGCCTGAAAAGCGATACGATCCATAAACAGTAGAAACACCATCCAACACGTAGAATTACAAAGTATTGTTTGGTATTCCACTGCGCTCGTCTGAGACATGAGATGTTATTATTATTGTAGTTACACTGGCTACAATGTCCTTCAAACGGTACACAACAGTGACTACACACTGCTTGACAGAAATAGACATTGCGGTGGTACCCAGACGGACTCACATATGAGACCTACCACCAGTGCCATTGTATGAACGTGACCGGACGTAGAAGACAAAAGATAGTGTAAAAAGATTATATTTTTATCAAATAACGTCTAAGTCCACGGCAATACTGCGATATTCCCCTTAGAGTTTGTAATTTTTATTACTTATTAAAACAAAATAAACAAACATCACGCATTTATCCCCGTGCCCGATATGGCGATAGGCTCGCCCCCTATCATGGGACGGAACACACTTGGCGAAAAGTGGGTGCCCTAGTTGAGCCTCTGCATACCCCTTCGGGGATAAATGCGTGATGTGTATGACAAATAATATTTTTAATTTTGTTCCTATTGCCCCCGGATTATCGGCTTATTTATTGCGAAATAACTAACCAATTGTTTTTTTTTTCTCTGCTCCTTATCATGTATTGTAATCTTTACCTTAAACTGACTTTGAAAAGAGCAACACCAGAGTTTCTTGCCCGTTCTTCTCTGGTGAAAACTGCTTCCGAACTGGTGGTAGAGTTAATATTGACGGAATCTAAATAATGTAAGTATAACATTTTACGGAATCAAAAAAATAAATAAAAATCTTTGACATTAACCTTACCAAAGTTAGCAATAAGCAGTAATACCTATTAATATAATATTATTATCTATATCTAATTACATTATGAAGAGGAAAGATAAGTTTGTGTGTCATCGATGAACTGTAAGCTCAACCGATTCTTATCATTAGAAAGAAACAAACATTTATTCGCACAATATACGGAGACGCAAAAAAACGTAAAAAAAAGTTCGGGCACCGTGCATTCCATGATACTGCCAATTTTTTTTACTTTGAATGACGAGACGAGATTCCCGTTCGCCTGATAGTAAGCGATACGATCCATAAACAGTAGAACAAAAATATATATACTTTTTTTTATAATTTTCCCTGTTTTGGGGGAAGGCAAAGGATTCTAGCCCATGCAGCCTCGTCATTAATAATGCTTTCAATGAGATTCAGTACGATAAGGCCTAAGCCAAGTTTTCATATTATTTCCTTGTTTATGCGTTATTTAAATAAGGCCAAAGCCAAGTCTTCATATTAATAACAAAAATAATAACACAGTTTTATTATCATCATATTTTATTTCAATAGACTAAGATTTTAGCCTGGAAAATCCTCTTACGTAAGCGAAGCCGCGAGCACTTATTCATATATCAATACGTATGTTTTATCGAATATTATTGCAATTGATGAGGCAGGTTATCGTATTTATGAAAGCGAAAGGCATATATATTTGACGTGATCGGTCTGCCATACGCATCGACTGTATTTAATTCATACTACTAAAGCTATGAAGTCTCGATCATACAACTCTGGTTTCCTAGAATAGCGGTAACGTCACATGACAGACGGAATATTTGGAGAGCAAAAGACGACCTTGATAAAGCATTAATAATTTACTTGGAGTGTGAGCTATCATCAGAAGAGGAAAATAGTCGTATGGAGAAAGATGATTTTATCAAAGCTAGTACAGAAGATATAGTTGAGATTTTAGTATGTCGCCGTTTACAAAGCAATCATGAGAGATTCAGAGAATAGTTTCGCCTAATACCAGTATTATTTGATTACGTACTTAATCACATAAAATATAATTTGAGTTACAAACAACAGGCACAAAATTCCAATAAGCTCAGAAAAAAAAACTATGTATACTTGTTAAGTAGATTCCTAAAGTAATACTATATATTTTAATTTATGCTTTATTTCTTCAACATTATTTATTTTTAACAGATAATACATACATACGTTCGCGAATTTAATTATATAGGTATTTTGTCGTTGCTCATTTAGAAGCAATCGTTTAGATGATGACATTAGCGTCATCATCTAAACGACTGCCTGGATGCTCATCTATTGTAATTAAATTAATGCCTTGTGAAGAAGGAGCTACGATTTGTAAATGATCACTAGTAGAGTAGTACTCGTAAGCATCTGGCACTCATGGATATGTACGAAATCTATTAAAATTTCGTCGTCCTCGCTGCTCCAGTTGGAGTTGGAACTCATTTCGTTCGTCGTCCGTTTAAAACAACACAAAAATGGCAATTTTGTTTATATAGACAACGTTCCAGTGACGTCATTGACCGCTGTATTACTGCCGCTTTATGGCGGTACCGCTGTTCTAGGAAACCAGAGCTTTAGCAGTATTATTGAGTTTTTCTCTTCAGTATCCGGCGTCTGGAATTTGTGACAGAGAGAGACTTTCCCGCCCTCACACAAACCACTACAACTCCTGTAAGCCAGGATCAGCAGTGGCACTAATGACACCGTGCGGTAAGACTCGGAGAGTTTAAGGGAAAGCTAATTTGTCTTCATCCCGCAACGAAATTAATCAATTAGAAAGAGAGAATGGGAAATGTTAATTGTCCACTTCCATAGCAAAACGGGAGACAAAATAATTAACTAAGGAGGCGTTTTAACCTCAAGGATAGGGACATTTAAAACTAGGTAAGTTAGTAAAAGCACCACGGATAAAATTAAAAGAGAGGGTCCTGGAATTTGTGATATCGGATTCGGGTGAGAGTCTGCCTTGACAGGTATCACCGCAATGTCTATTTCTGCCAAGTAGCGGTGTGTCACTGATGTGTTCTGGTTTGCAGAACATTGTAGCCAGTGTAACTACTGGATATAATAATAACATGTCATGCCTCAGACGAGCGCACTGGAATACCGAACAATTTGTAATTCAAGGTGTTGTGGTATTTCTACTGTTTATGGATCGTTTCGCTTACCATCAGACGGCATGACGGAGAACGGCAAGCTCGTCTCGTCATTCAAAGCAATCAAAAAAATTAAGTAACTACCTATCTTATTATTGGATTGAATATGGTTGGAAATAGATGCTTGTGGCGCATTTGGTCTTCGGTGTTAAAGGTGTTTCTTATTTCTATGTGTTTATTCTGCGTAAATCGGACTGTCAATAGCTAAAACAATTTAAAATTTTATTTAGTTCTAAAATGTAGGTAGATGTTTGACTTTTTCGACGATGAATAACAGCATCGATCATGAAGTCTGAAAATATGTGGTACCTACTAGCTGACCCGACAGACGTTGTCCCGTCTTAAATATTGAATTTGCAGCGCGCATTCTGTCAATCGCTGACAGTTATTTCAAACAATTGACAGTTATATAAAATTAATAGTTTCGTTAAATTTTCTACTTTTTCGCGCAATTTTTTGATATTTTTTATTTCATAAGAACCTTCTCCTGACAATAATAAACACAACAAAAAAAAAATGAAATCGGTCCAGCCGTTCACGCGTGATGGCGTAACCAAGGGAAATAGGGATTCATTTTTATATATATAATACACACCTCTGAATTTTCTAAAAAAATATGTGTGTATTCTTTGCAAATTATCGCTTGCTTTAACGGTGAAGGAAAACATCGTGATATAACCTGCATACCTAAGAAATACACTATTAAGAATTTTCGAAGGTGTGTGAAGTCTACCAATCCGTACTACAGCGTGGTGAACTAAGGCCTAATCCCTCTCAGTAGTAGAGGAGGCCCAACAGTGGGACAATATATATACAGGGCTGATATTATTTAATGATAACTAGATTTTACATAAATTTCGAAAGGAATTAAGTCTGAACCCCTTGCTATTGTAATACACAGCTGCTATTATAATGCCATTTATGCTGTTGAAAATTTGCAATTCCACTTATCTCTAACCTTGATAAGTATTTTCCGCATTAAATCATAATATCTGATTTATGTTTTAATCTGATTTATTTTTATACATTATCTACATATTAATGGGTTGAAAAGTAATGTTATGCTCTTTTTTAAACACATTGCGTGGACTGCAGAGTGAAGTTTGGTATGACTCAAGTTCATATAAAGGATTGCAGAATAATAAAATGTATGTATGTTTTTTATTGCTTTGATGACGAGACGAGCTTGCCGTTCGCCTGAAGGTAAGCGATACGATCCATAAACAATAGAAACACCAACACCTTGAATTGGTATTCCACTGCGCTCGTCTGAGACATGAGATGTTAATTATGTCCAGTAGTTACACTGGCTACAATGTCCTTCAAACCTACAGCAGTGACTACACACTGCTTAGCAGAAATAGACAGTGTAGTGGTACCTACCCAAGCGGCCTCCCACATATGAGAAACCTACCACCAGTGTGTGTTATAAATATATTAATTCAAGGGTCGAATTTTAACTAGTATTATTATTTGAAATATAATGAATTTGAAGCAATTACAGTTAATTGTTATCGACTATAACAGGATGTGGAATGTAAAGATACGCGTAGTTCTGTTTATTTGAATGTGAATTATAAAACTAAAGTTTATTTCTTTTAAACAATAGATTTTTCAGGATCATTTATTTGACAACGCCTCCCTCGGTGGCGTGGTTATACTGCATGCGCGGTACGACAGTGCTCTGAGGTTCTGGGTTCGAATCCCGGGTCAGGCAAAGTGATATTTGGGTTTTTCTGCTCAGCATTAGCCCGGAGTCTGGAATTTGTCCTCGATATGGCGATAGACTCGCATATCACATCATGGGACGGAACACACTTGGCGAACAGTGGGTGCCCTGGTTGCACCTCTGCATATCCCTTCGGACAAGCGACGATAGCCTAGTTGGGTGTGGAACGAACTGCCGAGACGAATGTCCGCAGGTTCAAATCCCAAGGGCACACACCTCTGACTTTTCTAAAAAATCATGTGTGTATTCTTTGTGAATTTATCGTTCGCTTTAACGGTGAAGGAAAACATCGTGAGGAAACCTGCACATTTGAGAAGTTCTCTATAGGAATTTCGAAGGTGTGTGAAGTCTACCAATCCGCACTAGGCCAGCGTGGTGGACTAAGGCCTAATCCCTCTCAGTGGTAGAGGAGGCCCGTGCTCAGCAGTGGGCAAGTATATAATACAGGGCTGATATTATTATTATTATTATTATTATATCCCTTCGGGAATAAATGCATGATATTGTGTGTGTTGTGTGTTGTATGTTTATTTAATTCTTAACTTGCACAACGCGACATTTCGATGACTGTAGCCTTCAAGTTCACGGACTGTATTTGGAGAGAGATTGATCTTTGACATGACACCTCCATAACTAAATGTAAGTATAATTTCAAAGATTTGTTGTCTGCCCACATTACAGCGTGGTGGACTAAGCTAAACCCGTTTAATACTCGCTCGAGGCAATTCTTGTGCGCTGAGTCTCCACACCGAACGCACGAGGGACATTTGTCGCGGCCCTAGGCAGAAGGGCGTCGCCAAAAGGGGACAGGGAGAGGAATCTGACCCCCCCCCCCCCCCCTAGAGATTCTATAAAAGTTGCCAAATGTAAAGCAACCATAGTACTAAGTCTGACTCAATTAAATTTCTTGATCGATCATTCCCGTACGTCGAAATTCGAATGAATTCACCAATTTCATTCCTAATATCCCGTACGCTCACGCTCTGATCTATGTGGGAGAGGACTGGTGGAGGAACACGTGCTCTCGACTTTACCTACAATAGGGGACCGGCCTATGTTTGACTTTGTTCATTATTCTATATGTAATGGTTAATAATACGAAAAGGACCCACTCCTGCGAAAACTGCATATAAATTGGTTAAAAAATTGGCTAGTAATTCATATTTCAAATATTGTAACGTGCTGAAGTGGGCGCGTTGTGGGGATATCGCTTCATCTCTTTCTTTCGCACGCGTCGTAATTCCCGATGACGTCAAATGTGGGTATTTCATCTTTTTTCTGTTTTTTGTTAATTATCCCTTCCACCGATATTCAAAGACTTATAACTTATTGATTTTTTACCGGATTTTAATAATTCCTTTTCTGTTATAATTTATATACTTAACGTAAATATTTGATAATAGTAAAGAACAAAATGAGTCCGGTACCCTATTCATACTTTTCTCATTCTCCATATCAACTTGCCCCCTGGGCCATCGGCTGGCGACGCTCTTGCCTAGGCACACAGTCCAGTGTGTATACCTCATGGTTGTAATACATTGAGGCCGATGATTGCTCGTGAACATTTCCTGGCCTTCTCCATCCTAGGAAGATTTTTATTCCTTCACCCATACTTTCTTTCCCCAAGTATCCCTTCCCAACTTTCCTCCAGGTCCCTGCATTCGCTAAGCCTAGGATTCCAGTATCTTTCGCAGGTTTCAATCCGATGTTGAGTGCGGAGTCCGTTACTAAAAAACTTTAGGTTTAAGGTAACTACAGTGATAAAGACACAAACAAGGACCTAATTCTCAATACTCTATAACAATATATTTTCATTCCGCTTCATTTTTATTGCTCTTTTATTTTGCATCTTTATATGTATATCGTCGTTGTAGGTGGAGAACTAAATAACTCAAAATTTATAGTTTCGAGATAAACGCGATTAACCGTTTTTTTTTCGTTATTTTTAAGCATTACTAAAAAACTATAAATAATTTTAATGTCGGTATTTTTATATATCTTGGGTATTATTATCTATTATATTATGCATTAACAAAAAAAAACTCAGACCTGAAGAATAAAAATATAAAAAAATAAAAACTTCTTATTTAATTCTGCCACGACAATGTTTTGTAAGTTTGCTGAAATAAACTAAATAACTCGTATAGTTATTTAGATTTGCCACACTAGAAACCATATGGTAAAGTAATTAGAAGGTTAAATAATTACAATTATAGAGTTTATTAAAGTGAATACCATTAGGATTTTCAATGTCTAAATTAAACAAATCAAGTTGTTTAGTTCTTCTACATACTTGATTAATTTTGTTTACAAACAATAGACTCGAGGAAGAATTAAACAACTCATTTTATTTAATTTCTTTACTATTGAACAGATTATAAGTCGCAGTTTATTGATTTTATTATTTACATTTTCTACAACAAAATATATATTATTTGAATATATTTATTTCTCTACTTTTAACATAAAAAAAGCTATAATTTCGAAACGGGATAAGATAATGAAATGCTTGTTAGGCCAAAATATGCGCCATGTTTTGGGCAACACAAAAGTGATGAAAGTCCAAAATGGCCAAAATCCGAGTTGTTTAGTTCTCCACCTACAACGACGCTATAGTATATCTATATATATAAAAATGAATCCCTATTTCCCTTGGTCACGTCAACACGCGTGAACGGCTGGACCGATTTTACAATTTTTTTTGTGTTTGTTATTGTCAGAAGAAGTTTCTTATGAAAGAAAAAATTCAAAAAATTGCGCGCAAAATTAGAAAATTTAAGAAAACTTAACGAAAATATTAATTTTATATGACTGTCAATTGTTTGTAAAAACTGTCAGCGATTGACAGAATGCGCGCTGCAAATTCATAGTTAAGACGGGACAACGTCTGTCGGGTCAACTAGTCTTTAATAAAAAACGATGCATAAAAAAATGAATCAACCTCGGATGGCGAGGCTTAAGACCCAAGCCACCTATTAGGGATTCACAGTGAGGAATCTCCTCACAATGCGCGCCGTGTCCAGCAATATTGCCTTCTGCATCTGGCCTCCGACCCAACGGCCAACTGAGAGCTTTTGAAGATGTTGGTCGAGGCTCTTTGGTATAAACCCATGCGCAGAAACGATAATAGCGACAAAAATTTCTTTTGTTATTAGTTGGATTAAGTCTGTATTTGTTTTCAACATCGCCCTATTTAATAAACACTCGAACAATTTCGAAATGTTATTGTGTTGCAACATTTATCAGATAATAACCACTTTAGGACAAATTAACAAGATGACATTATATCGATAAAGATAAAGATATGGTTTATAGTACTTATAAACAGCACAATCTTAATACCGAATATTCAGCAGGATTTCTGGCATAATTACCGAATTTATGTTAAATTGTATCATAATCTTCCCGTTTTACTACCTCTATCACTAATTCGGAAAGCAGTTTTCACCAGAGAACGAGCAAGAAACTCTGGTGTTGCTCTTTTCAAAATTACTTTAAGGTATAAACATACACATGATACAGAGAAGAAAAAAAGAACAATAAAAACCACCGTATCAGAAGCGGTAGAAAAGTTCATTGACTAGATCAATGACGTTTTACAAATACACGCGTCATAGACTAACAAAATTGCACATAAAAACAGCGCACTATTTACTATAGTCACATACTTGTACAGCCCTCGCAGCTCGCATTCATACGGCCCGAGCGTCGACCGCCGCGCCATAGCCATCTAGTTTATTGGTCTCTGGTCGCCATGACAGTCGAATAAAATGCATTTATTACATAAAAATAAGTTAAATAGTGTATACTTATTACTAACGTATGAAATTAAAAGTTTTTTTCATTCACAGTTGGAGTATAATTTGTTCATCGTCTAAAAACACAGTAATGCATTTTATTCATAAAAATACAAAAAGTTAGTAAGCCGACTAGCGGCGACAGTGGTTGGAGGTTGACTAAGTGAATGTCAGGCAATTACCTTGCTTTCGTCTTGCCAATATTGAGCTCGGACAACGTATCTATGTAATAAAAACATCTTAGGCCTAGATGCCCTGCCTACTCCTTAAAAAAGTGTGCATACTACAATCTTAGATCTGCAATATTAAATGTATTTCCGCGAACTCGTCAGTAATGACCTTGACTCTGTGCGATAAGTTGTTACTTGTTACCTAATTGATAAGTAATATGGAATAATGTAGGTAATGATTTTATAATAAATAAAATATCTTGCTATCATTCCGCTGATTTATATCTCGAATATTATTGTAAAAATTGAATTCAAATTTCGAATGATGGTTCTACAAATCTTTGACCTTAGTAGACCATAGACATATAATGTTAATATGGTTGGGCATTATTTGAAATTAATTACTTAAGTAACTGAAATATAAATATATTATATACGTATTGTATTCATTGTATTTCGATTATTTCCTAAAAATGTATTTTGTTATTGGTATTTCGAATATATAGCTTCAAAATAGATATTTAAAAGTGTTGGTTACAAATTAAAATGATGTGTGCTTTAGGAGATCGGAATCAACAATTTTATTGACATTTTTATTGTGAAATTAATGCCACATTATCCACATTACAAAAAATTTGAAACTTCCAAAGTTAAATAACATATTGTAAAAATATAATTATTTTTTCAATATGTTTTATAAATTTCGAGTAGATAACTTCTAAAAATACGATCAGCGCGCCGTTTTGCTGAAGGGGACACCTTATCAGTTTTAAGTCAAACCATGCCTATCTTCTTAATCATTCTATGCTGGTGGTAAGATATAGCTTACATCCGCCCGGATAGCGACCACCGTACACAAGGTGTTAAAACCCGCCGTAGTGGCCGACATGTGTCGCCTTCCGGGATCAGTCTGTGTATATCCGGTTCCAACATAATTGTGTCGACTGAGAGGTAATCCTCTCTCATCAGTCGACATTCCATTGGTCCCCACTCCATTTACTACCAGGTGCAGTGGCCTCAATACACACCACTCAACTTATAATCAGATGCAGTGGGGTAGCTTTCCCGTGCAGATAGGTAAAAAAATCAAAAATTTTGGTGACGTGATATAAAGTCCCTCTTCCCCCTCTCCTGAGGCAATTCTTGTGCGCTAGGACTCCACACGTGCACGCCCGCACGGGGGGATATGTGTCGCTCTAGACACACTGTTTTAAGTGTGTATCTCATGGTTGCCAATTCACATTGAGGCCTATAAGGGCTCTCGAACAGTTCCTAGCCTTTCCTTATCCTTTCCCCACACGTCGTTCCCAGCTATCCCTTCCCAACTTTCCTCCTGGGCCCTGCAGTCGCTAAGCCGGCGGATTCTAGTATCCCATTCGCTTTTTCCCCGGTTTTGACTGCGGGGTCTGTATTTATAAAAAAATATATATCTATATATGTAAAAATGAATCCCTATTTCCCTTGGTCACGCCATCACGCGTGAACGGCTGGACCGATTTCACTATTTTTTTTTGTTGTGTTTGTATTGTCAGGAGAAGGCTCTTATGAAAGAAAAAAATCCAAAAATTGTGCGGAAACTTAGAAAAATTAAGAAAACTTAACGGCAATATTAATTTTACATAACTGTCAGTGGTTTGAAATAACTGTCAGCGATTGACAGAATGCGCGCTGCAAATTCATAGTTAAGACGGGGCAACGTCTGTTGGATCAGCTAGTATAATATAAAAGTCCGTAGCTTACTTAACCTGTGATATGACAAGTAGAATTTCAGCCAAAAATAAAATCTGTTTTAGGATAAAAAAATATTGTGTTACGAAATTAGCATGATAGGTAACACGAAAGGTGACCTTCAGTATATTTTATAACACATAAAGATATTTTAGTCGTTATAATTTCGTGCCTCAAGGAACCCTTATAGAAAAACTATAGTTCGTCTGTCTGTCCATCAAGATTATTTTCCTCAGAAACGCATAGAGTCAGTCCTAGATTTGTAAATAGGCCGTGCAGGCCGTGGTCTATGGGCGGCAGATATCAGAGGACGCTCACTCGATTTAATTAATCATTCTTTTATTTAACTTTAGTGTCTTATAATACAAACAAATGGAAAATTATAAAGTATTTTAGAAACCTACATACATACTTGGTGCAGCGGAAATAAAGTGGCCTACACTGATAAAAGATATAAATCCGGCAATGCACAGAGCTATCAATTCAAGACACTGTGAGCTCATTCTGCATAGATCGGACCGTCAACAGCTAAAAAAATAAAAGGAAATGTATAATTGTAAAATGTAGGTAGACTTTAAACTTACTGGTAGGTCTCTCCTATGTGAGAGTCCGCCTGGGTAGGTACCACCGCAATGTCTATTTCTGTCAAGCAGTGTGTAGTCACTGTTGTATTCCGGTTTGAAGATTATTGTAGCCAGTGTAACTACTGGACATAATAATTAACATCTCATGTCTCAGACGAGCGCAGTGGAATATCAAATACTTTGTAATTCAAGGTGTTGGTGTTTCTACTGTTTATGGATCGTATCGCTTATCAGGCGAACGGCAAGCTCGTCTCGTCACTAAACCAATATAATCAACACTAAAATAATATTTTCCTTTTTTTTCCAACCTGTGGTCAATTTTTATTCTTTTTTTTTTTATTACCAAAACCATAAATTTCGAGCAAATCCAAACATTACAAGTGTTAATTCAACTCATTTTGAATTCCACTTTCGATTGAAAGGTCGAGCAGCGTCTGCCAAATGTCAAGGCTGTCTTGACCCGTTATTCTCGTTTTGTGTCTGGTTTTAAATGGAATATAGATAATATAGGTAATAACAAAGACATAAAACTATATAGTTAGTTATAGACCGAACATCAGGGCCAGTTTGCTCAAAAAGTAATTAATAATAATATAATAATATCAGCCCTGTATTATATACTTGCCCACTGTTGAGCACGGGCCTCCTCTACTACTGAGAGGGATTAAGCCTTAGTTCACCACGCTGTAGTGCGGGCAGACTACACACATCCTCACAATTCCTATAGAGAATTTCTCAGGTATGCAGGTTTCCTCCCGATGTTTTTCTTCACCGTTAAAGCAAGCGATAATTCACACATAACTTTAGAAAAGTCAAACGTGTGTTTGGGTTTTAAACCTGCGGACGGTCTTCAGTCCATTTCACGCCCAACTAGGATATCGCCACTTACGTCAGTGCTTTTACATATTACCTATTTTAATAAATTGTATAATAGGGTACCGGACTCATTTTTGTTCTTCACTATTATCAAATATTTACGTTATAGAAATTATAACACGGAAAGAATTATTAAAATCCGGTAAAATATCAACTAGTTATAAGTCTATCAATTTCGGTGGAAGGGGTAAGTAACAAGAAACAGAAAAGAGACGAAATAACCACATTTGACGTCATCGGGAATTGCGACGCGTGCGAAAGAAAGAGATGAAGCGATATCCCCACAACGCGCCCACTTCTGCACGTTACAATATTTGAAATATGAATTACTAGCCCATTTTTTAACCAATTTTTATATAGTTTTCGCAGAAGTGCTTCTTTTTTGTATTATTAACCATAACATATAGAATAGTGTACAAAATCAAGCATAGGACGGTCCCCTATTGTAAAATGTAGGTACAATATTGTAACTGACTTTTCGGATAACCACAAAACAATTCGAAACTTCAAGAGAAAATGATAATAAAACCCACAATAAAATACGCAAAACAGTTTTATTTCAACAACTAACATTCGCGTAAACATTGAACCATCATTTATTTACGCTATTCAAGTTGCGTTTAAAACAACTGTTACTACAAAAACATTTGACTGTCTCGGTCGCGTAGTTGTACATGAGTATGACTACCACGCTGAGGTCCTGGGTTCGAATCGGTTTACCTTAAAACTGTAGGAAAATATTTGTGCTAAATTATTACTGGACTCAAATTAATGTACTATGATTGTGAAATAAAGTTATTCCATATCAATTTGCTCTATAATAAATATTCAGTAGCGACTGATTAATATTCTGCAGTGGAGGCTTTAGATGAGTGGCTTTGTGCTCAGACCGAAATCCTTTAAATTAGCTCCCACTCAGGGCCCGTGCCGGCACTGGCAAAGGCCATGCAAAGATCTGTCGCCGGTCAGAAAAAATCGCGGGTCAAAAATAATTGTGACTGGGATTTTCATTTTAAAAATTACTCAGTCACAGCTCGGAGTTAAACCGTGCCTCGAAAAGCACGTATAGCCGTTGGTCCTGCTGATCTCTCTCCGGTCATGTCGTCTCACCGGAATATAAGAGTGAAGGAACAGAGAGTGCTTGTGTATTGCACACACACCGCCGTCGCCAAAGTATAATAAATAACATATCACTGTTTTATTTGACATCGTGTTACTAAATGAAACCACATACATATCTTCTTAATAAGTTACTCGAAGCGTAGATGTAAAATAAAAAAAAAATGTTAGATATATTGTACTAGCTTTTGCCCGCGGCTCCGCCCGCATTATAAAGTTTTTCGGGCTAAAGTTTCCTGTTATAAAAGTCACGCTATATATTTTCCCGGGAGCCTATGTCCTTCCCAGGGTCTCAAAATGGCTCCATACCAAATTTCATCTTAATACGTTGGGTAGTTTTTGAGTTTAACACGTTCAGGCAGACAGATGCAGCGTGGGACTTTGTTTTATAATACATTTTTGTAGAACTTTTTAAGAGGAACGATCCCGTCATACATGATTGTTGCATAACTTTAACCGTTTACGCAGCGCACGCAACGGAAGCTCTCAAAACTAATTAATTTTCCCCGTTTTTGCAACATGTTTCATTACTGCTCCGCTCCTTTTGGGTATAGCGTGATGATATATAGCGTATAGCACTCGAGGAACAAAGGGCTATCCAACACAAAAAGAATTTTTCAATTCGAATTGGTAGTTCCTGAGATTAGCCATTACTGTTCCGCTCCTTTTGGGTATAGCATGATGATATATAGCGTATAGCACTCGAAGAACAAAGGGCTATCCAACACAAAAATAATTTTTCAATTCAAACCGGTAGGTCCTGAGATTAGCCATTACTGTTCCGCTCCTTTTGGGTATAGCGTGATGATATATAGCCTATAGCAATCCACGAACAAAGGGCTATCCAACACAAAAAGAATTTTTCAATTCGAATTGGTAGTTCCTGAGATTAGCCATTACTGTTCCGCTCCTTTTGGGTATAGCATGATGATATATAGCGTATAGCACTCGAGGAACAAAGGGCTATCCAACACAAAAAGAATTTTTCAATTCGAATTGGTAGTTCCTGAGATTAGCCATTACTGCTCCGCTCCTTTTGGGTATAGCGTGATGATATATAGCGTATAGCACTCGCGAAACAAAGGGCTATCCAACACAAAAATAATTTTTCAATTCGAACCGGTAGTTCCTGAGATTAGTCATTACTGCTCCGCTCCTATTGGGTATAGCGTGATGATATATAGCGTATAGCACTCGAGGAACAAAGGACTATCCAACACAAAAAGATTTTTTCAATTCGAACCGGTAGTTCCTGAGATTAGCCATTACTGCTCCGCTCCTTTTGGGTATAGCGTGATGATATATAGCGTATAGCACTCGCGAAACAAAGGGCTATCCAACACAAAAATAATTTTTCAATTCGAACCGGTAGTTCCTGAGATTAGCCATTACTGCTCCGCTCCTATTGGGTATAGCGTGATGATATATAGCCTATAGCATTCCACGAACAAAGGGCTATCCAACGCAAAAAGAATTTTTCATTTTGACCCGGTAGTTCCTGAGATTAGCGCGTTCAAACAAACAAACAAACAAACTCTTCAGCTTTATATAATAGTATAGATTTCTTTCGCTAGATCTTCTATGTTTATACATTTTATAATAAAATTGCTAACAAGCGAAGTTCCAAGTGTTTTCTAAGTAAAGTCGCTTGCCAGCTCTCCAATGTACGATGCTTGCATACTAAACACGCAGGGCATCGAACTGGCTCGCGATGTCCATAACAGGCTCCTAGAATGCATCAAGATCATTTAAGTAGAATTCACAGACGTCCTTATGCCTTTAGAGACATAGGCAGAGACACGATTAAGTAATCAAAGAGTTCTAAGCATATACATGTACTACGTACTAGATTTGGCGTTCCGAACATTCACTGTGTACAACTGAAATGAACTGCAATCCATTCAAACTGACTAGTATGGTCAATATTTACAGCTTGTGGTTGTATACGGAGTGGCGCTCATGATATAATAACTCGAGTCTAAGTGTAAACCTGGATGAAAATAAAAAATTTAAGTCAAAAAAGTAAAATTATTTGTTGTTCAAGTGAATAAATAGGTTATAACAGTGACGTTTTGGTCGCCATTTTAGTTCAGATTTTGAACAAATAGTTTATATGGACGTCCGTCGTCTTAAGCGACATTATTTTGCGATATTAAGTGTTAAACATACTTAATATCAGCACTGTTTCCGATACTTTTTTAACCTACTTAAAATTTTTCGAAAAAATGTTACTTAAGTTAATTAGCCTTTTAACCGTTGATGTATATATCCTTCGTAACCGAATTTCGGTTACGGCCCATCTCAACGGAGATCAGACAGGAGATATTTTAGTGCACGAGTGTGTGCAGTACACAAGCACTCTGTTACTTCTCATAGTCCGGTGAGACATGATCGGCGAGATCAGACCATCGACTTTACTAGACACGATGGTATCACACCACCAACTCCCTGACTCCGCGATGCGACTGAGTAATTTATAAATGGAAAATCCGAGTCACAATTTTGCTGTAGATTCGAACCCAGGACCGCGGACAACTACGCCACCGAGGCAGTCAAAAAGCCAATAAGGACCAGAGATCATAGACAAATGTGTTTTTACGCAGTAGACAAGAAAGTGAAAGGCATAAGGTCGTGGTGTGTCAATTTGGCTCGTTCAATGTCGCAATGCTTCCTTACAGCTAAAATTACTTTGTACGCGTGCCAATAAATATGAAATTTTCTATTGCCAGGTTGCGGTGGTGTCCAAATCAGTCTTTTTTATACGGCAAAATGAATCACTGCATCTGATGGTAAGAGTGGGGTCCAATAGTGTCGACTGACGGGAGATGACGACAGTCGACACAATTATGCCTCTTGGAAACGGATATACACAGACTGATCCCGGAATGCGACACTTATGGCCACTATGGCGGGTTTTAACACCTTGTACACACACTGGATGCGAATCGCAGAGGATAGAGATCACTGGTCATCTCTGGAGGTTCTTGCAGTCTTACTTTTAAAGCCAAATTACCTGTCAAAACTTAACTTTATGATTTAATTTAAACTATTTCTTTACACAAAACGAATTGCTATTTAAAACAAGTGTTAGTCATACTAATTATACATGTACTTTATATCTTATTGTCAAACATTACTTATAGCAAGAAATAAAAGACTATTCGGAGATATATATCCTACCACCAATATATAGAATATTTAATATATTTATCCCTGAAAGGTCCTTCAAAGCGGCGATAGCCTAGTTGGGTGTGGAACGGACTGCCAAGACGTATGTCCGCAGGTTCCAATCCCAAGGCCACACACCTCTGACTTTTCTAAAAAATCATATGTGTATTCTTTGTGAATTTATCGTTCGCTTTAATGGTGAAGGCAAACATCGTGAGCAAACCTGCACATCTGAGAAGTTCTCTATAGGAATTTCGAAGGTGTGTGAAGTCTACCAATCCGCACTAGGCCAGCGTGGTGGACTAAGGCCTAATCCCTCTCAGTAGTAGAGGAGGCCCGTGCTCAGCAGTGCGACAGTATATAATACAGGGCTGATATTATTATTATTTTATTATATCCCTAAAAGGTCAACAATGCGCGACGCAGACAAATTTGTTATAAAAACAACACCCTGTGTTAATTATTAGGCCGTGTCTAACTTCAACCTTGCGTCAGCTTGCTTTCTATAATTAACTATTGCAAATCAATTACTAAACGCATTGCGAGTATTTTATAATGTAATATACTTACTAAGCTACGGTATCCTAGATGGTAATTTGGTTTGGTTATAAACAGTCAACCTCGGGGATATAAGCGGCAATAGCCTAGTTGGTTGTGGAACGGACTGCCGAGACGAATATCCGCAGGTTCAAAACCCAAACACACCTCTGATTTTATTAAAAGTTATATGTGTGTTCTTTGAAAATTATCGCTTGCTTTACCGGTTGCCAACCTAATGATTCCTTATCCTTCCCCTACACTTCCTTCAATATCCCCAGTCAACTTTCCTCCAAGCCCCTGCAGTCGCTAAGCTAAAGGATTCCAGTATCACATTCGCAGGTTTCCCCGAGGTTAATAATATAATAATAATATCAGCCCTGTAGTATATACTATCCCACTGCTGCACGGGCCTCCTCTACTGAGAGGGATTAGGCCTTAGTCCACCACGCTGTAGTGCGGGCAGACTTCACACACCCTCGAAATTCCTATAGAGAACTTGTCAGATACGCAGGTTTCCTCATGAAGTTTTCCTTCACCGGTAAAGCAAGCGATAATTTTCAGAGAACACACATATAACTTTTAATAAAATCAGAGGTGTGTTTGGGTTTTGAACCTGCGGATATTCGTCTCGGCAGTCCGTTCCACACCTAATTAGGCAATTCGGATGTTTTCGCTAATCATCCTTGGTAGGAATATTCAACCCCCATGAAAGTACTAACACAATTTCTTCAGGGAATAAAAAAATGTTCCCACTGGCAAAATACCCAGTTTATCACAAAGGTATTGACTAGTGATCAGAATATGGAACCTTGGATACGAAAAATTGAAACTGTTTTTACGCAACAAACGTGTTCTGCAATTCTTGAGCAACGTGTTACGCGTAACCGTTTTGATTCTTTACTCTCAGCGAGTGACTGGGTCACTTGTATGTAAACAAATAGTTTTAGAGTTCTGTATTTCAAAAGGAACCCTTATAGAACATTGACGCATATTCTATAGACACGAACGTCTATACTTAGTCTGGCCATAAATACTGTTACACTTAATTATAAAAAAATATTACATTTGAATTTCGAATCTGTCATTTTTATACGATTGTTCATTGTGTTTTCTCATTTTGGCGCCAATACATTGTAAAATATTTTGCGATATTAAAATGGTGTGGGGTGATAAAGAGAACCGAATCGCTGTGATAGCATTACACAAAGTAGGTATGGAGCCAAATGCAATTTTTAAAACTCTCCATACACTTGGTATTAGTAAAATGTTTGTGTACCGGGCTATTAATAGGTACAATGAGACCTCCTCTGTTTGTGACAGAAAAAGATCTGGCCGTCCACGTAGTGTTCGTACGAAAAAGGTGGTCAAAGCAGTAAGGGAAAGAATTCGAAGAAATCCTGTCCGAAAGCAAAAGATTTTATCTCGGGAAATGAAGATAGCACCTAGAACCATGTCGCGTATTTTAAAAGATGACTTAGGACTTGCAGCCTATAAGAGACGCACTGGCCATTTCTTAACTGATAATTTAAAGAAGAATAGGGTGGTAAAATCGAAACAACTACTGAAGCGGTACGCAAAGGGAGGTCACAGAAAAATTTTGTTTACGGATGAGAAAATTTTTACAATTGAGCAACATTTTAACAAACAAAATGACCGTATTTATGCTCAAAGCTCTAAGGAAGCTTCCCAATTAGTCGACAGAGTGCAACGTGGACATTATCCGACTTCAGTGATGGTTTGGTGGGGTGTTAGCTATGAAGGAGTGACTGAGCCATATTTTTGTGAAAAAGGTATCAAAACATCGGCACAAGTGTATCAAGATACCATTCTTGAGAAGGTAGTTAAGCCCCTTAACATCACCATGTTCAATAACCAAGTATGGTCCTTCCAGCAAGACTCGGCGCCGGGTCATAAAGCTCGGTCCACGCAGTCTTGGTTGGAATCGAACGTTTCGGACTTCATCAGAGCTGAAGACTGGCCGTCGTCTAGTCCCGATCTTAATCCGCTGGATTATGATTTGTGGTCAGTTTTAGAGAGTACAGCTTGCTCTAAACGCCATGATAATTTGGAGTCCCTAAAACAATCTATACGATTGGCAGTGAAGAATTTTCCCATGGAAAGAGTGCGTGCTTCTATTGATAACTGGCCTCATCGTTTAAAGGACTGTATTGCAGCCAATGGAGACCACTTCGAATAAGCTTTTTATATTTTTAATTGTTTTATATTTATGTATTAAACTGACACACTGTAAAAGTAATAAATGTTATTTGCAGTTAACAATTTTCTTTTTTCTTTATTACAATATTTATGGCAAGACTAGGTATAAACTATTTTTTCAAAATCTGAACTAAAATGACAACCAAAACGTCACTGTTATAACCTATTTATTCACTTGGAACAACAAATAATTTTACTTATATCATTAATATTTTTTTATTCAAATCCAGGTTTACACTTAGATTCGCGTTTTTGTATTATTAGCGTCACTCCGTACACAACCACAGGCATCAACATTGTCCATACAAAAATCAGTTTGAATGGATTGCAGTTCAATTCAATAGAACACAGTGAATGTTCGGAACGCCAAATCTAGTACGTAGTACATATATCGATGTTATAGAATCAACGCGATCAAACATGACAATTTAACCCGACGAGCGTGTGGCGAGGTATGTCATACCCCCCATGTTATTACTGGCGTATATTTTTTGTGCCTGACTTTCAAACTTATAGTCTCTTTGAGTAGCTGGAGTTACAGGGTTGCGGAAGGTAATAGTGGCGTGATCACAGTGTCGCGGCAACCTGCATTCGAGTTACACGCTTGCAAACTGAGTTCGGGTACGTGATACCCCGCCACATAGCTGGTGTGACAAAAACTAACATTGCTTTTTCTGCTATTTTAACTTATTTTCTTTGTTTAATTGTAGGTTTTAATAGAAAATGGATGTTGAAAATAAAAAAAAACAACTTCGGTCCATGATATACTTAAGATGTACTTACTAGAACAGGGTTTCGCAAACTTTTATTTAGTGCGGACCACTAATGCCACCTTATGCGACTTTTTTTGCGACCAAAGTCGTAATGTTTGGGTTGATGTTGTTCAGTTGGATTCTTAAATCTGTTTTTACTAGCAGTTTACTTCTGTATTTATTTTTTAGATATACAAGAGTGCAAAAGCGTGCACTTTATAGTTTTTCTTTTAATTTTTATTTTACTTGCGGATCCCCTGAGAGGGGCCCACGGGCCCTCAGGGGTCCTATGTTTCGTGAAAATCAGGGCAAAGACACTAAATGGACCGATTTCATCCGTAACTTAGGCTTGGCTTTAGTTTACGAACACCTGAAGATGTGAAATGACAAAAAATATATATTCCGATTTATATACGTCAGAGAATTTCTTCCCAGATCAACGAATCACTTTCATCGACTCAAAATGTTCCTGGTCATTTTAGTAGATGTAGAGATTGCCCCAACAAAAAGAATCATAAGACAAAATACTCATGAACAAGCTGATGAAAGGCTATTTGTGTGGAGCATGCAACGTTTTTTTGCAAAAACTGCACAGATTTTATCTCCAGTTCCTAAGATGTTCCTAAAATTTTTTGTAATTTTTTTTTAGTTTATAAAGAAAATTATTTCATATTCTATCATACGATTAAGTTTTTTTTATCATATTACTGGTTTTACTTTAGTTCCTTTTAGTTTTTAAGAGACTAAAAGTGTTTGTTTGAAATTCAAAGTGACTTATTTCCATCGTGTTAAAAAAATATTTTTTTTAAAATGGCGCGATTGTTTTATTTCCAATGCGTTATGATGGTATTGTCTTATTATACCAAAAAATAATTAGTATAATACTTCTTCAGAAACAAGTTTTATAGCTAATCTTTTAAGGGGTATGTCATACCCCGCCACATACTTCTTGTTACATTTTTTCACCTCACGCTCGCCGGGTTAAGTATGTCACATATTTCGTGATCAAGGTAATCAAAATCTATACTATACTTCCCCGTGACTTAAAATCATGGATATTAACGAGAAGTCTTACAGTCCCCATGCAAGCATTCCTTGGACGTTTCTAGGCAGTTCAAAACTCTTTGATTGCTTTGAATGACGAGACGAACCTGCCGTTCGCCTGATGGTAAGCTATACGATCCATAAACAGTAAAACACCAACAGCTTGAATTACGAAGTATTGTTTGTTATTCCACTGCGCTCGCCATCCTGAGACATGAGGAGTTAAGTCTAATTCTGTCCAGTAGTTACACTGGCTACAATGTCCTTCAAACTGGAACATAACAGTGACAACACACTGTTTGGCAGCAGAAATAGACATTGCGGTGGTACCTACTCAGACGGACTCTCACGTAAGAGAGACCTATCATAAGTAACTACCATGTGACCTTACACGTTACATTGCATTTCGACGACTTATTATCTAATGTATGCGTCTTCCCACACTGATTGTTCGTCTCAATATGATGTAAGTATAATCCATGACGCTTTACAAATAGACGCGTTATAGACTAACAAAAATGCACATAAAAACAGCGCACTATTTACTATAGTCACATACTAGTACAGCCCTAGCAGCTCGCATTGATACGGCCCGAGCGTCGACCGCCGTGGCCATCTAGTTTATTGGTCTCTGATCGCCATGACAGTCGAATAAAATGCATTTATTACTTAGTTAAAAATAAGTAAAATCGTGTATACTTATAACTTACGTATGAAATGAAACGCAGTTGCAGTATAATTTGTTCATCGTCTAAAAACACAGGAAGGCATTTTATTTATAAAAATACAAAAAGCGGTTGGAGGTTGACTACGTGAATGTCGGGCAATTACCTTGCTTTCGTCTTGCCATTATTGAGCTCGGACAACGTATCTATGTAATAATAACACGTTAGAGTATACTGATTTATGTTTACGCGTATTAGACATTGAAATAAAACTATTTTTTGGGTTCATCACGGTTTTATATTATCTTTTTCTCCGTTTCCACCAAAACCTCAAACCCCCATGACCATGAAGGCTGCATTTCGAAACGTCACAATAAAATAATATGAAAAACCGCGATAATATCCGCAAAATAGTTTTATTTTAATTATTATATTTGCGTTATTCATTGCCCTATGCCTGTCCAGGATCCATCTGACTCCCTTAGAGGCATAGATATAATACATGTACTACGTACTAGATTTGGCGTGTACGCTTGCTACGCGCACGCAGCTTGTGGTTGTGTACGGAGTGGCGCTCATGATATAAGAACTCGAGTCTAAGTGTAAACTTGTACTTGAATAAAAAATATTGGTCAAATAAGTACAATTATTTGTTGTTCAAGTGAATAAATAGGTTATAACAGTGACGTTTTGGTTGCCATTTTAGTTCAGATTTTGAACAAGTAGTTTATACGGACGTTCGTGTCTCTAGAATATCAATGCTTAGAGGGATTAATTGTGCTGCCAACATATTTCGCTCGACCTGGTGTTCCACTACGGCAGTCCACAGCCCTATACCGATACTGTTATTAGATCAAAACGCCAAACAGCCTTCTCGTAGTGAACATTCGAACCCATGGCAGTGTGCCTAAACTTATGCTTTTATAGATCAATATTTAGAACAGATTTTAAACCAAATATTAAGTTAAATTGTATCGGCGATAGCGTAGTGGGGGACGTAGTAGAACTAATTGCTAAGGTGGCAGGTACGAAGCTAGCCAATAGGCGTACACGTTAGATATTTCAGAGCATTAAAATAACCATTACTCGCTTTAATAACGAAGGATATCATCCTAAAGAAGCCTGTATACTAATGAATCCCCTATAAGAATTTGTTAAATAAGACTCTGCATTAGACCAGCGTGGCGAACAAAAGCCTAAACTCTCTCAGTAAAGCCCTCAAAGCCTATGCTTGTACGCTCGGTCTCCACATCGAATGCACGCCCGCAAGGTACATTTGTCGCGGCCCTAGCGACGCAGTTCAGTGTGTATACCTCACGGTTGCCAATTCACATTGAAGCTTATAAGGGACCATTCAAGTATCACGTAACGCAATTTGGGGGGAGGGGGGGGGTTCTTGTAAAAAGTTACGATGCGTAACAGGCGCGGGAGGGGGGTTTCCTACAAATCGTTATGTAACATTGTTTTTTTTCTATTTTAAACAATAACAAAGATATTTTAGCGACTTTCAGGTATTTTGCGTAAAATAATTGTGAATATTAGAAAAAAAAATAGATTTAGAGTTACATAACTTTTGGAGGGGGGGCGGGGGGAGTATTGGAATACGTTACGGCGCCTTACATGGGCGGGGGGGGTTCAAAAACCTTCGAAAATTGCTTAACATAATACTTGAACGGCCCCTAAGGCTTGCGAACATATCCTGACCTTTTCCCTTCCCATCCTAAGAGGTTTCTTTATCCTTTCCCCACACTTCCTTCCCAACTATCCCCTTCGAACTATCCTCCAGGGCCTTACAGTCGCTATTGTGAGATTCCAGTATCCCATTTGGAGGTTTCCCACTGTGTTGGCTTTCAATACAAAGGAAAACCCTCTCTGTAGTAGAGGCTAGTACGCAGCAAGATTTTAGTATTAAGTTAAAACCATATTAAAAGACAAAATAACTTTAAAAATAATCATTTATTATAAGGAACATTTATACATAAATTCTTTAAGTACGAAATAATACGCAAAGCAGTTTTAAAGCAAAAAAATGGTCTCTACTCTCTAGGTCTGTCCGTACAAAGTTAAATACCCAAAAGTTGTCATTAGAGACGATTAAATCATTATAATAATAAACCTCTCAAGAATAATGAAAACAAAAAAATATGTTCTTAATTTAAATAATGATGCAACCACACAATCATTCGTTCGTTATGAATGAATGAATCAGCCAGGTACGCGGGAAATTATTTTATAAACATTGAAAAAACGTATTATCTTACTAATATGATACGTTATTTATTGCCAATCATTATTCTTGAGATAAGAATGAAAATCTAAATTAATAACGTGATGCATTGGCCACTGAATGATTTAAAATATTAAACGAGAAATGTATAAGTATTTTCCAGTGCCATTGCATCAAACGTAAATAAAAAAAAAACAAAATACTGCACTATGAAATCGTACATTACGCAGTCTGTGATGCATTTCCCGCCAAATCTTCGCCAATAAATACAGAGGCATTTTTACACCGATGACATTTCTAATATAATTTTACAATTTTCGTATTGTCACATTATTTCATTTTTCCTAAATATATTATTGCATATTTACATAATTTTGGAATTATTTCACAAAAAAACCCGCGCAATCAAATAAAAAATTTCGTTCCAGCATTTTGGGTCATTTTATTTAGCAACTTATAACCTTTTTGCTTTTTTATGGAATAAGTAAACGGGCAATGTATGAAAAAAGATAGCAAGTCATTTTGAATGCGCGGGCTATGTTCCCGTATTTTATACCATGGGATTTTTAATCAATCACACCTCTTTACAACTAAACTACTTCATATTTTATTTAAAATTAGAATTGTATTTACAATTTCGCATTATATAGGCATTTGTAATTCAAATGGTCGTAAAGTTGTTTTTGCCAGGTTTATAAAAAAATATAATTAAAAAAGTAGTCTATCACTAAGCCCAAAGGGCAGTATGATAACATAAGAGCTGCAAGAAAGCTGATATTTATAATAATAAGCCTCACCTACGTAAAAATGCAATTGAAAAATTATTTTACATATTTCTTTAAATACATGCTGAATTTTTCATTTACCATGAAAGACCAAATTACAGTGAACAAAGAAAAAAATTCAAATGAATTTACTGTATTTTGAATTTAGTTGAAGTACCATACCAAAACCACATAATTGGCTAAAAATATTATTACTGAAAAATCTATACATATTATAAAACAAAGTCCCCAAAAGCTGTCTGTATATGATCGATTTTTTCAAAATATACAAAACGGATTTTTGTACGGTTTTTACTAAAAGATAGTGCAATTCTTGATGAAGGTTTAGGTAACATTACGGTTTTATGTAAATTGACTGAAATATAACGATTACTGTTGATGGGTCGTGGTTGTAAAAAATCTAGTTGGTCGCGATTTACGCGGGAAAACTTCGCGACACTGATTTCCACAGCTAATACACTGATAAGATTTCAAACGAATTGTAAATTTATTAGGCGATGCTTTAACTTATGAATTAATGAAAAAAATGCTCAACTCTGAGATCGCTTAACAAATGGAATAATTAAATCTAATATTGTGATGTTTCGTATATTAAAAGCTAACTGCTAAAACCTTTGTAGTAGGTTTGTTTCAAGGTAAGAGATATTTCATTTAAATGTGGCCTTGTAAAGTTTTCATGCAAACAAATATAGATTTTTACTGATAATTAGGTATTATTTTAGCTAGATTTAACAGGGGTGGATTAAGAAACTTTATTGGGGGAAAAATCAAATCAATTATGTTGACTTATTAAATAAATTTACCAAAAATCGTTTATATTTTTTACGTAAAACTTCTTCAGCTTTTCACGTACGAAACTCTTTTAAAACGAACTATATACATATATTCATATATACAATTTAATATTTAATTTCGCAAACGCCCTTAACAATACAGAGGCCGAAATATTCACAAAAAGTATTATAGCTTATAGCTAAGAATTTACATTGGACATTTCCCAATTTTGTGTGAAACATAAATAATGACAATATTAGTATCAGATAGAAAAATAGAAAAAAATGAATTGAAATTATAGAACAAATTAACAGCGCTACTGCAATCTATTAACCAAATACTGTTATAATCTTAAAAAACAAACTTTATGTACACTTGTCTGTTTCCTTGTGTATTACTTTGAAAATAATGTTTCCCGCCATTTTATAGTACTTTGAGTAAGCAAAAGGAATAAATGTACACCAAATCAACATATAATCTAGTTGTGATTTTAAACACAGAATGGGGTTTGACCCCCCTTGAGCCAACCTTAATTCAGCTCTGAATAATTTTTTGTTTTAAGTATTTTTGTACAATAGAAATTTGAAGAATATATTAGTTTCAATGACTAGCTACAGCTTGTGGCTTTTATTGCTTTTTTATCTTTAAAGAAATGTACGAAAAAACATTTTGAATGATAAATTTCGCTTTTACTTCAGTTATAAAAAAAAACAAAGAAAAAAATAGAATTTAAATAATGAAAACCAAAATGAAATTTTTTTTAGTCTTTTTGACACAAAAATTTTCATTTTTTCAAATCAATATTTATCTTCCCTTGTTTAAAATACTCTAGTATTTCAAGGTTTAATCTATATATTTTTTTAAATTGATTCGTAAATAAAAAGCTATTGCTTCCAATAATTCTTAAAAAACAAAATGTTATTGCTTCCACAATTCTGAAATTTCAATACAATCAATTCATTCATAATTTCATGTATTTCATATACTAACTTGAATTTTGACCGATAGTAATTTATAAAAACGCTAATGGTTACCATTAAGCCCATTGGTGGCAGCTTCATGCATGCTCTTTAAATGGAAGGGGGATATGGTGAAGACCTCATCCTTCACCAACTCCTCAATGTTCTCTCCACCATAAGATAACAATGGAGAGATCTCAACATCAATATTATCAGCAATTATGCCACCAGCCTCTCTTATATATTTCCTATGAAGCCGACAGAAGATCTTCCCTGGCGATTGGACGGGCAATCCTTCTTCGCTGAGTCAGCATTCTTCAAAGCGGAGAACTCCACATCCCTTGCTACTTCTAGACAAATGAAGTTCTCAGCGAACTCGAAAACGTCGAAAATGAACTTTTCCATCTTAATACCATTCGGTTCTGATGGTTTCTGACGGACTCCGTTCTCATCTACGTATGGTATTTTCTTCTTAGCAATGTGGAGTTTGAGTTTAGATTCGAAATTGCAGATTTTTGTAAGGAATTCGGAGGAGAAGTAATGATTACAGATGTTGCCAGCGCAGAACGTCAACCGTCCATCTGGGTTCCGTCTTTCCGCAGCTTCTTCAGTAAGTTCAGAGTACTCCACAACCTTGTAGTGTCCGTTCACTCTGCAGACGACCCCCACAGGCTCACTAGGAGAAGATTTTTGTACTACTTTTGCAGCGCAGTCTGCGTTTTTAGTTTTACAATAGCCAATGAACACTGGATCCGCAACTTTTATTAAGATATTGTCTACAGAATGTGCGTGTAAGTGTTCCACTCCTCTCTTGGCGATATCATCAAGGATTCCTTGGACTTTTAAGGCCCTGTAAAGCCCTCCGTTACCATCAGGGGCTGATGATAAATGGTGTTTTTCATCCAAAAATATTTTACCGTCAAAATCAAAGCATGGTAATGTTCCTTGGACAAAGAATACTATATCATCCTCGTTGAGTCCAAAGTAGGAATGAGATTTGAAGTAATCTGCAGTAGGTCCTTTAGTGTGTTGTGAGGTCATGATGTACCAAGTAATTCGGCCTTCTTTGCCATATTTCTCTGCGGCCATTTGCTGCACTCTCAAAATTCTTTCAGCTTGAATTTGGAACAAGGTTTTTTTCGATGGTAAGCCGACATTGAACATACCTTTAGGGTGCCCGAAGCCGAGCCTCGTCGCTTGTCCTCCAGCGAGCAGCAAAACACCGACTTTCCCCTCAGAAATCTCTTTGAAACCAATGTTTTCGTACTCTTCAATCTTCTCTCTAGTAAGAGAAGGTACGGCCTCATAATGCGTCTGTGGAATGGGCTTCAAATCGTCATCCAACTTCTCCAAAATAATTTTCGAAGATTCCACAGCGCGTTCGAAAATCTGATTCACTTCCGCCAAATCCAAATTGTCTATTTCGGATGTTAGTTGTTCCCGCTCTTTTTTCACTCAATTCCGGCCAGTACTTCAGGAGATGGTCTTGGCCGTGAGCGGAAAGCCGCTCGTAAAGTTTTTCGTAAGACATTTTGTTTGCACGACCGAACGCGGCGATTAGAAAGCGTAAACTGCCCGATGCATGTTAACGCTCGAACCCCACCACTGCCGATTAAAATTGCTAAACACGTCGGCGTTTGCCTGACATTTTTTGTTTACATTCGTAATGGCGAACTGTCAGATTACATTGCGGTTTGATTGTGTAATGGAATATAGTTTTGACATAAGTGGCAAGCAATGGATGTATTAGAAATGTCATGAAAATGTTTTCTGATTTGTTGGAGGTGCGTTCGGAATGTTGATGTAATTAATTGACGTTGTTAAATAATATGCATATAATTTTCGTAGAGATTATTGCTTTTTATTTTATTTTATTTGCAAAACAAACAGTACAAATATATTTATAACATTAATGGCATTAATTCTATTTATAAGAGAAAACTATACATAGACCAGTAAGGTTTTCACTGATAAATATTAAAAATACTCTAATATCAAATTAGTACCGTTTTTAAAAACACTGCATCGTTATTTTCCTTTCATAGAATAGAAATTACAAAAGTATAAAATATTTCCATGGTATACATATTAATTAATTAGTAATCATTAAAGAAGTTAACAATCTACATTCCTAAAGCCCATGTAGAAAGATTAAGTAGTTAATAATTATACCACATTAACAGTAATTAAATTCAGTTTTTGTAACTTACGTTATTGCGCAAAAAGATTTTTTAAACAGAACTTAGCCAAAACATGTGGTTTTGGGTTAATACTAGCTGTGCCCTCGGCTTCACCCGTGTTGAAATAAATGTTTCACAAAGTGTCTGCGTAAATCCCGACCTACGAGATTTTTTATAACCACGCGACCTCCTCAGTACTACACTGTAACAGTAATCGTTATATTTCAGTCAATTTACATAAAACCGTAATGTACCTACTATTAACCTAAATCTTCCGCAAGAATTGCACTATCTTTTAGTGAAAACCAATGACGTTTTACAAATAGACGCGTCATACACTAACAAAATTGCACATAAAAACAGCGCACTATTTACTATAGTCACAGCCCAAGCGGCTCGCATTGATACGCGCCGAGTGAGCCCGAGTATGTCCGAATGGGCCCGAGCGTCGACCGCCCCGTCGCCATGACGGTCGAATAAAATGCATTTATTAGTGCATTTATTAACATATTTAAATAGTGTATACTTATTACTAACGTATGAAATGAAACGTTTTTTTCATTCACAGTTGGAGTATAATTTGTACATTGTCTAAAAACACAGGAAGGCATTTTATTTATAAAAATACAAAAGTTAGTAAGCCGACTAGCGGCGACAGTGGTTGGAGGTTGACTACGTGAATGTCGGGCAATTACCTTACTTTCGTCTTGCCAGTATTGAGCTCGGACAACGTATCTATGTAATAAAAACATCTTAGGTGAAAACCGTACAAAAATCCGTTCAGTAGATTTTGAGAAAATCGACCACATGTAGACAGATACCTATTGGGGTCTTTATTTATAGCATGTATAGATAGATATAATTGAAATAAAGATTTCCACCATGAACAGTGCACTAGTGGCCACATTATTGTTTCTTGCCTCATCATTGTCTTAACATAAATATAAATATCATTTACTAACCTTTTACTAAAATAGCGGCGTTAGCCTAGTTGGGTGTGGAACTGACTGCCAAGACCAATGTCCGCAGGTTCAAATCCCAAGGGCACACACCTCTGAATTTTCTAAAATCATGTGTGTATTCTTTGTAAATTTATCGTTCGCTTTAACGGTGAAGGAAAACATCGTGAGGAAACCTGCACATCTGAAAAGTTCTCTATAGGAATTTCGAAGGTGTGTGAAGTCTACCAATCCGCACTAGGCCAGCGTGGTGGACTAAGGCCTAATCCCTCTCAGTAGTGGAGGCGGCCGGGCCCGTGCTCGGCAGTGGGCAAGTATTATAATACAAGGCTGATATTATTATTATTATTACTAACCCTTATGAGTCAATGTTACTTGATTAATAATAATAATATAAGAAGCTCTCAATTGGCCGTTGGGTCGGAGGCCAGATGGAGAAGGAATTATTGCTGGACACCGCGCGCATTGTGAGGAGATTCCTCACTTTGAATTCTTAACCCCCGGTGGCTTGTGTCTTGAGCTTCGCCATCGGAGAGTCATTCATTTTTTATATTTTTATATGCATATTTTTGAATAAAGAATATATATCGAAATATGCAAAGAAACATTTAAATTAATGGAATGAACATAATAATAAATAAATAAATCAATTTAAATCGCAAAATTTAAGGGAGAAGATGTATTGTTGTCGCGCATATCAATGATTCCTACAGATACGCCACTTGAGTTCCAAACGGTGCGACTCGCGTTTGCAAGACTATTAGAAAGGCGCAGAGACGATCACTACAAGCGTGTGAATTGAATTTGGAAAATTCATGCTTTTTATAATTGTAAATGGCTTGCTCAAGTGACCAGACGGAAAAACCAAAAATATTGCGTAAAAAAGCATTTTATTAAACAGAATGTACAACCGAAAACTTTTTTATTTATTAATTATACTGTTTACTTCTTCATACTTTACATGTTTATTACTTTATACGTTGCATTACAATTCATGGCGGGGACAGCTAGTAGATGTGTAAAATTCTAGATGCTTTATACATACGAAAAACCACATACATTTTTGTCAGTTGTTTTTTACAGAGCAAAATTTTAGGGGGTTTCCGAACAAAACTAAGGTGGCGAATAGGGTTATCAATTTGAAAATTCGCCAAAATGCAGGGATTCTCAATTAGATTGGAGATTACGTGGTTTTAGATTTATTAATTTACTACGTTCTCATAATTTTATAACAATGATTTTTTACTTTACTTTTACTATATCTGAACTCCTATACACTCATCATTAAAAATAAATATCCACTTCTTTTTTATAAATAAGTGTTTCTTGTGACTTTACTTTCGTGAAAAACCTTTCTACTACAATAATCCCTAAATCACTATAACAATTCATAGCGTGATCTGCACAACTCCAGCACACTTTACTTAAAAATTCAAATGTTTCCCAATTACCGAGAGGTGAATGCATGACATTGTCTATCCGTATGCCGAATTTCATTAAAATTTATTCAGCGGTTCTGCATTTGTTTCTAACATCCAAACATTTTCACAATCATTTTTATTTTTAAATATTAGTGCAACTAAGATATAATTTAGACGGGAAGTGGAAATTGTCTTGACCACAGTTGAGTTTTTAGACATAAACACAATGAAACTCAAATGCTAAACGGTATTTAACTGTGATTAAAACTGAAAAAGCTTATTTTAAGACAAAATTATTTTCCACTTGCATTTTTGAAACCGCAATTCAAACTAGATTTAGAAGGATTTTTCAATATTGGCATTGGCAACATTGTCTTCACTCTAGAAACATCCCCAATCAGCAATGTGGTCTCAAAAATGTCAAATGATTTCGTACGCAATGGTATTTATTTATTGTTGTTCGTAATCGATCATATCTTACACTGTTTATACATATTACTCAGCACTGTGGTAGATATTGTAAAGTTGATATTGTATTGTGTCCTGTATACAAATATGACAGAGGGAACGAAGAAACGTAAACGGAATTCGGCAGAGTCACATAACCAAGTTGTTGTCAATCGAGGCGTTATAGACGCGAATTGGCAGAAATTTCTATCAGCCAACATAATTATGGATAAGAAAGAAGAAAAGCCGCCCCAAAAAAATCACTTCACGGGCACTTTCCGGCGTGCAAGGAAGAAAAAGCCGCAAAACCAAGAGATTACGTCGTCAGAGTTCATAAATGGTGACATGAAAAGTTTAAATTTAGAACCTCAGCCGAACGGTGAATTAAAAAAAATCAATGAGCCTAGGAAGCAAAATAAAATAACCAAATTTTTGGCTATGGATTGTGAAATGGTTGGAATAGGGTATAATGGAAGTGACCATATGCTGGCAAGAGTGTCCATAGTCAATAAATTTGGGGACTGTATCTATGATAAGTTTGTGAAAGCCCGGGAAGAGGTCAAAGACTACAGAACTGATGTGAGTGGAGTAAGGAAGGAAGATTTATTGAATGGTGAAGAATTTACCGTTGTTCAAAAAGAAGTCTCTGATTTATTGAAAGGAAAGATTTTAGTTGGACACTCTTTGAAAAATGACTTAAGTGTGTTGTTTTTGTCACACCCAAAGAGGAATATTAGAGACACTGCCAGATATAAACCTTTTAAAAAGGTATATATGACTCATGTTTATAGTAATATAATAATTCATAATATAAGTTGAATATTGCATGTATACTGTCCAATGGCTAGGTATAAGCCAGGAATTGTGAACCAGTGATATGTGACATATTAATTCAAGCATGCGAGTAATATGAAAAACATTCTATCTTTCTTTGGGCTTCACTTCCCTTAACATCAGGTGCAACATAAGATTAGGTGCCAAGACAATCTCTTTTAGGTTTACTGGTACCGGTGGAACGAAAACCATTTGTAATTTGTACTGTAAATGATTTATTAATAAAAAAAAATATTAAAATACTGAAGACATTTTGCTGAGACCCAATAAAAAAGAAAATCTAAAACTTACTTGGGTCATAAAAAAGTCACTAAAAGGCGGCATTCGTATAGATAAAACTAGTGGAGGGCATTTTACAAGTCATGTTTTTCTTTTATAAATAATGGCATGTTAAGCATTAAAGGTTCGCCATCTCTGGTATAGACTTTGTCTACTATTAATAGGTGTTAGGCTCCCACCACTCCCAGATCTTGAATTTTTGGGCAATTTGGAGGCAGGGCACAATCTGGATAATGCCGCCCCTGACCACCTATATTTTTACCTTTGTCACTACATCACTTCCACGCCCTCACGGGAAATAATTTATGTGTTTAATTTACTGAACGTCTCAGTAGTCAAAATTGCGTTAATGATGAGTCGCTCGTATGCGTCTGTCAAGTGTGAATTTGCCGCCTGGTGCACGGGCCCTGGCTTGCCCCCCCTTAGATCCAGAGATGGCTCCCGCACTATTCTTATGAAGGTTCCCAGTTTTACTAATTTTTAAGTCTGTTAAAAAGCCACTTCCCAAACATTAATAGTATAATGAACACATAAAAAGAGTTGTTTTCAATATATAATGCCTATTCTAATAAAAAGGTAATATATAATTTTTTTTATAAAAGTAAAAATATTTATTAAAAAAATATAATTTTTAATTCAAATGCATCACCTAAAATTGTTGTATGTTAACTTAATCTGCTTAGCAACCACAACCTGATTTACCCTAATTTTCAGACCCCCATGTTACTAAATATAAAATAAATAAATAAATAAATATCAAATATCAAAATAATTAATTACGCCATCTATTCATTGTCTAATGAACCCATTTATTAACTAGACTAAAACATTGTATATTCTTTATAAAAAAAATATTCATTGGTTTATCCACACTAGCGTGTTGTAATTATAATAAACACTGCTTTAAATAGTGCACAATGTATTAAAAAAATCTTTATCTAATTTCAGATCACCAAAGGCAGCACTCCGTCCCTAAAAAGGTTGGCAAAAGAAATTCTAGGTATTGATATCCAGCATGGAGAACACAGTTCAGTGGAAGACGCAAGAGCTGCCATGCAATTGTACTGTACTGTAGGTAAAAATGGGAAGAGAGTTTAGCGACAAACGAGGGCATAGGAAGATTTCTAATGAATAAAATTTTCGTCTAATTTGGCTCAGCATGATTTGGCCGAATTTTCGGATTGGCGTGAATCGGCCGAATTTTCGGCTTGGCATGAATCGGCCGAATTTTCGGCTTGGCATGAATCGGCCGAATTTTCGGCTTTGTTGAGATGTTTTTAAATGTCAACGTTGTTTTTAGTTTGTAATCGGGTTTTCGGAGTTGCATGATTAGCCCGAAATGTCAGATGATTTCAGTAAATTGAGCCAGTTGAAAAAGGAAATTATGTTTGCAGATTGTTTTCATATAACGATTTTTTTTCTGTTTTTTCGGCTTTAAATTCGAATTACCATGAAAAAGTAAGCCGAAGGGACCTTTGAACAAAATAGTGTTCTTTAAGTCAGGACCTCGAAATATAAAAGTATATTATTAAAATTTAGACATATATATACTTATTTTTTTTTTATAGTACAATAATTATATTATGTACATTTTATTCAAATTGGAATATTTTTATACTGGAAAAGTTCCAGTTTTTTCTGAATATTTTCATTTTTCATTCCTAATCAGATGAATTAAAATTATAGCTTGACCAAGAAAATAAAAAACCTCAACATGTTATAGTAAAATATAGAACTAATTTCTTGTAAATACCCACAATGTTTAAAACGAAAAAACAGTGGGGTCCCAGAAGGTTTTTTATTTTTCTGGTCAGGCTATAATATATGTAAGTTTTGCCATTTTCAGGACAATAAAAAAGATCCATACATTTGTGTAAGTTTTCGTTTTTTGCATTTAATATGGAGTGCCTATAATTAAATTCTAAAAGCAATTGTACAACGTGTAGTTAGAATAATTAATATAAGCTCTGCTTTAAAGTTAATATAGATTTTTTAATTTTTACATATTTGTGTTTTATTACTTTGGTCTCGTCGACACTAGTGTTGCCAATAATAATAATATCAGCCCTGTATTATATACTTGCCCACTGCTGAACACGGGCCTCCTCTACTATTGAGAGGGATTAGGACTTAGTCCACCACGCTGGCCTAGTGCGGATTGGTAGACTTCACCTTCGAAATTCCTATAGAGACTTCTCAGATGTGCAGGTTTCCTCACGATGTTTTCTTTCACCGTTAAAGCGAACGATAAATTCACAATGAATACACACATGATTTTAGAAAAGTCAGAGGTGTGTGCCCTTGGGATTTGAACCTGCGTACATTCTTCTTGGCAGTCCGTTCCACACCCAACTAGGCTATCGCCGCTTATGTTTGTGTGTTGCCAAACGTCCCGTATTTTAGGAATAGACTCCCGGATAGATAGTCCCGTTAATCAATAGATCTAGGATTGACAAGTACTCACGCGCGTAACGTTCGCATTGTCGCATACATATCAATACGACTCGGTTTTTAATAAATTTAATAACAAGCGAGTTGATACCTGCTTTCAATTACGATTATAATTGTATTGATTGTTACAAATATGTTAAAAGTGGCTCGATATATGGAAAAAAAAAACAAAAAAAATATTTGTCCTGGATAAAAAAAAATATTAAAAAATATCAAAAAAATTATTTTGTTTATTTGTCCTGGGTAAAAAACTAAAATCTCGTATTTTTGCGCAGCATTTGTCCCTTACAGGCTTAAAAATAATCTGGCAACCCTAGTCGACACGATCCTCCCCACCGCTAACCAGTTGCGAAAGTTAGTCCGACACAACATAGGTACTAATGCATCCTGCGGGGCCCGCAGCGCGTAGTGGCGCAACGGGCGATCAGGGCGTACCGCACGGTCTCGTTCGAGGCGGCTTGTCTTTTGGCCGGATTCCTGCCCTGGGATCTGGACGCCAGAGCCCTGTCAGAGGTATTCCACTGGCGGGAGGAGGCGTTCAGTCGCGGGCAGCGTCCGGCCCCGAAGGAGGTTGAGGCCATGAGGGCCTCCCTACGGCGAGCCGCCGTGGAGGAGTGGCGTCTCAGGCTGGAGGCCCCGTCAGCGGGGCTCCGGACCGTCGTGGCAGTGCGGCCCGTCTTTGCCGAGTGGCTGGACAGGCGCCACGGTGCGGCAACCTTTCGGTTGACGCAGGTACTCACCGGGCATGGCTGCTTCGGTGAGTATCTGTGCCGGATCGTTGGTACGGAGGTGTCGGCCGTGTGTCACCATTGTGACAACTGCCCGCTGGATACGGCTCAACACACTTTGGCGTTGTGTCCAGCCTGGGACGAAGAGCGCAGCGCTCTCAGATCAGTCGTCGGAGGAGATCTCTCGCTGCCGGCCGTGGTCGCTTCCATGGTCGGCAGCGAGAGGTCATGGCGTGTAGTGGCCCACTTCTGCGAGGTGGTCATCTCGCAGAAGGAGGGTGCCGAGAGGGATCGGGAGAGGGAGGATCCCTCTCGCCGCCAGAGGAGACGTAGGAGGCGCCGGGTGGACGACTGACCGGCGTCTCCCGCCCTGTGGATTGGGGGCGTTTGGAGAATTCCACCACGGTATCCCCTGCCTGTCGTAAAAGGCGACTAATAGGGGCCACGATGGGGGGTCGTCGGCGGGCAGCAGGGGGCTGTCCGCCCTAGTGCATTTTTGTGCGCTCTTGCACAATTTTCGGTTGACCCCCGGGATGGACGGCAGTGTGCAGTTGGCCTCATGCTGCCGTAGACGCCGAGGGCGTCCTTCGGTGCGCGGGGCTTCTGAGCCCCCCCCATAATAGGAGACGGGCCGCACTAGGCGGCATCGCGCAGGGGCGGCTGCAGTTGTAGTCTTAGACAAACGTCAGAGGAAGCCTGCAGCCGTCCCTAATGCGCCGAAGAGGGCCACCGCGGAGTTTTAGTTGGTATGCCGTGCGTTGTACATAGGTTAGGGACTCGGCCCGGCGGTCGCCCGAAGGCTGACATCAAATCCGGGCGGCGCAACGCCGGGTCGTAAGGCACGGTGACCCCAACATAACCGCTCAGTCGCCCCCCATGAAGGCTGGGCGGTAGTCATAAGGCACTTTCTCCGCGAAAACAAAAAAAAAAAAAAAAAAAGGTACTAATGCATGAATGCTGTCTACTAATCGTTCTGATAATTAGATTCTCCATAAAGGGAAGCCGATAGGAATAGGGTTATATGGACCTTTCGCTACTGTCGCTTCTCGCTTACTATCAGGTGAGGGAGGTTATCTTCCAGTTTGAACATTGTAGCCTGCATTGACGTATATTCTAGACACGAACGTCCATATAAACTATTTGTTCAAAATCTGAACTAAAATGGCGACCAAAACGTCACTTATAACCTATTTATTCACTTGAACAACAAATAAGTTAACTTACACTTAGCTTCAAGTTCTTATATTATAAGCGCCACTCCATACACAACCACACGCTGTCAATATTGAAATCCTACTAGTCAGGTGTATGGATTGCAGTACAGTTGAATCGAACACAATGAATATACGGAACGCCAGATCTAGTATGTAGTACATACCTATATATCAATGGTAGTCTGAATTATCGGGCATTATGGGACTTCCGTATGGCACCCTGCAGTTAACACTGGAGAAACTTGTGAATGAGATGCTGAAATCTCTCAGCTTAGCGACTGCAAGGGCCTTGAAGAAAGTTGGGAGGGAATTGTCGGGGAAGGATAAGGAAATCTCTTAGGATGGGAGGAGAGGCCAGGAAACGTTCGTGAGCCCCTATAGGCCTCAATGTGAATTGGCTACCATGAGGTATACTGGTACTGAGGTATAATGTCCCCTGGTGCGGGGGTGTATTGTGAAACGGCGATGTTATTTATTTTGATGTCTGAAAAATACTTAACAATATAAATGAAACACGAAATCAATGACTGTTAAATTTTATTAAATTCCATATACGTCGACAGGTTTCGACCACACTGAGCATACGCGACGGCACGCAGTTTGATACATGGACGTTCAAAACTAAAAAATCTAAATAAAATACTTTTGGCCTTGAACCTTCAGAATAAAAAAAGTACTTTTGTAAGTAATTAAAGTCGGTTTGAAATTCTGAGGCCTTAGTTCAACAAAAGGACATTCGGAATAACTTGTGACTGATGATCGTAAACAAAATATATTTGAATTTGGTTTAAAGATTATGGTAAAGCCTAAAGGTATTTAATTCTGAGTTAAATTAGTTCTGAGTGTTCAAAATATCACCTTATCCGAGATTTTAGTGAGTAGGTGTTGTACTTCATTTGTATAAAGTTTTTACTAAAGAAATACAATATACAGAAGACAAATAATCAGCAGTCACAGGTACGCCGTATCAAAACACAATGCTTCATATTTAAATTTCAACTTTAATGCCATAATATTAGGCTTTAATACCGAAAAATAAGTGCCTGCCTAACCTAAAAACATTTCTTGGAACAAAAAATTTGGATCTGTATTTTTTTACAAGAAACCTCGCATCGCGTCTGCTCAGTGCAACCGATTTATTACATCACAGGTTTTAGCCCTTTAACAACTTTAGCTATTTAATCCGTTGCTTTAAGTGTGTTGGTAGAAACTATACTCACAGGAATGAATATAATACTTTTAGAAGTAGCTTCGATTCATTTATAGCATTTGCTGTGAAAAATAATAAGTTAATAAATATGGTGATATTGTGGACTATATCAAATAATTTCAAATCACGTCACACCATGTTACACTACGTCCAATCACGTCACAACACGTCATACAATGTCACATCGTAATACAAGCACTTAAATACAAAATATAACCTACCAACACACTTTCATAATTCCATTAATTTTTGGCTCCAATGGCATTAAATTTTATAGCACTTTCCATTTTTCCTAAATAGTATTAGCTCTATTGCTGTTAGAGAATCGTCTAATATAAATTCTTTTACGATCGATGTCGAAGATTTCAAAACAAGGATTGCGAAAACCAACCAAAACATTAATTGAAAAGGCGGTAGTTATATCCGTTAACGATCGTTAAGTTCTAAAATTACGATAGCAAAATAAACGTCAAAATATAATCATTGTTGCTGTGGTCTGTTAAATTTGGTGTGCGTTTAAACAAAACTATCACAAATCTTAATTAAATATACAATTTCGAAAACTGCACATATCGGAAAATGTATGGAGTTCAGGAAATAGAAATTTTGTATAGTAAAAAAAATATTGTTGGGTTCAATTAGCAATAAAAAATTACAGAAGTTTTGTTGTTATTTGTTATTATATATTTTATTAAGATAAAATAATGACCTATTCTAAAATTGTTTATTTGTGGGAAGCGTCTAAAAACTAATTTCTGTTTGCGACCTTTACTTTTTCCCCTTTTTTCATGCTATAGGTTTCATTTTTGACCTATTTTTAATAAGTTCAATTATATAGTCACTTAAAAAAAAGGTCGCAAACACAAATTCGTTTAATGATTTCTTATGTTTACGCGAATGTTAGACATTGAAATTAAACTATTTATCGTGGTTTTAACAACACTTCATTCCCCCCGTGACCATGAAGGCTGCAAGTGTTCAAAACGTCGGGAGAAAACTAAAATAATTAAAACCGCGATAAAATCCGAAAAATAGTTTAATTACAAATTCGGTTCTTTGACGATTCCCACAAATTAACAATTTTGGAATAGGTCATTACTTATTAAGGGAGCGATATACATTTCTCGATATAGCTCTAGATAATATATTTATGAGATGTGCCCTTTTCGAAATTGCATATTCAATTACATTAAGGCCCACTTTATGTGTATCCTTCAGTGAAGTTCGAGACGACAGCGACAATTATATCACATTGGAGTAAGCAGCACAAGTCATGAGCACGAACTGTGGTTGAGGCGAGCGAGCATATGTACGAGACGAAATTGTAGCGTATAATAAGCCAATAGTAGACGAGCATAGACTGAGCGACCAATTAAAACATCGGTGCGTTGGGCGACTGACTAATCGCGAGCGTGCTCACAACTCGTGCCTCCGCACGTTAACAAAACTACCTTGATCATTGTGATTTTTCTCGGTATCAGAAGCTATTACAATCTTTTATTCAATGTATGAATCGCAATTCCTAAAACGATATACCTCAGGGATGGCGAACCTGTATTGCTTGCCATTTAAAACACAATTAATAATGTGCCTTATCTATCCGACCTTTTTATGTCCTAAAAGTTTTTAGTTGGATATTATTTTGTCTCGTGCAGCCACTGACACGCGTGGCAATAGTTCGCCAACCCCGATACCCAATGATCGAAGTTATCTTTGCACCTGGACTCCTTTGTTTAAACCTTGCACATATTTGAAAATGTTTTTGGAAAAAATAACTTCAACTAGGCATTTACATAATGGTCCGTTAAAAGAAACTATTAAAAACATCTATAACTATTTTTAACATTATATAAATTGTGCGCTATTATTGTTGAGTATATGACATTATGAGTATGTAACAGAAAAATGTTGCTATAAGATGTCGCTTAAATCGTAAGTCAAAAAGCAGACAGGCCCTGGCGTCAAATATAATTTGACCTCTTTTTAGTAAGCGAAAATATAGGCAGATAGGGCTTGTTTTAGGCTCTGAGGCGTCAAATATAATTTGACCCCTGAAGACCTCTAAGATCTGGTGCTATGAGCCACTGCTGGTATTCCCTATAAAGCCGATAATAGGCTAGATATAATTAGGCTTTACGTAAAAGATATCTAATGCAGTTGGCTAAACAACAATTTGTGAATCTTGTATGTATTTTTTTCAAGTTTTTCAAATTATATATATTTTTTTATGAATATATTCATTGCACCGTAATATAACGCGATTTTTCTGTTACATACGTGTTTAAAAACAATAAACGGACTGTAAAATTGTGAATACATTAACATTGATTTTGGATGGGATCATGTTTAGACCATAAAAGAATAAATTAAATACGAAAAAAATTACAATATTCTAAAAGGTAAAATATAAAGCACAGAAAATACAATACTGAGAAATAAAAAATAGTAAAAAACACAAAAAGCGTTAAATACAAAGCTTAATACTGAAAAAAAAACAAAAAAATACATAAAACAAAATACTTAAAAGCAAAGACTCAAAAACTAAAAAAAAAAGAATAAATGCGATACAAAAAGTATGCGACCACTTTAAGACTAGATGGGGGCCAAGATTATTTTATACGTGAATACGACCCACACCAGATCCCATCCAATTTTAACATAAAAAAACATTTTAAAACTCTCATATTCAACGTTGAATATTATAAAAATTAAATACTAATTATATACAAGTAAGTACATGAAATAATACATTAGAAATAATACATTTTGATGTCAATACATTAAAATATATCGAGCAATTTTTCACAGAAAATATTGCAATCAAAATAGGGTAAAGGCAAACGATTAGACAACCTCTGAAGTTCTTTATTTCTTTAAATGACGAGACGAGCTTGCCGTTCGCCTCATGGTAAGCGATACGACTATAAACAGTAGAAACACCAACACCTTGATATATAAAGTATTTGGTATTCCACTGCGCTCATCCTGACATGAGATGTTAATTATTATGTCCAGTAGTTATGGCTACAATGTTGGCTAGCTAAATTATTTCATTAATATTGCTTGTTGCCCGTCATTGCAATAGATGCTGTGAAAAATAACTCTATTCAATACCTCTACTGAAACTCCTGTAAGCCAGGATCGCCAGCATTAACTGCTGCATTCAAAAACGTCTCAAGCGTTTTCACAAACAATACTATGAGGACACAGTGCATGCGAACGCGTAGTGACTGTCGGCTATTTTATAGTTTCATTTGGCTTTGCTTACCTTTTTTTATAATAATTTATTACTTATTGCTTAATGATTACACACAGAACCATGTGAAAATAGAAAAACAAGAATTCATAATAGATGGAATGTAATATTTCTATATTGACATAATTAACAAGCAAACAACACAGGCAGCTGACCAACTGAAGTCAAGTTTTATTTCAATATTAGCCAATCACAGGGCGCTGTCTACGCATTGCGACTATCATGCCGAAAGTACAGACTTATTATCAGAAGTACTCCGTACTTAGCTAAGTAACGTTTGTGAATACGGACTTTCATTTTAATATTTTTTTGACATTTATTTTTTCAAAAATTTTTCTTTATTATTATATATTTCTGTATTTACTAAAAATAGGGGTTAATTTGATTGATTACAAAAATACCATTATAGTTAAGTGAAGTTTCTGAATGCAGCAGTAATATAAAGCATTGCAAAATGTGAATTATACTCAAAGAATGAAAATACACAATGAAATGTCTTTGTCATTTTGAAATACATTACACATTGGCTTCCAAAAACCATTTAAAGGAATTAAAGCCTTATTCCAATGAAATCAAACGATCTTGTCATTTGAAAACAATAAAAACTTAATAAAATTATGAAAAAACTAAAAAAAAATTATAAATTAACCTTGAAGTCATAAAATCTTAATGAAGTTATGAAAAAACTTTTTTTAATAACCTTGATTTCACTCTCACTAACACTTCTATTTTCACACAATTTAAAATTCACGCATTTATTTTTGGAAAAAACACACAACCTAAATATAAATGCATCTACATAAAACTGGGCAATACAAAACTGAATACTGTACTGGGCCGTATTGCGCGGCTTGATGAGGGACGCGACCCCCCAAATTATCAAATTAATTCACTCGTATCAGGTTTCTTTAATTGAACAGGAATTTTTGGTTAAAATAGCCTATTAGATTCAGACAAATGACATTTCAGAACTTCTAGCCCCAACGTACTCTCAATCAGTCGGAGCAATTTTCTTGCAGCAAGTTTATTGAAGCAAGTTTCACCCATCGAGGGGTCGTCCATTAATCACGGGATGTTTTTAGTGGCTTTTTAACCCACCCCCGATGATATGTGGTGAGGTTTTAGACTACCCCCAACCTTACCCAAAATCACGTGTATTTTTTTGTACAAAGTATATTGAAATTACATTAAATTGCGCCATCAACGGAAAATAAATACACGTTATATCTCATTACCACCCTCTCCGTGTGATATTTCGTGATTTTATTTCAGAACCCCTCCCTCCCTTTCGAGCTTTATGTGATAAATGGATTATCCCCACCACGAGTAAGACTTGAGTTGCCTCGCCATTGTATTAAATGGGTAACTTTATAACCTTAAAAATTGTATATGTGATGCAAAAAATTTGCTTCGTCTAATGAGGCTTTAGGGTTAACAGTTTTTTATATATTTAAGAACCCTGGCTTACGAGATGTTTGGCAGCCCTGTATTTTCCCGAATTCAATTTGGTAGCAAAATCTAATTCATGTCAGGCGTAAAAGTCAATTAGGGTTGCCAATTTCAAAAATCCTGGTCGACGTAATGTGACAGCCCTATATTATTTCGTTGGCAAAAGCCAGTTTAGACCAGGCGTTAGGTTTTCATGTAGGGTTGTCAATCACGAAAAAATTACAACATTCATAGATTTATTTATTGAATTATACACTGATTTTGAATAGCTAACACTGGGCTCTTAACTTTAAAGTTCTGACCAATCTTATTAGAAAAACACGACATAATATTGTCCTCTCTGGCAATAGAGTCCAGTTTCACGGTTTATTTACGTGAATTGACAACCCTAAAGAAACCATGGTAACAGCACCTCATAAATACAACAATTAATTTACTATAATACAAATGAACAACTATTGTCTTAAAGCTATATTTACAGTTCCAAACTACGCTTAAAATGATTTGGTATGAACTTTGGGGTTGACCCTACAAGTGGGGTTGACCCCACGATTATATTTTAATGCGTTAGATGCAGTGCGGTCCAAATTATTAGCAATAATTTCACTTCGGTAAGTTATAACCTATACGTGAATTCGTACAAACTAAATTACTAAACTGATTTTATCGAATTTGTCTGGATTTTTCGTGTTTTTTCAGTTTTTTTTTATTGTAGTGTCCATAAATCCAAACTGATTTTACGTTTAAAAGTCGATTGCATCCATCTTTCATAATAATTATAGATAACCATATTCATACTGTCTTTTTGTTTAAAATTTCCATGTATCTTTAAGTAAAGTTTTAAATATAATTCTGGGGGACCATGACCCACAATGGACAAGTTTATTAAACTACATTGGGATGTGACCCACGAAACGAAAACAATCTTTGCTATCTAACACTGTATACTATTAATACGTTTAACTTAGGACGGATCTGGCGTGGTCCAAGGCCCCCCAGAAGCAGAAAAAAAAAATTGAAAAAATTATGGGGACAGTTTTTTTTACGACTGCCAGAAGTATTTCTTTTTTATTTAAAAAAAAAAAAAAAACATTATTTTCTTCATTGACAATTAGTACGTACATTAATAAATTTTTTTTAAACAAAAAAATTTTCATATTATTTTGAACCGCACTAACCTAAAAAAAATATTACTTATTAAACGGCCAATACTGTTTAAACGTTGTCAGTAAAACAAATTAGTTCGATAAGGGTTTTTATTCTCCTGGTCAGACTATAACCTTGTCCCACCTTATTTCCCCCATATTATTAAAGGTTTTAAGCGTATTTGGAACCGTTACGAAGCGGGAATAACATTATGTGTTGTACATATATTTTCTTTGTTGTCTACCTATTCTTGTCATATTAGCGCACAGCTCTTGATCCCTGAGAACAAATATATTTAATTTAAGCGATATGCGAGATTCGTCTTTTTTATTTAATAATAATAATATCAGCCCTGTATTATATACTGTCCAACTGCTGCACGGGCCTCCTCTACTACTGAGAGGGATTAGGTCTTAGTCCACCACGCTGTAGTGCGGATTGGTAGACTTCACACACCCTCGAAATTCCTATAGAGAACTTCTTACATGTGCAGGTTTCCTCACGATGTTTTCCTTCACCGTTAAAGCGAACGATAAATTCACAAAGAATACACACATGATTTTTCGAAAAGTCAGAGGTGTGTGCCCTTGGGATTTGAACCTGCGGACATTCGTCACGGCAGTCCGTTCCACACCCAATTAGGCTATCGCCGCTTCAAGCACACTTTAAACCACTTTTAAAATAAAATAAAATGCTTTATTCATCCCGTAGGCGAACATAGTTGCACTTATAAGTCAAGGTACATGAGAATATTTAATTATTACTTAATTAAATTAGCTTATGTAAATAAAGACAATTGATATCACTACATAGTATAAAATAAAGTCGCTTTCTCTGTCCCTATGTGTGCTTAAATCTTTAAAACTACGCAACGGATTTTGATGCGGTTTTTTTAATAGACAGAGTGATTCACAAGGAAGGTTTATATGTATAATAACATCCATTAAATAGCATTGCATCCGTGCGAAGCCGGGGCGGGTCGCTAGTTGAAAATAAAATAAACAAGCTCGGGCTGGCAGGGAAGAATTTTAAAGAACTCATAGCGCTTGGGAAACACTGATGCTGGGAGTTCATTACAAAGGGTGCTTCTGGGAGAAAGGACCGGGGAGCCGCACCGCGATAGTACGGTCGGATTCTACGTAGTACGGATTAACTCTATTCTCTATTATAAACTAACTCAACTCTCTTCTTTATTATAAACTAACTAGCGACCCGCCCCGGCTTCGCACGGGTGCAATATTTCTCCACTATTTAATGGATGTTATTATACATATAAACCTTCCTCTTGAATCACTGTCTATTAAAACAAAAACATATCAAAATCCGTTGCGTAGTTTTAAAGATTTAAGCACACATAGGGACAGAGAAAGCGACTTTGTTTTATATTATGTAGTGATGACGCCAGGACACGTCCTGCCATTGAGCGCATTTTATGTAAACTACTTCTTTAGTTCGACAACAGCGCCACCTATCGGTTCTAAATTCCCGTAATTCGAGCTGGATCTAACTAAACTCTATTTTTCATTGTTTGATGTATCAGAGATTACTACGTACGAAAAAATTTCACCAAGCTTACCAAATTTTCCCATATTTTTCGTTGATTTTTCAAAATTATCCTTTGATACAAACCGTATTATGATAATTATGAGAAAAATAAAGGAATAAAACAAGCCGGTCGAGCCGTTCTCAAGTGACACTACATACATGTGGCAACTCATTTTTATTTTCATTTACGCCCTACATGTTGGGTGTGGAACGGACTGCCGAGACGAATGTCCGCAGGTTCAAATCCCAAACACACCTCTGACTTTTCTAAAATCATGTGTGTATTCTTTGTGAATTTATCGTTCGCTTTAACGGTGAAGGAAAACATCGTGAGGAAACCTGCACATCCGAGAAGTTCTCTATAGGAATTTTGAATGTGTGAAGTCTGCCCGCACTACAGCGTGGTGGACTAAGGCCTAGTCCCTCTCAGCAGTAGAGGAGGCCCGTGCAGCAGTGGGACAGTACAGGGCTGATATTATTATTATTACGCCCCACGTTGAATAAGACTGTTCCTTTGCCTACTTAAGTATAAAAAAGCACACTTACCTAATATCACCCCACCCGCCGTTCCCCTTAGTCAGTTTCTTGTTATGCTTCGCCCCTCCTGTTGTAAAGGTGGCTGTCACTCTTGTAGGATAGAGGTAGGGCTTGGCGTTCTGCAGCAGCTTTTGAACTCTACTGATTACTGACGAGGCGTTGCAGTTGGCCTTTTTGTGGTGGAAACCGCTGGAAAAAAGAAAAAAAAGCTGGAAATGTTAAATAAAAAAAAACGATTAATTTAAGAATCGATTTTTTTATCGATTTTATAAATGTATCGATTGTTTTTTTTTTATTTATTGGGACGGTGTTTTACAGTGGGAAATGGCTTTTTGTGGTGATAACCGATGGAAAAAGAAAAAAAAAATACTGGAAAATTACTTTTCTAAAAAAAAAAACGATTAATTTAAGAATCGATTTTATAAATATATCGATGTTTTTTTTTTATAAGAACGGTGTTGTTTTACACTGGGAAGCGGCTTGGCAGTGACGTCCATAGGCGATCTTACTATCAAGTGTACTATTTGCATTTGCCTTTCTAAGCAATAAAAAAACAGCTTCAAGCTCCGATCAAAATTCGAGTCCTTTGATCAGAACTACACTTTAAATGTACTTACCATTCCCCAATATGGAACACCCTAGGGCCCTTACACAGTATAACTTTGAACTTCTCCCGTCCAGGCCTATTCTGGGACAAATGTAATAACGAGTAATCCCAATTGTAGTCATCGTAGGCACAAAACTGGTCCTGGAGTTCCATTATATTCCGCCATACTGTTCTATTGAAGCCGAAACCCATGTTATGCATGCTGGAGTGCCACGGCGTAATCTCCAGCTGAAATGGTAGAATGGTAGGTTATGGTAGGTTTTGGTAGAATTTGGTAGTTTTTGCGCATGCCTTATTTTGTAGTGGTGATTGATGATAGGGCATGAAGTAATGTAAAAAAAATATAGTAAGCATTTAAATAACAGGGAAATTCTCTATACTTTTCTCGCAAAAAGACAATTTACTCAATATGGCAGATTGATCTTAGATCATGGGTCTTAACAACAACTGCTTAAAGTAATAATGTTTTAACCCTGATATGATCTTTGAGTATATCAATGTAGTTTTATAACTGAATTTCCATTTCAATAAAAAATAGATAAAGGTACTTAGTATCTTGTTGTTTAAGCAACTAACACAAAGCTATAACTTAGTATTTTTAAAGCAAAAATAATCAAAAAAATACCAGCAATAGATCAAAATTAAACATATAGAGTATTTTTCAATAGTTTTGCTTGCGTCAGTCGTTATTTCCTTGTGGGTCAGGAATGACCCCAAGTAAACTTAATAATATTGTAATCCATTTATAATTTGATTAGTACAATTTAAAAAAGAACCAAAACACTGTTAAATTTATTTTTATGAGCGCCTATTGAAAAATAATCATTTTTATTGATATATAACCCACACCACTAAAACCAAAAATATATTAAAAAGTATAATAAAATCCTTTACAATTATTCTGATACTTAACCTTCTAAAATACATTAAATAACCTAAACCCGTAAAGACTGGAATGCAAACTAACTTCCATTATTATTAAATATTTTTACACTAATAAATGTATAGTTGCAAGTGGGTCATTTTTGTCCGCTAATATAATGCCTAGCGTCCATTAGGCGCAGTGTCGAATGGAATCAAGTCACATTAATAATTAATGTGATTCCGTTCGCCTCGATTCTGCTTAAATCGATATCGGACAAAAAACAGTGCATGTGGTTAAGAAGCAGGTGCACACAAGCATAAGCAAAGCGCAATACACAAAACTCCATTTACAATATCTATATGTATGTAACAAAATGTCTACGTACGCTCCGTTCATAATAGAGATTTATAATACTTGTAGAGAATATAATTAAAAATGCCTTTAAATACTTCATTGACCTAATTGGATATAGTTAGACACTTACCCGGTTTAACAACAAAAGAAAATGTAAATTAAAATGGGTAAATTTCGACCTACTTTGCGATGCAACATAGGAATTACAAGTTAATATGTCATGGGTCATTTTTGACCCGAGATTTTTAAAACCGAATTTAGAATTAATTTTAAAGATGGATTGAATAATGGTGACAATTTTTTTTACTTATTTACAATTATTTTCATCTTTTCAGTATATTGTCCCTAACAAATCACATACCGAATATTCCTAATAAACTCATTGCACACTTGCTAGTTACAATAGCCGTGTCTGCAAAGCTATTATTTACATTGGAAAAGTGAATCTTAATGATTATTTGTACAGAGGACACAATCCAAGGGATACATGCCGAAAATAGATAAGAATTTTGGATACGTAGAAGTATAATAAGTATATAATATCAGCTCTGTACTTAGTCTGGCCATAAATACTGTTACACTTAATTATAAAAAAATATTACATTTGAATTTCGAATCTGTCATTTTTATACGATTGTTCATTGTGTTTTCTCATTTTGGCGCCAATGCATTGTAAAATATTTTGCGATATTAAAATGGTGTGGGGTGATAAAGAGAACCGAATCGCTGTGATAGCATTACACAAAGTAGGTATGGAGCCAAATGCAATTTTTAAAACTCTCCATACACTTGGTATTAGTAAAATGTTTGTGTACCGGGCTATTAATAGGTACAATGAGACCTCCTCTGTTTGTGACAGAAAAGATCTGGCCGTCCACGTAGTGTTCGTACGAAAAAGGTGGTCAAAGCAGTAAGGGAAAGAATTCGAAGAAATCCTGTCCGAAAGCAAAAGATTTTATCTCGGGAAATGAAGATAGCACCTAGAACCATGTCGCGTATTTTAAAAGATGACTTAGGACTTGCAGCCTATAAGAGACGCACTGGCCATTTCTTAACTGATAATTTAAAGAAGAATAGGGTGGTAAAATCGAAACAACTACTGAAGCGGTACGCAAAGGGAGGTCACAGAAAAATTTTGTTTACGGATGAGAAAATTTTTACAATTGAGCAACATTTTAACAAACAAAATGACCGTATTTATGCTCAAAGCTCTAAGGAAGCTTCCCAATTAGTCGACAGAGTGCAACGTGGACATTATCCGACTTCAGTGATGGTTTGGTGGGGTGTTAGCTATGAAGGAGTGACTGAGCCATATTTTTGTGAAAAGGTATCAAAACATCGGCACAAGTGTATCAAGATACCATTCTTGAGAAGGTAGTTAAGCCCCTTAACATCACCATGTTCAATAACCAAGTATGGTCCTTCCAGCAAGACTCGGCGCCGGGTCATAAAGCTCGGTCCACGCAGTCTTGGTTGGAATCGAACGTTTCGGACTTCATCAGAGCTGAAGACTGGCCGTCGTCTAGTCCCGATCTTAATCCGCTGGATTATGATTTGTGGTCAGTTTTAGAGAGTACAGCTTGCTCTAAACGCCATGATAATTTGAGTCCCTAAAACAATCTATACGATTGGCAGTGAAGAATTTTCCCATGGAAAGAGTGCGTGCTTCTATTGATAACTGGCCTCATCGTTTAAAGGACTGTATTGCAGCCAATGGAGACCACTTCGAATAAGCTTTTATATTTTTAATTGTTTTATATTTATGTATTAAACTGACACACTGTAAAAGTAATAAATGTTATTTGCAGTTAACAATTTTCTTTTTTCTTTATTACAATATTTATGGCAAGACTAGGTATTATATACTGTCCCACTGTTGGGCACGGGCCTCCTCTACTACTGAGAGGGATTAGGCCTTAGTCCACAACGCTGGCCTAGTGCGGATATAATAAGTATGGTATAGCGATAATAATATTTAATTGTATATTCAAGAATAATTAAGTTACTAATTAAAAAATATACAACGCCAGAGCAGTAGTTTTAGATATTAAAGATCTAAAACAATAATACTTTTAAGGTTTATTAGTTTTTTATACGTGGTAAGGTAAGTGAAGTGCCGTACAACAGAATGTCGACTGACGAGAGATGATTACCTCTCAGTCGACACAATTATGCCTGTTGGAACTGGATATACACAGGCTGATCCCGGAACGCGACACGTGGGCCACTATGGCAGTTTTGACACCTTGTGTACGGTCGCTATCCGGGCGGATATATATCCTTCCAGCAGATTTGTATGATAGACCATATATTATACAAACTACTAATGCTCGCACGGGAAGGGACAAATCTGCATCAGTTGGTTTGCAAAGTGGGATTCAAATAGGATATAAACAGATGAGAGATGATTAAAATTCTACGTTTCCAAACATCCTTGTCTTAATTTCAGTATATCTAAATGCAAATAAATAAGCAAATATATATGCAATACCGCCTATTATGTTCAAATATGCCCAATTTATTTTAGATTATAAGGCGCACATCATTCGATTTGACTGACTGATATCTGACTGAGGTATAAGTGAGCGTGTAAGGGACTGAGCTAAAATACTGATATTAATCCTACACACGTACTACAGGTTAGTTTTTTTAAAATTAAAAGCCGTGTTGATCAAGATTTACGTCGGCATAGAACTCCACACCTCATAGCATTAATAGACCATAGGCTCTGAACCACTGTTATATAAAACTAGGAATTTAGCACTTCCAACGTTTCAAATAAGTACTTGTTTTATGTAACATAAAACACATTATATCGACTACCACTTACATCATGTAGGCACCACATTATATCTGTTTTCTAATCTAACCCTTCACCATTGACTCGTGCCTTATATTCTACTAGCGTGCAATATTTCTCCACTATTTAATGGATGTTATTATACATATAAAACTTCCTCTTGAATCACTCTATCTATTAAAAAAACCGCATCAAAATCCGTTGCGTAGTTTTAAAGATTTAAGCACACATAGGGACAGAGAAAGCGACTTTGTTTTATACTATGTAGTGAAGTCACATTTCTAACCTATCTCCGTCACCGAAAACTAAGCGAGATTTTAACCCCCCCCCCCCTTCCCCAAGGCAACTTTTGTGCGTTTGGTCTTCACACCTCTTGCACACCGGGGGACATTTGTTGCGGCTCTATGCACATAATTCAGTGTGTATACCTCATGGTTGTAACACATTGAGGCCTATAAGGTCTCGCGAACATTTCCTAGCCTTTTCCCCTATACCCATCTTAAGAGGATTCCTTCTCTTGCTATCCCCTCCCAACTTTCCTCCAGGCCCCTGCAGTCGCTAAGCTAGGGGATTCCAGTATCCCATTCGCAGGTTCTTGTGTTGACCTCAGGGTCCGATACAAAAAAAAGCACTTAAATGACATCATCATCATTTCAGCCGGGAATCGTCCACTGCTGGACATAGGCCTCCATTGAGCGCCACAGGGACCGGTTCTGGGCCGCCCTCATCCATCGGACTCCGGCGACCCTCACCAGGTCGTCGGTCCATCTCGTGGGGGGCTTGCATTAATGGCAACTTGAGCTTTATTTATTAAATAGTTCTAAACATAAAGGTGAGATTGATGATACACTCTCAGTATTGCGGTATTGGAAGCCCTAGTCAAGATCCTTTCACTTCAATATAAGAGCAAAAAACTAGCAATGACAAAATTTTAACCCATACTTTTATAACTTCATTTAATACGTTTCAAAAATATTTAATACACACATGCGTCGAATATCAATAATTATATAAAGCTGAAGAGTTTGTTTGTTTGAACGCGCTAAACTCAGGAACTACTGGTTCGAACTGAAAAAACCTTTTAGTGTTAGATAGCCCATTTATCGAGGAAGGCAATAGGCTATATACCATCACGCTATGACCAATAGTAGCGGAGCAGTAATGAAAAATGTATCAATAAACTAATCGAGATCAAGCATTATCTATGGGCATATCCAAACATATACTATATTACAGCAACCTTTTGCGTGCTGGCATACAGATTGGGGTAAACTTGGAAGTTCCACTGGGTCTCTTGCTGTCTCTTTCTCCTCTCTTCGCTGGCTGTCTTCACGTGTTGAATGTAGTTTAGGCTGAGTTGTTTTTTACGCTACAAATGGACGGTAAGCTTAGTGGGTCAATTTTGACCCCTGCGGTGACACACAATAAGCATGATTGGCCAGTCTTCATTGACATTAAAAGTCAGTAACAGCTTGTTAAAATTTTTGATGTAAGTTTTTTAAGTAAAAACGATTTTTTTTTATATACGTGTCGATTTTTTTTAATTTTTTTGTATATCAAAATCTCAGAAAAAAAATTAAAATCGTGATTTTTATGTCATCAGCTTAAAGAAATACCCATCCAATGAACTTACCTAAATAACTGTATTTTTTATAGAACTTGTTAAAAAAAACCTTAGAGTTGCTCTATCTCAGTTTTACATACAAAACTATATATACAAAACTTCGATTATTACGAAATAAGGTTTGACATACCGCTTTTGCGCTTAACACGTCAATATAGCTATTTGTCAAAGTTTTAACGATACGGTATTTTTTTTAACAGTTAAAATTATTATTTTTTTAAGGCCATGCCAAAGTGACCGTACTGCATTGATGGTAAACGGAGTAGAGTGTAGATAGAGTGACCGACGAGTGATGATTACCTCCCCAGTCGAGACTTGTTACTGCATTTGAACCGCATATACCGGTTGATCCCTGAACGTCTACTTCGAATAACGAACATCGAAACGTCGGTCCGAAACGAAGACTCCACGAACTTCGGATTTACTCTACTACAAAATTACATCGGACCCGTCACCGTTCTGTAGCTTACTTTAATGGTAGAATCAATTCTCCGTATTTTTTTTATTTTTTTTGGAGAAAGCAATGGACCTTATCCCTCGGAGATAGTTTTAAAAAGGGATGGCGAAACTCTATAAGTTGTTACAAATTCCATGTCTGAAATATTGCGAACGGATCGGATCCGTAACACTTCGTGGTAACAAAACGTGCGATCTGTCATCCGAAACTACGGATTTCGTTTTTTGAAGTAGACACTTAGAACGCGAAACACTTATGAACCTCTTTAGCGGACTTTGGGTTTCTTTTTTCTTTCCCGACCTCACACCACTACAACTCCTGTAAGGATCAGCAGTGGCAGTGTATGACGAGGGGTGAAGCTCGCCGAGTCTCAGGGAACACTATGTCATTATCCCGCAACGACATTAATCAAATAGAAATATAGAGAGTTGGAAATATTAATTGTCCACTTCCCTCCAGAGCAATTTGGGTTGGTTGGCAAGGACTTTTGGTTGTAGTAACTTTTATTTAATTTTGCATTTTGTCAATTATCGATTTTACTTAAGCTGTTACTTTGACTCTTACTGTGATGAAGAAATTGGCTGTTAAAAATATGAACCCAGATAGTGAAAGATGGTTGACGTACTTTTGACTCCATGTTCAACTAATGCTTATAATAAAAATATAATATATTTACCATAGAATAACGACTTGGTAATTTTTTGAATGGTATTAAATGAAAATATGGTTTTTTTTTTTATTTATTATGGGTCATATTAGACCCAGGTGTGTAATAATATATCACACTCTTAATAAAATAATGACCTATTTCAAAATTGTTAATTTGTGGCAGTCGTCGGAAAAGTAATTTTTGTTTGCTACCTTTTATTTTTGAAGTTGCTACAAAATTGAACTTATTAAAGATAGGTAAAAAATGAAACCTATAGCATGAAAAAAAAGGGAAAACTAAAAGGTCGCAAACAGAAATTCGTTGTTTGACGATTCCCACAAATAGGCAATTTTGGAATGTCATTATTTTATTAAGAGTGCGGTATAGCTGGCTCACTATTACAAAGCTTATTTAATTTTATTTATGTTGCAAAATGAGATAAAATAGCTTTTTTTATTGCTTTTATGACGAGACGAGCTTGCCGTTCGCCTGATGGTAAGCGATGCGACCGATAAACAGTAGAAACAACACCTTGAATTACAAAGTGTTCGTTATTCCACTGCGCTCGTCTGAGACATGAGATGTTAATTAGTCCAGTAGTTACACTGGTTACAATGTTCAAACCTACAACAGTACACACTGCTTGACAGAAATAGACATTGCAGTGGTACCCAGGCGGACTCTCACATATCAGAGACCTACCAGCAGTAACTACTAGTGTTTGTATAAGTGTATTCGGGAATGTCAGTACATTTTTTTTGGTATCCAAATAAAAATAGCATTACTTATACTAATAATACTGTACCAATGTTTGGGACCGTTCAAGTATTACGTAACGCAAGTTTTGAATATTTTTGACCCCGCCATGTAACGCGCCGTAACATTTTCCTGTACGCCTATGCCCCTCTCCAAAAGTTACGTAACTCTAAAGTGACAATATTTCTAATATTAACAATTATTTTACGCAAAATACCGGAAAGTCGCTAAAACACCTTTGTTATTTAAATGAATTGCTCTAAACTTTTTTTCTCTTCTCACTTTATCATCGTAGTCTTTACCCTAAACTGATTGAAAAGAGCAACACCAGTTCTTGCCCGTTCTCTGGTGAGAACTGCACGAACTGGTAGAGTTAATATTGACGGAATCTAAATTATGTATAACATTTTACAGATTCAAATAAATCATTTCATTAAAATAACAAATACAATGTTACGTAACACGTTGTACGAAACCCTCCCGCACCTGTTACGCATCGTAACGTGTTACAAGACACCCCTTCCCCCCAAATTGCGTTACGTAACCCTTGAACGGTCCCTTTGTTATGTGTAAACTGATCATGTTCCTATGAATAATAAATAAATAAACATGGAGTCAATATTGGGTCAAAATGGACACGTGGTGGGTCATTGCATATTTCGCTCCGAATGAGGCCTGGGACCATGTTCAATATTATTTTAGTATGTTATTCTAGATTCTGAATATATCTCGAAAAATCTTGTGTAATGTCAAAATTTTTACTCATTAAAAATTATGTACTGGTGACATGGTCTCAGGCGATTATAACCCTAAAAGCGAGGTAATAAAGCACACTTTAAGCTAACACGGCTGTTAACCTTTTCCAGATGGTAGACTATGAACATGTTACAGTATACACTTTACTATGCCACGGGCTTTAATAGTGATAGTAAAAATACAATTTAAAAATACACCTAATACTGTTACTAATTGAGTATATATTCCTTTGAATTTATAGAACAAAATTGATGACTAGAATACGGGAAAATCAACCCTATCACGTATCAATAGTATATATTTTTCAATACCAAATGGAAAAGGTTAATTATTATTGACTGGCGTGAAGTGAGTCGTAAAGCGAAATTACGCGAAGTGGCCCCGGTGCGATACGCAAATCATTTTGTGAATAGAATACCGTGAAGTGAACAATGAATAACCTATTATTATTTCAAAAATGGAACATTCTAAATTTAAATTTACAAATTGCTGGCTTATTATTACACGGTTCTATGTTATATATGATGTGCAAATTGAATTATATCCTACTAATATTATAAATGCGAAAGTTTATAAGGATGTATGTATGTTTGTTCCTCTTTCACGATAAACGCTACTGAACGGATTTGGATGAAACTTTACAGTAATATTGGTTATACATCAGAATAACACATAGGCTACAATTTATAATGATTTTGTGTAATTTGGTCATAATATAACATACATATCAAGTAAGTCGGAAAAAAAAGCTAGTATCACATAATTCTAAGTCTTCAGTGAAAATTTCCAATAACCCCAAAAGATATATAAAAGAGGAACCATGAATTTATTGCCATTTCTAATTTGTACTTACAAACAATTTTTAAATTTCATTTTTACAACGTGTTATTCGGTTCCAGCAGGCTGGCATAATTGTAACGACCGTCGAGGAATAATCATCTCTCGTCAGTCGATACTCTCGGACCCCACTTCACTAACATCAGGTGCAGTGTTGCTTTGCCGTTCACGTAAAAAAAAGTAATTAAAACTAACAAAGGACCTTGTAATAATAACCAGCGAAATGTACGCGTTTAAAAACGGAACACATTCGAAATTTAATTTAAAAATGTTTCGCAGTTAACGGAAAATAGAACATTTTTTTTATTTTCGCATTTAACTGAAATTAGAATTTTTTTTTTATTTTGGCATTTAACTTAAATTAGAACATTTTTTTTTAAATTTTCGCATTTAACTTAAATTAGAACATTTTTTTTAATTTTCGCATTTAACCCAGAGGCCACATTGCGAATTTCTCATTAAAACCTAAAAGCGAAATATGTTACTCACCTTATCGCTGTTAGCGTGGTATTGATACGTTTTTAAATAAGTTCCGAGCGATATTATTTCACATTGCGGACAGCTCTTGTCCGCAGTACTTTTCAAAAGACTCAGAATGTGTAAGAAATCTTCTGCGACGTAATGGTCTTCTTCTAGGAATAGTACCAAACCTGGGAAAGAGAAGTGATGTTTAGAACTCCGGAAAAATTGTATCGTTTTTTTTCTACCGGAATTTAAATTATCATGAAATCCGTCGAACCTGGGAAGGAGGATTATAATGTTAGAAGTCCGGAAAAAGTCGACAGTCGACTTTTTTGTACCGGAATTTAATTAACAGAACCGGGAAATTTTATTTACCGGAAAAAATCATATCCAGACTATATGTGTTTTGTCGTACTCTGTAGCGCCTAATTTGACACGCCTGGTGTATGCTATTATCTTTGTAGTTTTTTTTAATCCGCTTGACGTGTGCTTTGGGGGGGGGGGGGTCTTAAGTTATTTGCTGGTGGTAGGATCCGCCCGGATAGCGATCGTACACAAGGTGTTAAAACCCGCCATAGCGGCCCACGTGTGTCGCGTTCCGGGATCAGCCTGTGTATATCCAACAGGCATGATTGTGTAGACTGAGGGGTAATCATCTCTCATCAGTCATTCTATTGGACCCCACACACCATCAGGTGCAGTGGATCGCTTTGCCTTGCCTAAATGAACGCCCGACTTGCAATCTCACATATGAGAGACCTACCACCAGTAAA